>NC_088644.1:22739865-22804865 GCF_964019385.1 Sycon ciliatum
AGGAGGAGCAGTTATTGCAGGATAATAAGCCCCTGCCTGGCATGATCGGAAACGTTTCAAATGCATTGGTGTTAGAACTGATGAAGTTCAAAGCGGACCACCACCAGGATCATAATCTACTTGTCGAACTCTTCTTGTCTTGGAGAATGGTCAAATCACAACTCATACTTCGGCTACTCTTCAACAGTCTTCTTGAATTTCTCCAACAGTTTGCAGCAACAAAAAAAAAACAGTACAGCTACGGTATGTACATTTTGTACAGTGCGCAAGATTATTCATGAGCCGCGATCCCTGTTGTCAAGACCGATTTTGTGCCGTGGTGAGATCTGGTTTGTGTACAGTGCGGCATGGTGCTTTTCGACAATGGCGGCGCTTACCCCGCGCACTCTAAACTGGAATAAGTCCACTATATTTGCTCCGATTTGCTTCAAACTTTGCCAGTATACTCTACTTGTCTTCAGGAATCGGATGGTATTACAATATTTGCCCGATTCTCAAAACAGAAATTTACCCTGACATCGCTATCCTTAGTGACCTCAAAGCACGTAAACCCCCTCCCCCCCCCCCCAAGAAAAGAAACCGTGGGGGGGGGGGGGGGGGGTGGAGCAAAGTCTGTTCATTTGGATTAGGGATATTAGCAAGTGTGCATAACCCTCAGACTGTGAAGCTCTGCATGCGGAGTCTCCGAATTCCGAAATCACATGATGTGTTCCAAATCCGTTTCAAATCCGTTTAGTCATAGTCAGAAATTTACCATTGCACTAGTTTTTTGGAGGAGATGGAGGGGTAAATCCTATAAGAACTTGGTTTGTTTTGAGGAGAATTCAAAGAATTTTGATAAAACTCCTACCTTTTTACAGACTTGCAGTTTTAAAGGTGACATTTTGTGAATATTTTTCTCTTGTGTTCTTGCAGGAATGACGTTTGCGAACCTTGTAAGTTTCCCAATACCTGTTTTGATTACATATGGCATAGAAATGAGCTGTGCGTACGTGTTTGTGTACGCGCGTGTGTGTGTGTAGAGAGAGAGGGGGGGGGGGGGGGTGCTTGTGTATGTAGATTATATTTCACTTTATAAGGGTCTGCAGTTCAACCTGGCCTGTGAGCGTAGCATTGGCCTTGTAGTGATAGTGTGTTCACCCAGACCAACGTGAGTGTGTCACGCACCCAGAGACATGTGCCACCTATTCAAGCTAGGGCTGAAAAACGATCACCGAGCATTGGATATCGATTATCTAGATTTGGTAACGACCAAGTTTACGGTTTATATGGTGACTATCTTAAAGGGGAAGTTAAGGCAAAAATTAAAATTTCACCAGTTGTAGTCTTCGGGGTGCTGAGTCGAATGGTCTTGGTCCGAGAAAGCTGAGACGCTCCCTTCCTACTTGAATCCCAATCGAACTCGCGCACTTCCACCGAAACTGGGTGACTGCGCCCTACTAGATGGGGATTTGTATGCAAAATGTCACTAAAAGCGCCATTTCGTTCTTATAAAAGCACGGATGACCGCGATTGGCCCATATGTTGTAGTCCTTTGGACGCTGAGTCGACTGGTTTTGGTCCGAAAAGGCTGCGATGCAGCGTTCCTCCTTTATTCCCAATCGAACATGGTTGAAGAAGCGGTCACGTGCTCCTGGGTGCCAAAATCACCTGGTCACCACGCCAGCAGGCGACAACTTTCACACCAAGGTTCAACTCGAGTGACAGGACTGCACCCAAAAAAGGTCAAAACAGGCTGTAAGTTGTACCCTGCAGGCACGGTGACCAGGTGACTGGTGTACGCAGGAGCACGTGACCACTTGTTCAACCATGTTCGATTGGGAATTAGGGGCGAACGCTGCATCGCAGCCTTTTCGGACCAAAACCAGTCGACTCAGCGTCCAAAAGACTACAACATATGGGCCAATCGCGGTCATCCGTGCTTTTATAAGAACGAAATGGCGCTTTTAGTGACATTTTGCATACAAATCCCCATCTCGTAGGGCGCAGTCACCCAGTTTCGGTGGAAGTGCGCGAGTTCGATTGGGACTCAAGTAGGAAGGGAGCGTCTCAGCTTCCTCGGACCACGACCATTCGACTCAGCACCCCGAAGACTACAACTGGTGAAATTTTAATTTTTGCCTTAACTTCCCCTTTAAGGTAAATTTGAAATATTTGTAGTTTCCTCTCTTTTTGTGAGAATACAATAAAGAAGCACGTCAGCGTAACGAGGCCAGTGATGCCCAACCACTTGAAATCGCAGTTCTCCATCGTATTATATATTATCATGATTCAAGTTGTGTGGCTTGCTCTGCAAGTTTTTCTCCTGTATTTTGGTGCCTGAAAAGTCTTTCCAATACTTGATAAGCAAGAACTCCTAGTGAATATTGAGGACACGTGTAACGAGTACGTGGTGAGTCATGAGCATGATGTTGTACCCTGTCCTTAATTCAAGCATGAACCTTCCTAGATAGCGTCAATCAGGGAAAAGAAAGAATGCTCAATAGAAAGCAAGTGATGGCATGCCCATGGAGAATGTCCTGATGCACACTGTTGCAGCTAACGAATCCCGAGAACTTGTGGAGAATCACCTGTTCGGAGAGAGAGTTAGAGCAGCCAACAAAACTACTCTGGCCTGTCAATGTGTGATGCGTGCACACTCAGATAGCCACGATGTGGCAGAAAGCGGATCCTGTCACCATGCTTTTTTAACGTTTTGCGTTGTATGTGGGTATGCTTGTGTACGTGTTTGTGTTTGCTTCTCTGCCCAGTTCCTTTTTCCTTCTTCGATGGCTACAAGGAGGAGTTTCCTGATTTACCCGAGTTGGATTTCGATGTACGTCCTGGCATTGGTTGTCGTGTGATTTCTTTCCGACAAGTGCAATTGACTTACAGTCCATTCAGAAAAAGATGGACTTCTAGCTTTTGGCCATAAACGGGTCAAACTTTTAGAATTTTTTTTTGCCGTCCCCTATGTAATCCTCTTCCAATTATGTTTCTGAAGTTTTTTTATCCAAAAAGTAAGCCATATCAAGAATAGGATTTCGGCCAGGTTTCACCCCAAAAGCACTGAACCGGGAAAACCATCAAAATCCAGGCCGTTTGACCCCGCCTGCAACAGTGCATTGTGCGGTTCGAACCCCAGTTCAGGTACCTTTTTGGACCCTCTTTCAAATTTCGCAAGTTCGCAGCACTGCACTGTGTACGATGAAATCACGAAAAATCGCCAAATACGGGAGCTCGCCAGAGCCAGGGCCCATCTTTTTATGAATGGACTGTAGTTGTAGTGCTTGCATGGTGCACTGTAGACTATTACTGCCGGGTGCTAAAGAACGGGGGAGGTCAGCTTCCTAGCCTATGCCGTTGTTATTTTCATGTACTACAGTCTATCCACAGTTGAGTCACTGTGTAGACTTTGGTATGCTATGCTTGTTGAAATCCTAGCCTGTTCATTCTTCGGCACTCCGTTCTTCGGCACCCGACAGGACTGTATGCTAACAACTGCCTAGTTGTCCCATGTATTCGTCTTCCAAGACAAATTTCTCCAAGAGCTAGCAGAAATAAGAACGCACCCTAATGTGTAGATGGAAGAATATGTCTACCAGGGTCTGCATTGTATTACGGTAGTCTACTGGACATTCAATTTAAACTGTCTTCCTGTTCTGTTTCTGTCTTCTTGTGGTGGTAGTTTTCACACCGGTTGACGCCAGATTCGTCTTCACCCTCCGTTTCCAGCCCTAGTATCCCCAAAGACAGTACTGCTAATACTGCAACCACTCCACCTAGTGCCGAAAGAGCCCTGGCCGATGAGCTATGTCGGATCTTTGCTGGCGGCCCCGGGTAAGCTATTTGTATTGGTTTCCTTTTTGGGGGTTGAATTTTAGTGGTTAGCTGTCAGAGAAGCAGATTTCTGCTAACGTGTGTTTGCAGCACTTTTTTGTGTTGCGTGATAACTTGATCCAGAAAGATGAATAGAAAAATCCAAAGTCAACACATGGTCGAGATGAATAGAAAAATCCGCATTGATCAGCGTCATACTTGTGAATGTAGTCACTGTGTCTTGCACTAGTGCACAGCCCAATGGTTGTACTGGGCTGCTCAATGAAATCTGATCGATTGAGTCAAGTACACGCCGTTCGCTGTGCAGCCCTAGGCCCTATGAACGCGTTGCAAGGCGCAAACTTGACTACTGTAAAAGCCATATATATAACGAAGTGCTAACTCTAACCGTTAGAGTTAACAAAGAGAAATCTGTCGTTAAAATAGAAATCGTTATACAGAAATCGATACATATACTGTCCTATTGAGCGTTGAGAATGAGTGAGCATCGTTACCTTTGGTACACGTAAACTAGTCAATTGTGGGAAATCGTTATATGAGGCATCGGCAGCAAGAACCGGGGTGCTGGCGATTTTTAAAAATGCCAATATTTGCGAAAAACCGAACCGATGTCGTTTTTTAGTCACCGCGTTCAAAGCGAAAAGACTTTTTGCACTATCGCTTTGAAAGTGCCTTCCTCTTGGTGGCTTCACTATTATTTTGTTGTCCTTGCAGTTGTAGTTTATCCGCCAAGCACTTGGGACATCCAGGTAGGCGTTTTCAGCCACCATGGAGGCGTTTGCGCTCAGGGTAGCATCTGCAAATCATGCGCTCAAAAGAGAGCGAAACAAATAATTTCTTGGCGGAACGATCCCGTCACAAATTCTTGATGGAGCAAGAGCGACTAGAATATTTGGCAGCTGGATCTCCAGAGATACTCCGCTGCCTGTGATAGTCCCCCGCAAGAAGAATCAGGTGAAAGTGAAGAGGCTTCACTCAGATGACAAGCCATCAGCGGAGGCAGCGGAGACGCTGAGTTTGAGAGCTCCGTGACACGAAGTGGCGACGCGGACAGCAGCGCTGAGAGTGCCGAACGAGATTCAGTACTCCGTGGCGACTATTCGCAGCTGGATAAGTTGGTGAGATACGTGAGACAGCCCTGAATGAACTAAACCTTACTTGATACAAGATCTTTTGTGAATAAAATTGTTGCAACGAGAGAGCTTGGAAGCTCTGGGCCCTACGCTATGCTTTTTTGCCTTGATGACCTAGACAAAAAAGCATAGGGATGTTATAAATTCTTAAAAAAAATTTTTTTTTTAAGACATAACCTGGGATTCGAACCCGCACTATCGCGCCCTGCATGCATCCCCCGGTCTTTAAAAAATTCCTTTTTTTTAAAGACATAAGGCCTCGGTCACTCTACGGCAAAAATGCTGCGTCAGCGTCAGAATCATGAGCTTTTCCATGGCAACTGACGCAAACGCGGCAAGTTTCAGCGTCAGACGCTGCTGCGTCTGACGTGGGGAAATCGGCTGCGTTGCCGCTGGTGGGAGTGACGCTTGGCGAAAAACAGTGTCTTTCAAGTAAAATTAGTTTCAACCAGGGAGTGTACGTATACGACTCCCTGGTTTCAAGACAGTTGCTCGAGTTGAGCAGTCATTCAACATTCGTCTCTTCAAGGTTTGTTTTGTTTCCTCTTTTTTTTCGAGATGAGTCAGTCCGTGGACCTACGAGGCCGATGCTGCTCTGCTCCGAACCTGGCGGAAGAGCGAGGCGTTTTCTGAGAAGAAAATAAAGTCGAGAAAGGACCAGTTGTTTGAGTGGGTTATCGGCCAACTGGAGCCTGTTGACTTGTGAGTGTTGTGTTGTCGTCAAGAGCCCCAAAAAGGACAACCAGTATGACGAAGTCAGGAGAAACACTGCTGCGATGCGGACTTTTCTTGCCTGATCCATGACACTACAACTGAAAATGGCTTCAAATTCGGAAAGAAACAACAACGATCGTGCACGCGTGGACCTTTCGTCTTCTTGTAATCAAAAATCAATGAAAAATTTGAAAACTTTGTCCGACAATTTTTTGTATAATAAGCAAAAGGCCGGTTTCCGTGGGGATCCGTGTCGTCATTGAGTTTCCCTGGTGATTTTGTGACGTAGACAAATGCGCCAGGCCGCGGCAGTCATGAGCGGAAAGAAAAACAAAACACTGTGTGACCCCGCGTCTGCGTCGAGTGCTGCGACTTGACGCTGCGTCCAGCTTCAAACTTGCCGTAGTGTGACCGAGGCCTAACCTGGGATTCGAACCCGCACTATCGCGGCCTGCATGCATCCCCCGATACACTTCGCATATGATGGTACGGTACGGTAGGGATAGATACGGGACAGGTACCGTACCATCAAACACAGCTGGCCACATACAGCTGCCCGCAATATTCAAATAGGGCTTTCAAACGCAAGATCATAACGTGAAGCAACTTGGAAGAATGGGTATGAATGCGAAGTGTATGGGGGAATGCATGTAGGGCGATAGTGCGGGTTCGAATCCCAGGATATGCCTGAAAAAATAGGAGAATTGAAAAAATTATAACATCCCTATGATTTTTTGCCGTCAGATACGGGATAGCGCCAGGCGTGACACAAACAAACAAACAAACAAATACCAAATTAAAGCTGTGTGGACCCTGGCTAGCGCCAGACGTTACTGAAGTAACGTCTTCTGCATAGCTACGGGAATAATATTATAATAATCATGCACGCTTGCAGTGCTCATGAAATTTATCACAGTATAATGCATGTATCTACGAGCTCCTGTACGTAGGATCCAGGAGAGCAAGGCATGCTTGGTGGATGTATCTGGCTTGGCCCAGCATGCATATCTAGTCTTGTAGGTTCTTCCCAGCCATGTAAAACATCAGTTGCTTGGCTTCTTTCTGTCTGACAAGTCTGCATACAACACCACACCTGCACATGACAGGGATTGAGTTTTCAAGCATAGCAGCAAGTGCAGGCCATGATGTTACTATAATTATCAACTAGAGTACTCTGTGCTTCCCTCAAGACCTATAAATATGCTAAATCAGTCTCAACCACTCCATCAGAGCCAACTGTAACTGCATTCCATTTTGCCTTTTTGCTGACCATTTTTGTCAACCTTCACCCATCATTTCGGGCGTTTTTTTACTATCTTGGTAGGTGCCCAGAGTTCCAAAATTTGGCCCATAGATCGCTCATTTAGTGGACAGTTCAAACCCATCAAAAACTCATTTTCGCCAAATATCACCTAACCCTGGTTTTTGCTGCCCATGCCTCATATATGCGCCTCGTTAGAATAATGTCTTTTACAGTAACTGGATTGGATTCCATTGAGCAGTACTGTAGCGTTGGGGCTGCACAGCACTAGCCACTACTAGTAGTTTGTCTGCATGTTGTCTGGGTTTGTTGAGCATGTCTGTAGTGAATGAATCCCGGTGGTCTAGTTCAGTGCACCTGTGCATGCACCCTGCCTGCCTTTGCCTTTGTCGGGCGAACATGACAGTGGTCTGTGATGTACAGATAGCTATGCCAGTGATTAGATCACTGCCTTCCGGTGAGCAAGCCATGCTTTTGGAGTTCTCTTTGCTACAGCCAAGCATGTTTTACCTACTGCCTGCAACTTGCAATATCATAATTGTTTGACGTATTCTTCAATTTTGTTTTTGCTTTATTCTCCTTCAATAGAACCCCGCAGGCTGCTAATGCCCCTAAATCACCATCAGTCGCATCCACGTCAAGTGCTGGACACACAGAGAGCCAGCCCGGTAAAGACTCATTTCGTTGTTACTTTGTCTTCTGGGGCTATTTCAGGTTCTTGCTTGTGCAGTTGTATGTACATGTTTTGTCATCATGAGATGTTGGTCCCTCTTCTTTTTTGTTGCCACATCTCCCACTTGCTCTGTATGTTGACTGTACTCTTCAGCTCTGTGTTGTGTTTCCTTGTACGATAGTTTAGCCCTATGACAGCCAGCCATCAGTGCTTGGATGTGTTGTAAACAACAATAACAAAAAAGTTCACAGTTCGCGTGAGACCCAGTCAGACTTAAGTTTTCCGCACTTGTAGGAACGTCACCACCCTCGTGGGTCAAGGAACTGCACAACATCCCAATCTAAGAACTAGCTGTCACTGACAACACTCCATGAAGCACCACAATTGACGGTTTTCTGAGGTGAATTACTCGCAATTTATGCTGTGATCGTGGCCGCTTGGTGGAATTTCGAGATTTTTTCACACTGATTTACACCAGTTCGCATGGGTTTTCTCTTATGATTTTCATCAGAGCATAGTGAAAAAAACAGGAACCCATTGATGAAATGATATAGCTGAAGTAGGGCGAAAATGCTTGCATTTGGGAGCGTCATCGCTGGTCCTGGAGTGGATTGTCCTGGCCATCATGGTCGACCCTACTCTCTTTCTGTTGCAAAGACCTTTCCAGATAGCCCAAAAGGTGCATTGGACACACTTTTAGGATTTGCTGAATGTGCTGTCTAGTGCCATTTCATGTTCTAATAGTGCCATGCCGTTGTGTCTCTGTGTGTGTATCTGTGTGTGCATTTGTGTGTGTATCTGTGTGTGTATCTGTGTGCATTTGTTTGTGTATGGTCATGTATGTACAATATCATGTAGCTGACCATACACAGAATGTTGATGGCCAATCAGCAAGACATCCAGCGCCACCGATGGAGCCCAGTGCGGCCTCCGTTCGTAATATTGAGTTGCTGCTCGAGCGTATTCCCCCCACGCAGCAGCAAGACTCCAGCTTTATAGCATCAGTGCAAGGCCTTCTGGGACAAAGGTCTGATAACAGTGCTGCACAGCCAGAAGGTGCTGTGCATCCAGACTTTGCAATGGAGTGCCAGCTGCAACAGCAACGGCAGCCTCAGCAGCTGCAAGACTTTCATCACCAACAGCAGCAGTTTCAAAGCCAGCAGCTACTTTCCCAGCAGCAGCAGCAACTCGCATTGCGTAACCAACAGGAACTCGCTGTGCGCAAGCACCGTCAACAGAAGCATCTAGAGCAACAGCAGCGGCAACAACTATTACAACAACAACAATTAATTTACCAACAAAATCTGTTGCAGCAGCAGCAACATCAAGCGCACCATCACCAGCAGCCTCATATGTTGGCTGACAATATCCTTCCCAGGCCGAGGGACAGTTTATTCCCTCTAACCCAGACCCAACTGCCACGTTCAGATGGCATGGCGGCGCCGCATGCCATTCTCCACCCTGCTGCTGCTGGTGCCTTGCCAGGTGTACATGCAGCTATGAGTGCTTCCAATGCACAATGTAGCCATACTGAGTCGGGAATGTCGTACCCGCTTGATGACAGCCAGTATCAACTCTTAGTAGCCGAGCATCAAAGGGACGCGGCAGCTGCTGTTGCTGTTGCTAATACAGCTGGTGGTAGTCACCACCATGCCATGGCACAGAGCTCGCAGCCAACCCCAGGTCACAGTGCATTATCTGCTCAACTCCAAGGTGCTGCCAACTTCCCCCTCCCATCCTCTACGAAAGGCCCAGTTGCTATGAATGCGAGCACTCCGCGCCAGCAGAAGCCAAGGGCACAGCTTGCACAGCTGCAGCCCAATGATGTATCGGCCATGTTCCCCTTTGCTTCAAACTCAACTGCCCCCATTGGCCAGTCCGTGATAATGCCGCCTGATCATCCACAGCAAAGGCATGCTGTCGCTGCTTCTGCTACTTCTGGACCAACACCGAATAGCTTGTACCAACAGCAACAGCAGCAGAAAGAGCACTACTGTCGCATGCGGCAGTACTACCATGCGCAGCTGCTGCGCCAGCAACATCTGAAGCAAGCTGGTGCTCATCCTCAGCAGCACATGATGCATGGCCCGTATGATGGAGATGCACTGCTCGCCTTCCGTGGTGACCATTCCACTGGCCAAGATGGCATGCCGGAAGACATGGCTCGGCAAATGCTAGTGGCTGGCCAGCAGCAAGCCAGCAATCGGCAAATGCACACCTTCAAGCAGAATTCTCTGAGAAGAAGACGCAGCTCAAGCATTTGCAACGTCCAGGCTTCTTTGCCCTTGGACCCTCTGATGTTATCAAAGCAATCGTCAGGCGGCAGCAGCACTATGACCACTGCTACCACCACCGCTAGCACCACAGCCAGCACTGTCGGCGTTAATTTGGGTAAGTTCTTTTCTGATCATTCCTGACAAGTACTGAATTTTCCAGGGTGTTGCGCCATACTGCTGTGTAAGCACGAGATAAACACATTTTTGTTCGCGTACACCTCCATTCAGTGGTATAGATAACCAGAAGGCTGGACTTGGCCCTGCAAGCATTAAAATAATTTCGGAGATAAAATGTTGTTTTGTGGAGATGGTGAGCCGTGCATGTGCTGGCACAGACAGTTGCTGCATGTACAGTAGTGCTGTACAAAGTGGCGGAGGGGCTTGTTTTCTTACTTTGTTACTGAACGCTGGAGCCAGGAGGAGTACATGAACGCGAGAGTGTGTAGCTGGGATGGGTGGCGATCACAGCGATATTCCTGGTTTGCATCAAGCCGACGATCTTGTGTTGCACGGTTGCAGCTCAGTTGGATGCTGTAGGACACTTCGGATCTCAATCAACTACCGTATAGTCCTGTATAAAGGCCTCGGCTTATATGATTTTTTGGGGGAATTTTTGCAGGCTTCTATACAAGACAGGTATTTCTGTGTATGTCAACACTAAAACCAGGCTTATGTGGCGACAGTGAATCTTGAAAATCGGGCTTCTATTCAAGACAGCCTTCTATATGAGACAGGCTTTAATACAAGACACTACGGTACATGATGTAGTGCATGGGTTTCACCATGACTGACAGCAATACGGTGTGAACACTAGTTGCACACTCTGGTTTTCCTGTATCCATGCTAGAGCTAGCTGCAACACTTTTGGGTTACTGCCTTTTTACAAGTAGCCTTCTTTGGTGTGTGTGTGTCTGTGTGCTCGTGCGCGCGTGTGTGTGTGTCTGTGTCTGTGTTTGCTCGTGCACGTGTGTGTGTATCTGTGTGCGTGTGACTTTTTACTCCGCATTCGGTTTCTGTCATATGTCTTCAGGTGAGGCTATGCAGCAACCCCTGCCGCCGTCTCAGTGGCACTATTTGCCACAGCTACCTGAGAGCCAACAATAGCGAGAATATCATCATCAACACACAATCAGTGATGGCATTAATGCTAGCATTGAGTGTTGCCGTTGCTACTGTGGAATAGCCCCACTGATTAACGCCGTATGTGCACAGAGCGGCCAGTACTTTCCGCATCACGGGACAGTGGCTAGTTACAGTTCCGACTTTATTCTATCACTGTGTGGAGTGTTGCAATGCATACGCGCGCGCACACACAGCCAACAGACCATTCGTGTTGCAGGCAGTAGTGTCCTAGTAGTGCTGCGGCTCACATTTCCCCATAGGTATCCCATAGGCTACATCCATTCAGCACTAACCCTCCCTCCCCCTCTCTCCACCCACCCACCCACCCACGCACACGCTGTACAAGAGTAGTCGTACTGTGTCAGTTATACTCACTCTTGCTGGCCTTTTTAGCGGCAAGCATCCCCATATATATACAAACATTGTACATGTAGTAGCTATAGTAATAGTTGAAGTAGTTTCTTAGTCTCATTGACTTGACAAAACCTTTAGGCTTGTACGTGTGGCAGTGTGTGTTATGCTGACCAAGCACATAGTCGTGTGCGCGCACCGCATGGCACCACGTGGCTGTCAATAGATTGCATTGGCCTATAACACACTAGTTACTACTCCAACCGACCATCTTACTCATTATCTTTCTTATCATCAACTTCGTGCTCAACCCGCTCGGGCTAGCATGGCTCCGGATATCGGCTGAGTTTCCCATTCTAACAGGGCATTGCTGTAGTCCTCTAGGGCTCAAATCAAGACGAACACTGTGGCCATGTCAAGCCACCTCTTACGCTCCAGTTCTTTTCTTTTCTGTTTTACCAACTATAGTCGCTTTAGCTTTTATCACTTCTGTTCTTCTGTTTTTTTTCTTCGGACACCTGCACACGCATGTCTACTACTATTTCTCTCTCTCATTCTCTCGCTCTCTCTCTCTCTCTCTCTCTCTCTCTCTCTCCTCTCTCTCTCTCTCTCTCTCTCTCTCTCTCTCTCTCTCTCTCTCTCTCTCTCTCTCTCTCTCTCTCTCTCTCTCTCTCTCTCTCTCTCTCATTACTCTTGACCGTTGCTTTTTTAAATGATCTGTCTCACCCAGTCGCCCAGTTTCTACTGGTTTACTGTAGTACCATGCTTGGTTTCTTGCTACCAAAGTGCTTTCTCCTCTCTTCATCTTTTTTCTTCTTCTTTTTTCTCGTTATCTGGCCTTTCCGCTGTCTTTTCATGAATGCCTGATCTCTGTTCAGGCAATTCTGCTGCTTCCTTTTCTCACCCTACATCTGGACATATACATGGCACGTCCGTTATAGAGTGCAGGGCACCTGATTTCTGTTCGGGTCATGTAGCTCCCTTTTTCTCGTCCTATATTTGTGCACGTGCATGTCATGTCCGTGCTAGAATGTAGGGCTTCAGTTGTTTTACTGCTGACATGCTGCCATTACCATTGTCATATTCTCCCCATACTAGTAGTGCTAGTAGTACGGCTGCCTCGTCTATTTTCACACCCTTTTCTTCCTCATTGCTTTTATAAGTTTTATAGTAACACCGTTTCCTTCCCTGTTGCCTCATTGATGTTCATCCAATACATACAATCATGTATTGTTTTGCATGGGCTGTTTTCGAGCTTGTATTGCAGAACTGTTTTGCATGCGCGCTGTGTAAGAGTTCGTAGTGCAGCACTCGCAGCTACAGCTCGACAGTATGGCGAGCGTAGCCTTCTCTGCTATTTACCTCCCCTCGTGTATGTTGCACCATCCTTTCACCCCGTTGATCTTCCCGCCGCAGTTTGCAACGCCTCGTTCTTTCTTGAATAGATCAGCCACCTCTGTTTTAACCTTTTTTTTCCCAAGAGCAATGTCCTTTTGCACACGAAAATATTTAATGCTACATAAAGTTGCGGTGAGCACCCTTTTCCCTTATTTCATGCACTCTTGCTGAACATATTTGCATGGAAACGACAGCAAATTTATACGATAAAGTGCACTTGTATGCCGGCGGGCAAACACAGAAGCAGAATCGTTGAGTGTGTTGGTCGCTGCCTCTGTGCGTTGTGTGTGTGTGTGTGTGTGTGTGTGTGTGTGTGTGTGTGTGTGTGTGTGTGTGTGTGTGTGTGTGTGTGTGTGTGTGTGTGTGTGAAAGACCAAAATATAGGGATTCACTGGCCAGAAAAAAGTCACTTCAAAATAGCTGTATGGTGTAGACCAGGCTGAATAGTGACGGTCAATTCTTCAGCCTTGCAAGCTGTTGAATGGTGCAATCCCAGCACAAGTTGCTATGGCTTCTGCCGTAGCATTGCTATCATCGCCTCCGGCGATGGGCGTCAAAGGTCAGGTCAGGTGTGTGTGTGTGTGTGTGTGTGTGCGGTTCACACTGTTGTCATTTTGTAGGTGAGTGCAGTACTGTCCAAGACTGTTCAGTTAGTGTTGGGGAAGGCCAATGTGGAAAGTGTTCCTACATGTGAACTCTCATACATGATACTGTACCTCTCCAAAGCCTTTGGTGGATGGTGGGACACTTTTAGAAAGTGCAGCAGATTTATAAACTGCAGAAAGTGTTGCAGTGTACTAGACTGAAAATGTTCGCACCACGTACCAGGGCGTCGTAAAAATTAATACATTCTTTTACATTGTTTTTACGACTCCCTGATCTAGCTGCACACATTCACTTCCGCTCCATTCAGGCAATGATATCGTACGATCGTGCGTGTAGCATTGCACAGTGGATAGCTCGATGTGGAGTGCATTATTATGCATGGCTGGAGTAAGCTACGTCTAGTATGGTATGGGTGCTTGATGACTCGATTAGTGGTTACCGTGGTTACTTCCATTCTAGGAGAGGCCATGACGTCATCGACAACAGGATGTACAAGTCATGTATTGATACACGCTTCGATTTTCATGCCCGCCTGGACCTGTCCGCTTGGTCAGGTTATTACAGGACCAACGTTTCCGCCATTAACACATGTTTACTACTGTGGAGGGGCATGTGTATCCACCATATCGGCGATATACAAACTGTATGAAAGGCCACAGTACTACCGGACTAATTGAAAACTGCTTCCGGCGGTCCTGAATTTATTTACACATGGCTCAATGTATCCGGCTATGGAATGTGTGGACATGTATCACAGTGGGCATGGTGAGCCCGGCGGAGATGATGAAATTTGAGACTGGCAAAACGTGAACCAGGCACAAGTTGAGATAGAAGAGTCCATTTTTTTCTCTCAAATCTTTAGACTCGTATCACATGAGTCTATGATATTACGTAGTGGATAGCAATTTATAAATACATGCTTGGTCTCGAGCATGTCACGGACAATGGCTCTGAACATAAAAAAGGATATGCCGCTTGAGAAGTAGACATCCAGCAGACTGCTGGTGGCCTGCAACGTGTTCACTGGCAGTGGAAAACCCCCACTGAGCTACAACAGCACAGCAAATCCTGCTCTCAAGTAAAAATAATATAATTTAGTACTGTGGCGGACTTTGAAGCCTGTTGAGAGGTCAAGCGGCCACGGGGCGCTGCCCTTGCAGTCACGAGCACTGCTGGTCAATTTTTACAGCGTCATGGTACGGGAACTACTGACTACTGTACAGTGCTTGTACGGGCTAAACGCAGTAAGGCCAAGGGTTCCGGCCCCGGTCATCCTATCGGATTTCAAACTGTCCATGACACGGTGCAGTCACAAGTATCTAGCTGTCTGGTGATTGAGCATAAGGAGAACTGTTAGGAGTAGGTAGATAGGCTGTGGTTAAATCGGTAACTGGCTGTGGCGCATCATCATAGGCAGGTGGTAGTTCTGGTATGCTTTCTGCATCAAGCCTAGCCCCCCGGTGCGGAGTTAAGCCAGTACTGCCGTACGTTGCAGCATGTGCCAGCTCAGTACCGCTGTGTATCCCTTGATACCCAAAACGGTCAGTGCCACCGCTCGCTGTAGAACTGTAAGCAGGAGGAAGCTCGCTTCCATGTACCACGTGACACCGTGCAGTTTGATTTGCCAGCGTACTTTGGTGCAACATTGAGTTTGCATACTGCTGCTGCTGCTGTGGCTGAGGCTGTGGCAGCTGTTGCTGCTGCTGCTGCTGTTGGGTTTGATCTTCTTGGTAAGACGGACATGCATCGGTGACGTTCACCTGTAACTCTATTCTCTGCCTCCGCTTCCGACAGAATCGCAGTACTACCACCAGACAGGCGATAAGGACACTTGCAGATGAAATGCCAACAGCCACCCATTGGCCCGGCGGACCGAGGTAAAACCCCAGGACGAGGAGTGGTGCAAGGATTGCTGCTCCCACACACAGGCAGCAAGCTGCGAGGAGCACAGAAAGCAGAAGCACGGCCACACATGCACAACCGGCACACATAATTATATGCAGACACGCTCACACATACCCCCCCCCCCCCCCCGCCACACACACGCATACACACATGCACACACATTCACACATGCCCGCACACAGCCGGATTGTTAGTCTTGAGTAGTACCCACATAATTATTATGGTCATTACCAAGAGTACATAAACCAGAGTGTGGAACTCGGGATGGTTCCTGTGGGAGCGTAATTCGTGCAGTGCGTCATTTCTGATGGCATGGTAAGCCACAGGTACGGTGAAAAGTTGCGTAGCCAGTCACGGTGGTGCAGGTCACTGAGTTTGTCCTGATTTCGGTTTTTTTTGATACGGATAGCCTAGTGAATTTGCTTGCCAGCGGATGTACGCAGCACACGCAGTCACACAAAACACCGAAATCCTAAAACAGGACGTCTAAAATCATGCAAACTTGGCCGCAGTGATTTCCGAGCTGTGAAACATGAACATTTGAGCTGTACGCAAGTTGCAGCTTGGCTGACCTCATCAGGGTGCCGTAGTGCACGAACTGCGCTGTTTCAGATCTGATACCCACAATTGCACACGCTAAGTTATATATATTTTAGTGTACTCTTGTCATTACCAGTCTCACTTGTTTGTGACACACACTGAGTCCTTGCTGTGGCAAGCGTACAATGACTAAAGTATTTGTAACGGTCTCTGTGCGGCAAATCGAGATTTCACGTGATACGTTGGTGATCACATCCAGTAGGCCGCAAAATACTGTCACCATGCCGCACATGTTACCGCGAGCACATTAGCATGTTGTACGCATTTACAGCTCTTCCTAACTCCACCAGTCCACCAGTCCACCAGCTTTACAGCGCTAAAGTCCATTCGCCTTATAGCGCTCAAGTTCATTAGCCTTCAGTGGTCAAGTCCGGCCAGCCTTGCAGTGATACCTCACTCAGCTACAGTGCATGCCTGAATCCAGGCTACCAGGCTACCTTGCATGCCTGAATCCAGGCTACACTGCATGCCTGAATCCAGGCTCTAGTGTTTACATAGATGTTTCACCCTGCAGTGTAGGAAGAAACGCATCACCGGCTGAGTTCAACTCGGTGTGTACAAAAACACCGGCCTGCGGAATGAAACTCCCCCAGGGTAGACTTTCAACTCAACGGACTGGGAGGCCAAGTTGAAACTGATCCCAGGCCGGGAACCCACACAATGTCCACATTCTCATTGGCGGATTTGCCATGGGATGGAAGTTGTGTAGACATATGAGTGAAGATTTGACAGCTGAGAAACAACTCACTACCATAGGTAAATCTTCATGTGAGTAGAGGTTTTCCGATCATGCTATTAAAAATATTTCATTCAGCCTTCTGCTTCAAAAGTTGCGGGCTCTGCATGCGTTTTTGACATCGCTTTTAATAGCTCATCCAATGTTCAAAGTAGCGTGGGCTTTGAAGTAGAAGTGTCCGATGAACACGAAGTTCGTTTTAGGCAAGAATCCGAGATTGAAATTTCTTGCTGGTCTAAATTTGAATTCCCCGCAAGTTCCCAGTGCTGTCACAGAAATGACGCCAACTACAGAATCAGCGGACTCGGTGTGCTCAGGAAACTGGTGTCGTCTTCGAGTTTGACCACACAAGATACGTAAACGGTGGATAGGAAGCTCTCTAACTCGTATAGCCCATAACCATTCTGGTCGTAGGAGCACCATGTGTGTCATAAGGCAGCAGCATCAAAAGAACAGAGAAATCTAACTACATTGATAAACAAGCTGCCTATACCTATCATGATCAGCAGCAACGAGAGAGAGAGAGAGAGAGAGAGAGAGAGAGAGAGAGAGAGAGAGAGAGAGAGAGAGAGAGAGAGAGAGAGCGAGAAAACAGAGAGAGAATTGTACGATTCATTGGTCCAGTTTTTGATGTTGGTGAACCAATTGTGACGGGGGCGACCACGGGGCTTAATCCAGGCACCATTCCATCCAAGAAATAGTGGGATGTGTCACTTTTTAAAAAGCAGGCTGGCTCATACAGTGATGAAAAGTGCCATGTTAAAATCTCGCCAGAGCCTGACTTTTGACCAATCTGCTACTTCAGTGCCGCTCAACGAAATCCGGTCGCGTCTCGTCACGTCAAGTTTGCGCCTTGCACCATTTCACAGCCCAGTGTTCGCAGGTCTAGGGCAGCGCAGCACCCGGCGCATACTTGAGTGACTCGACTGGATTTCATTGAGCAGTGCTGTAGTGCTAATGATAACAGTGTATGTACTTCACAGCCAGTCTTGTATCTGACTTGTATCTGACCAACTGCTTGGCAATACGACTGCATGCAAACTCACCACAAGTATTGAATGCTGTACTATGACTTGAAGGTGTCAATCCTGGTCGGCGGAGTTCATTACGCCGCAGAACGCTTTGACGGTCCAACTCGCGTGCAAGACTGGTTGGCACCCTTTCTGAGCGCTGACTTTGGACCCAAAGAAATACGTGCACATACACACACACACACACACACACACACACACACACACACACACACACACACACGCGCGCGCGCGAACATACAGACACCCACACCCACCCACATAAGCAGACAGACCAGGCAGGCAGGCAGACAGACACACATGCATACAGACATGCTATCACTTGTGATCACATACAAAGTTAGTTATGCTCAGAATCAGCAGGCATTGATTTAGCAGCTTTTATTGTACATGCAACATGAATGTTTCAACGTCCAGTTTTGATCTTCAATGAATTCTTGTCCGAACTCCAAAGTACACGTGCACCATGCAGGCTCAAGAGTATTAACAGTGAATTCTCACGTGTATCAAGCTGTGATTGTGCACTCTCGCGCCTTGAGCAGGCAGTAGGCAATCTGATGTCTCTAGTTCCTGTGGAAATGCAGTTCACTGAGTAGTTGTAACATAGTACCTTGGTGAGGGTGACACATGATATTGTGTTGTGCTCACTGACGCTGGACGATGCAGTGCACTGAAGCTCGGCGGAGCAGGTGGTCGTCGAGGTCGCCGGGGTGGGTTCAGTGGCCCTTCTGGGCAGTAGAAAGGTGCGTACCGCTCCGGCATGCTGGCAAACCCTGTGACTAGCTGGCTCTTACCTGCACATTACGTGACACAGACACACAGCACAAGATCATGTTGTCACGAGAATGCAATTAGGAGAGTAGTAATATTATAATAAACGAGGGTTAGCATGAAAGTGGCTTGTGAGCAACACTGGCTCACACTCAATCACTGCTTTCACAAATTCATTTCAGAAATAAATTTCAACGTTTCGGTCAACCATCATCAGGAATGAAGTGGGCATACTGGTTAGGATGGGTATATAAATGGGTTTATAAATGAGGAGCACTGCGTTGCGGTGTTGCTCACAAGTCACTTTTTTACTTATGAAGCTGCATTATGAAGCTGCATGACACCTCCTACAAGATTATAAAGAGGATTAGTATGGTTGTGGCAAATCTTGGCACTACAGTACTCGGTACGAGGGAGTCTCCCTCGTACTTAACGGTACTATACAAAGGAGAATGTAGACTATAGAGGAATACTGATTAGGATAGCACGTCAGGAAGTGAACTGCAATGCAAGACAATCATGGACTTTAATTAATAAAGTGTTCAATTGTGTCCTTTGCACTGGTCAGGTGTCTCTTTGCTTGTCACACAGTGCTTGCAGTTGAGACTAGCAAGTTGATACATGTCTTGGGAGTACTGAATCCCTGTTAATCAGCTGATGTACAACACACTTGTATCAATGCTAGGCATGCATTTGGGATTGTTTTATACGTCTACTGTTCCATGTGCTTCCCGCATCCCCCCTCCCCTCCCCTTTAAACTATGGCCTGCGGTTATCACCTCCATTAGGCAGCTTCTGCGGCTGGGCACCCATGATCGTTCATATTCCGACTGCCGCTTTGTACAGGGTCTTTACTGAGGCTCATGGGCTGGTGAAATCGGACTTTGCTCCTCACTTTCAGTCATGCTTTCTTTGTGTCGGCAGGTATCACAACCATGGCATGATGCATGTTGCTGGCCTACTTGTACAGTCATGCTCTTGTACATACGGATTCAAGTCATACATGATGGATGCCACTGGAATGTGCTGCCACGAGATACACAGCCCAATGTCCGACCACAGGGGTACAATCCTGATCCAGTGGATATGCACATTATACAGTACAATGACCTTGCCAATAAGTACGACGGATCGGGTTTCACTATTAATTTTTACCAGAATGACAATCATCTGTTGCCTTTGAATCGTGACCTTTTAGTCTCCCGGCAAATTCGTGTTGTTTTCAGACCGTCACAGCATCATGATTTGCGGTGTGATAGACAATAATAATATATATAATTATTATCTAAAAAGATTTCGAAAACCTCAAACAAAGTAACTAAGGGCCATGATGAATCGATCATCATTCATGTATCAAGCACCGACATGACTTACGCAACGCACAGAATCAGTCGGTTGAATTGAAGTGCCTTGAAGTCCAGTCTGTCGACTCTGCATCGACCGAAACACCTACAGTTGCAGTTGCAGTTGCAACGCGCCTTCTTATCTGCACGCTGCGCGCTGATAGCGATACGAGTCAAGCTTGCAATGTGAAGATGATTGCAAATAAATCACTGTGTGCATCTCTTGACCCTTGCAGTTTGGGATGGTGCAGGCAAATGATTACGAATACGAGGTGAAGGCGGTAGCACAGCTCTCCTTTGACAGAGGCGCCAGCCGTTGCCGGTTACTTCAGCGTGTTCAACAGCAGCAGCGATGGCGGAAACTGAGTTTACCGGTACTATTGTAGAGAAGGTGCTGGCAGGTGGATTTATGTCCGTCGGCTCGTGATGGAAGAAGCTGCGCTACCGGAGGTGCGATGTGGAGATCCGGACAAAAATGTTGAAGTGCACTGGTGCGCTTCAGAGTCAGAATCAGATCCTTGAATGTCAACCTGCAGCGGCTCTTGATTTACCTCCAGCGAGTAGACTACGGAGCAGTTAGCTGTAGGCCCCAGCCCACGGCCTAATAAGCTCCTGATTTCATGGAAAACTCGAGTCATAATCCTGCAACAGCGGCGTTTAGTTGCTTGCCGATGCCGATGCTTGGAAGCCTTGCTGAGCAGTGGTTGACTAGTGGCAGTGACTAGCTGTGCGCCCAGCGGGGAAACCCAAAGAAGTACGGTAGATTTCGCGATGAATGATGACTAGTCTATTCGACTATTACTAAATTACTAGACTGTGACCGGAGAAAACAGTGCTGCATGCTAGTACATGTATGAGCATTGAGCGTGTGTCATGTCTTGTGACTTTTGATCAAGCCTGGACTCCCGGATCGAGTGTGCACTGATTGTGCAGATGTAACTCACTGAACAGGTAGCAGAGGATCTACGACTACGAGTTCGAATCAAAGAGGTCTACATCACCATGTCCATGGTCGATCAGAGACAAGTAAAGACTAAGTGTACAAGTCATGTACATGTAGTAGAATTATGTACGTGATGGAGCACGTGCAGCTGTGAAGACTGAAATGTTACCTTATACTAAGACTTAGTTATAGTTATCAGTCATGATGTGCACCAAGACTGCAAGAGAGCTTGGACCTCCACATACATTCATTCCTGCTTGTGGGGATGTGGATATGCCAAGACATAATGAGCTGGCTGGCTGCAGGCTGCAGCAGCATAGCTAGTGACGTTTGACAATAGCTACTACACAGACACCGACTCATCACATGCGGCTGGAAGCTTCAAATCACGTACCATTGACTGATATTATGGTATCCTAAACAGGCCAACATGCCAAGTGAGTTTGACTGTTGACATCCCATGTCAATCCAGCAGACCTTTCTCAATGGTGTTGCGCGCAGCTTGGCTGCTCGTGCAGGAACGTATACAAGTCACGAGGAATGACCGAAGTAGGCCTGAACAATTTTATTTTGTGCCACGGATGGCTGGCACTGACATGACGGATAGCAGCTGAATTCACCTAGCTCTGCATGCTACATGTAATTCACTGTCACACTGGTCACTGCGTAGCCTCTTTTGAGAGTCTTCCTGGTGAGGCTTCTGATAGTGGCTGCCAATAAAGACATGGAACAAACCAACACAGGTTATCAAATATCACTATAATTATAATTATTGTCAATCACTCCGCCAGTCTAGTGATAATACATTATGGGCAACGTTGTGGCTATTTTCTCTTCTCGACTAGCTCAGGGACTACTACGACGTAGTCAGTTTATGCTGTGAACAATAAAAAGTTGCCTTCAAAGTCAGATCATTGTGAAAGATGCCAAAGTCACGGGTGCCTACCTGTGAATAGTATATAACTAGTAGAACTATTTAGACGGTTGTGAATCGTTGCTGCATTCAACTCAACTGTGCAGTTGGCAGCTAAACGATCCTCTGGTCCTTTTTAACCAAGAGCCGGACTGCTGTATGTGATCTTTACTTTCTCTCTGCAAGATCTCAAGATCAAGATCAACTCTGCTCTGTGTATGAGATCTAGTGCACCTTCATTTCAGAACAAGTCAGTTTTAACTGACTTGTTCTGAAGTTTACTCGCATGACGTTATGACGTACGATCAAACACTCCTGAGAGAGCTTACAGTCCTTTGTTAAATGTACTGAAGTAGATTTATTTAGCTTTTATACTGCAATTAGTTTGCACCTGTAAACTTGGATAGTTGTACAGCGGTCTCCATGATTGTGTTATTACAGTAGTTGAAAACAAGCTGAAGGCGAAGTGCAGAGAGAACAGAGTACTAACACACAAGTCAGTGACCATGCACCATGCATATTTATGCCCGGAGTGTCCATGGTGAATGGCCTGATCCCCCCCCCCCCCCCCCCCTAGGGTCCGGCGGATTCTCCGGCAGAAAAATTGGCAGAATTCGGTACTTTTTCTGGTAAGTTTCATTCATGTTTGGTATGTGGATAAAAAATGGAGCAGACTTCGAGGAATTTCCCGCCATAAGGTTTGTATCGTTCTGCCAATTTCACTGCTTTTCGAGCAGAATCTGCCACCTTTTCGAGCAGAATCCGCCGTTCCCTATGGACCCCCCCCCACCCCCCGAACCAGGGGTCGGGTCTTACCATTCCCTGGTCTGGGACACGCACCAGATCAGACCAGGTAAAAGAGAACCGGATGTGACCATGGTGACGGCACGGCTGCTAGCTAGCCGCGCAGCCTATCTATACTATAGCTGCTCTGTGTTCTTCACTATTGGTGTTGGTGTGTTGGCCTGGCCGGAGTCGCAGTGACTCGCACTCGCAGTGACCATGGTGACAGGCCCAGGGTCAGTACAGTCAGTGCGGTCGACCAGACCCAAGGATCAGGAAGTAACTGTTGCAACTATTGACTTATTGTACTTTTCACTCATGCTCAGCACTATGCAGGGCCTTCACCATGTTCAGAGGCTTCGCACTTACTAAGTAGTTACTGACTTAGCACTCACACACTCAGTGACACAGAACATGCAGAAACCTGAGAAAGTCACACAGTCAGTGTCAGTACAGACAGTAGTCAGTAGTGAGCGAGTGAAGGATACACACGGTCACAGGGTTGTGAGGTTCCAGACCAGACCAGTAAACCATGGAAACGATGACCAGCGACATACACTGTCAGTTTAGCACTTCGCTCTCTCACACAATCAGATTGTGTGAGAGAGCGAAGTGCTAAACTGACAGATTCTGTCAATCATAATCATTTACACAGTCACCAGGTCACAGGAGTGTTGTGGAGGATGCACATGATAACTACGGACCACGGTATTTACGCCTGGAGTGGAAGCAGTTCTTTCCCTTCTTTTTTTGAGCCTGTGCTAGTGGTCAGTGCTGATGTGTCGTTGAACTGCTCACGTCTTCTCTAGTCTTGGCTATTACAGTATTAGTATTACCGCCGGCAGGCACAGTGGCCATGTCCAAGGCACAATGAGACAGGGGCCGATAACTGCTTCCCTCGACAGTTGTGAGTGCCAGTAGCTTGTGCGAGTTCTTCCTCAGTTCATTGTCAAGACGCAACGCCGCGTCACATGAAGCAAATCCGTAGCAAACAATGGAGGAGTCGGACGAGACAAGCGCTAGCGACGCACCCACGTCTGAAGGTTCAACCGTCACGCCCGACTCAAGCCTGGAGTTCGAAGACGAGGACTTCATTGAGGATTTGCTGGGCGCTAGGACCCCGTCAACCCCGTCGCTGTCGGATATCCACAAACCGGGTGCGGTGCCGGAAGAAGAGGACTTGGCGGAAAGAGCGCTTGCTCGAAGCATAGACGAACTGCAGTCAGCGCAGAAGCGAGGAAAGGGAAGGTCCAGGGTTGCACGCTTTTGGCTGGACGCGGCACAAGCCGAGGACGAGAAGTAAGAAAGTATTTTTCAGGGAGGGTTGGATGGGGTCACTGCTCTGACCCAAATTTCGTTTATATTTTATATATTTATTACAACATCTCAAGACCCAGTGGAAACACCGGCCAATGTTAAAGGGGAAGTTAAAGGGGAAGTTAAGGCAAAAATTAAAATTTCACCAGTTGTAGTCTTCGGGGTGCTGAGTCGAATGGTCGTGGTCCGAGGAAGCTGAGACGCTCCCTTCCTACTTGAATCCCAATCGAACTCGCGCACTTCCACCGAAACTGGGTGACTGCGCCCTACTAGATGGGGATTTGTATGCAAAATGTCACTAAAAGCGCCATTTCGTTCTTATAAAAGCACGGATGACCGCGATTGGCCCATATGTTGTAGTCTTTGGGACGCTGAGTGGACTGGTTTTGGTCCGAAAAGGCTGCGATGCAGCGTTCCTCCTTTATTCCCAATCGAACATGGTTGAAGAAGCGGTCACGTGGTCCTGGGTGCCCAAATCACCTGGTCACCACGCCAGCAGGTGACAACTTTCACACCAAGGTTCAACTCGGGTTCAACTCGAGTGACAGGACTGCACCCAAAAAAGGTCAAACAGGCTAGTAAGTTGTACCCTGCAGGCACGGTGACCAGGTGACTGGTGTACGCAGGAGCACGTGACCGCTTCTTCAACCATGTTCGATTGGGAATAAAGGAGGAACGCTGCATCGCAGCCTTTTCGGACCAAAACCAGTCGACTCAGCGTCCAAAAGACTACAACATATGGGCCAATCGCGGTTATCCGTGCTTTTATAAGAACGAAATGGCGCTTTTAGTGACATTTTGCATACAAATCCCCATCTAGTAGGGCGCAGTCACCCAGTTTCGGTGGAAGTGCGCGAGTTCGATTGGGATTCAAGTAGGAAGGGAGCGTCTCAGCTTTCTCGGACCAAGACCATTCGACTCAGCACCCCGAAGACTACAACTGGTGAAATTTTAATTTTTGCCTTAACTTCCCCTTTAAGGCAAAAATTAAAATTTCACCAGTTGTAGTCTTCGGGGTGCTGAGTCGAATGGTCGTGGTCCGAGGAAGCTGAGACGCTCCCTTCCTACTTGAATCCCAATCGAACTCGCGCACTTCCACCGAAACTGGGTGACTGCGCCCTACTAGATGGGGATTTGTATGCAAAATGTCACTAAAAGCGCCATTTCGTTCTTATAAAAGCACGGATGACCGCGATTGGCCCGTATGTTGTAGTCTTTTGGACGCTGAGTCGACTGGTTTTGGTCCGAAAAGGCTGCGATGCAGCGTTCCTCCTTTATTCCCAATCGAACATGGTTGAACAAGCGGTCACGTGCTCCTGGGTGCCCAAATCACCTGGTCACCACGCCAGCAGGCGACAACTTTAACACCAAGGTTCAACTCGAGTTCAACTCGAGTGACAGGATTGCACCCAAAAAAGGTCAAACAGGCTAGTAAGTTGTACCCTGCAGGCACGGTGACCAGGTGACTGGCGTACGCAGGAGCACGTGACCGCTTGTTCAACCATGTTCGATTGGGAATAAAGGAGGAACGCTGCATCGCAGCCTTTTCGGACCAAAACCAATCGACTCAGCGTCCAAAAGTCTACAACATATGGGCCAATCGCGGTCATCCATGCTTTTATAAGAACGAAATGGCGCTTTTAGTGAGATTTTGCATACAAATCCCCATATAGTAGGGCGCAGTCACCCAGTTTCGGTGGAAGTGCGCGAGTTCGATTGGGATTCAAGCAGGAAGGGAGCGTCTCAGCTTCCTCGGACCACGACCATTCGACTCAGCACCCCGAAGACTACAACTGGTGAAATTTTAATTTTTGCCTTAACTTCCCCTTTAAGAGAGTGGGTGATTGCCAACCACGGCGATAAATAAAAGTAAGGGGAGGGAAAAAGAAGGAGTAGCAAAATGAACAGCAACAACAACTCCGTAAAGAAAGATAATGTCAAGTAAAAACATTGAAAAATACAGAGACGCAAAGGACATGTGGATAATGAGCTATTTATGTCGTAGTAAATAAGGGGCGGCACGGATCTTAAACAGGCGGAGTGAGGTCAGATCCTTAACTTCTCTGGGTAGAGTGAGCCAAACAGAATAAGCAATACAGAGAGGGGAGCGCAAAAGAGTGGATGAGTTACACTTAGGGAGTAAGAGCGAGTTGCTAGTTCTTAGAGAAGAGAACCAATTAAAACACATGAGATGAGGTGGGCACAACTCAAGCTTAATAGAATGGACAAGAGAAGCCAGGTGTGCACTGCGTCCATTTGATAACGGGGTTGTGTGAGCGATTTTATAAAGGGCGGATGATGAGAGCATGCGGGGTTGACGGAGGAGAATTTTAAGGATTTTCTTGTGGTGTATTTCAAGCTTTGCAGCAGCGGAAGAGGAGAATTCCTAAGGATTTACTTGATTTTTTACAGATATATTCGATGTGGGGTACCCAAGAGAGTGCAGAGTCAATCACAATGCCAAGGTGTTTGTGAGAAGACACTATGTCAATTGGATTTGGAAAGTTGGCATGGATGAGGGTTGTGAACTCTGGCTGGGGCGGGAAGAGCATGATCTTTGTTTTTGATAGATTTGGGGACAATCTCCAGGACGACATCCAGGAAAGAACTTCCTGAATGCCAGCACGCAAGTTGTTTTTCAGGCCAGTGAGGGAAGGTGATGAGGTGAGAAGGGTCGTGTCGTCAGCAAACAGAGACGTTCCGGGGAAGACTGCAGGTAAATCGTTTACGTAAATTATAAATAGTAGGGGACCAAAAATTGATCCTTGAGGAACGCCTGACAATACTGGCTCTGCAGCCGAGGATGTGCCAAGCACAGCTACGTACTGATAACGCCCAGAGAGATAAGATTTCAGCCAGGAGAGTGGTTGTTTACGTACCCCGAATGCATGCTCGAGCTTGGCCAAAAGTCCTCGATGCCAGACGGTATCAAACGCCTTGGCCAGTCAAAGAAGCAAATACCAGCAAGCGCTCTGTTATCCCTATGCTGGCACACCTGCTGCACGATGCGGATCAGTTGAAGGGAGGTGGAGTCGCCTTTACGAAACCATGATTGCGCGGGACTCAGAAACGGCGAAACATGTCTGTATAAGTGATCATAAAAGATGCGTTCACATACTTTGTGTTGTGTATGCACTACCGTATTTATGCATGTACTCTTATGGACTGCCCTGTCCATGTATGATGCTCCCCTACACTGTGCTGCATCTACTGTGTTCTATGTATGTAACTCACATGTCTTATTATGCATTCTTGTTGTACCCTGCACGCACTGCGCTCCGTATGCGTGTCTTACACATACCCGTGTCCTACCTAACTAGGATTCTATGCGTATGCATCTGGACACTCTCGCGATTCCCGTCTCTGTACTGCCTTCTTTGTACCAACGCTTATCCTTGTAGTTTTATTAGTTTCCTTTGTCTTTTGTCCTTGTTCATGCAAGATAACAGAACAACATAACACTTTGGACACGCAGGGAAAAAGAGAGATAGGGCGGTAGTTTGCAGGTTCGTGGCGGGAACCTTTCCTGTGTACAGGTATGACTTTCGCTGTTTTCCATGCAGAAGGGAATATGCCCGTGGTAAATGACATGTTGAAAATATGGCACAAAGGGAATGCTATGGATGGTGCCAGGGCCTTGAGGATCCGGTTGGGGATGCCGTCGGGACCAGATGCCTTGCACGTCGGAAGCTTCTTCAGATGACGCCGGACAGTGGCAATTGTGGTGATGACGGACGTGAAACAAGCTGAGGGCTCCGAGGCGGTGAGAATAAGGGGAATAGAGAGCAACGGGTCATCTGGCCGAGTCACAGAGGCAAACGGGGCGTTTAATGCGGTAGTTTTGGCCAAAGGGTCAGCCGCCTGCTGAGTCCCTGTTGTGAGTGACGGAATTTCCCGTGATACGTTTCGAATTCTTGCTTGTCTCACAAACTGGTGAAGCGATGGACGGTGTCTACCTGCAAAGTAGTTTGCACTGAGCGGATATAAGCTCTGTACTTTGTCCGCGTCAGGGTTTTCACTATATTTCGCTGCTGTTGGTATGCTTGATTGTTTTGTTGTGTTGGGTACTTCTTAAAAATGCTATAGAGATCATATTTCCACTTGATTGCTGTGCGGAGATGGGCATCAACCCAGGGTGGCTGACTGGGCCGTGGGCAGCGGTGAGAATACGGCTGCTTTCCGAATGGCCAGAGGTGCTTCTCAAGGGCACTGTTGAGAATGGAAGAAAAGTGCGAAAGCGCATCATTGACGTTGCTGGCACGCAGATGCCAGCTCCAGTCAATATCAGCGAGCTCTGCATTCACACTATCCCAGACGGAAGATTCACACTATCCCAGAAGGATTTAAAGTCATATTCCGGCTTTGCAGGAACATTCCTGAAGTGGTATTGGGGTGCAGCAGGTTCCTCACGATAAGCAGCATCAGTAGGCAGTAGGAAGTGACTGAGGATCTGTGCGTGGTCAGATGCACCAAGAGGAGCAAGAGATGTAACAGAAAGTAGAAGGTGAGAATGATCCGTTAGCACAACGTCAATACACGATGTTGAGGCGTGGGAGGTAAAGTGTGTGGGGAATGTCACCATTTGCTCAAGGCCAAAACAAGAGAAGAGGTTACGGAACTCCCTTCCAGCACGATTCGTGGTGTCTCTAGGAGACCAGTCAGAGTGGCGAGCATTCAAGTCTCCTGCAAGTACAATTGCAGAATCGGGAAGGCTAGTATTGGACAGACAGTCCTCTAGGAGGTCACTAAATGCCTGGACTTGGGAGATGCTGTCTCCAGGGTGTCTGTAAACAGAGCATATGATGAGGGGGAGTGAGGGAAGGGTCACTGGCCGCAATTCAAGCCAAACCGCCTCCAGTCCACAGCGCTCAAGGTCCAAGCGGCGCTTAATGGACATGAACGACCTGTCAGCTACAAGAGTAGCAACACCGCCATAGCCTCTTGCTGGCAGGTTATCAGAGCTGGTCGTAGGTGGGCGGTCCAGGCGGTATGACGTGTAGCCTGGAATTGAGACGTCTATGGCAGCTGTCAGCCACGTTTCACATAGGCAGATTATGTCTGGAGAATACTGCTCACAGACGACTAAGCTCAGCTAGCTTATTTACTATGGAGCGGCAGTTAAGTGAGAGCACTGAGAAGGCCGATGATGAAGGTAATTAGGCAGGTTGATTAGGAGTTTTAGTAGTTTGTCGTCCAGAATCGGGAAGGAATGGTGGTGCAAGTGGAATATGACCAATAGATATAGAAGGATATGTAACGCAATGAGGGGAAGGGTGTGATGAACTTGCGTGGGGCACAAAGGGTTGGGCAAGAGGATTTAGCTGTTGGCTAGGTGACCGAGGACCCATCAAGTAAGGCCGAGCCAGTGGATTCAGCTGTTTGCTTCTCTTCAAGTTCTTTTCAGTTATGTGTGGATACGCACATGCATGGTCGTCGGAACTATTCCTTGAAATAATCACCTCGATCCATTTTACTACGTTTCAATGGTCCGAAGGTAGCAAATGGCAGGGGAAAATGGTTCCATTCTGCGAACTGAAATTGCAATGTTTGAAGCTCGTAACCACTAGGAACGGGTAAGGTGACCCCGAATGTATATTGCGGGTTGAGAAGGAGTATGCTGCGAATACCGCAGGCCTCGCCACCACTGCCGTTTCTGTGCTGCCTTCTTGATACATATTTATGTACACTGTATATCATGTGCACATTCACATGTCTGAAGGTTTGTGGTTTTTCATTAAAAAAAATAAATAAACCGGAAATCGTTTGTTCCAGGTTAAGTTAGCGATTTGCGAGCACTGACCAATTTACACCTGGAAATAGCCGCGAAGTGAATTTCAGTACAGTGGAGATTGGATGTAAGGACCTCGCATATAACGACAAATTGAGCAATGCAGATTTGTACAACTAACACTAACACACTAACAACAACACTACACTAAACACACGTACTTTGCTCAGACTTCCTCTTCAGTTTCACGCTGGCTGAAACCAGTGTACCTGATTGTACTATTCTCTTAGCTGAACCCAGTGCCAGGATCTTAGCTCACGAATGCTCAGACCTCACCTGTGGATGGCACTGCAAACGCGAATTCTAACGCAGTACCCGGCTTGTGCCTGCTTCTTTATGTTTAAATATAGCAGTGGAGTGGACAAGCCCCCGCTCGTCGAGCTGCTGATTGCGTCAGACCTACGGGTACTGAAAGGTCTGCTTCAGGTGAGGCCATATCAAACACAACGACATAGCGGCGCATAACCACATAGCAGCCAGTCCCTATGGTTTGTCCTGGCCATGTCACTTTTCGTGTCAACATTACACATATTTACAACATCCACAACAAGTTACAAATGAATTCAAACAAATAGACATCTTTCTTGTTCCTGCAGAACTGGCGGTTTGGAAAGGAGGAGTTCCGGAGTGTAATGCACGAGGCCTTGTCGGTGCACCTGGGTGCAAATTTCCGTGGCAAATTCAGCCTGGAAGAGGTACGTACCTGTCTTTGATTGTTCTCAGTAGTTTCTCATATTCTATCTTTTCTGCCGCCTGTCCGTGATGCTGCATCTTGAGTTCTTGATTTTTACCTTTTTTTTTCTTCAAATAGAGTGAGACTTGTTACACACCGTCATCAGGGGCCGTCCGAGGTTACCAATAGTAGTTCCAAAACGAAAAGTTTTCGTTTGGGGATGGGTGGGTTTAGGAGTTTCGTTTTGAAAATAATTATTGCATGCAGATGGAGAATGCCCAGTTACTTCTGGTGCCGAGAATTAACATCAATACTTTGTTGGAATTCGTATTACCTGCAGAAAAGGTAGGTAGGTGGGTGGGTGGGGCTGAAAAATACTAAACCTTTTCGTTTTCAAGATGCGCAGACTCCACTGCAGCCAATTCATTTTAAAATTCATTTTAAAAGATCGCTCAAAACACACACATATCCGGTCTCTGAACTGCAATTATTGAAAAAATTAAAATTAAATTCTCCATCAATATTTCGGCCCTGGGCCATCATCAGGATTGATAAGAAACAGACAGTGAGGTGAACCTACTATACATGTACATGCACATGTACGTGCTCATACTACATCCAGTGAGAAGATTACATCTATGGCGCGGAAATATCAGGTATGTTGAGAAAAACGATGAACTTACTTACTCTTACATTATTTTAAACATTGCAGCTGATGTGATAAAGCTGGTGTGTGAAACGGTGCAGAGGTGAGGCCAAACATATCACAGGGTACACTGTAGTAGCATTAGTGCCACTCAACAGCACTCACACAACCCACTACAACTAGCCAGTCATGTACATGCATTATACTACGGGACAAAAACGTGACAGCTCTACACCGTGTCGAGAAGCTTCCAACCACGGTCATTGTTGACAGCTGGACGGCGATGACGAATGTGGATAGCCTCACGAATACGACGGTTGACAAGTGACATTTCCCTTGTGAGGATGGATGGTGTGGTGAAAGGAATGAATGGTGTAGCGGTTGGGTGTTGATGCTGATGTGATGCGTAGTGTTGTCCCCAGGGCTTGAGTGGTGTGCATGCCCTTGCCTCGCGGTAGTGCTCCTGGAAACGCTCTCGCACACATCTTTCTGTCTCGCCGACATATTCCTCACCGCAAATGGAACAAAACATTGAGTAGACCATAATTCTGGGACATACACTCACCACTCTGCATACCCACATCACAAGCACGACACTCGACAGGCCTTCCCCTTCTCTTCTTCTTTCGGTAGACATCGCGTGGGAAACGACGATGATACTAACATATCTTTCAGGGACGAGCCAGACTGAAAGACGACACGGACATTCTTGCTATACGAACGAACAGCACGGCGAACAGCACGGGCCAGGCGATCATTGATGTATGGGAGTTTCACCATGGACGTGAATGTCTTCTTCTGGCGGTTGGGTGTTCGGCTGGGCATTGATGCGCTGTATTTGGATGCTTGTATGACAGGTTGCGGGTAGTCGTTTCCCTTCAGCAGCTTCTCACTCTTCTTCTCTCCTCGTTCTCGGCCCTCTTGCGTGGATGCGTTGCGGTGTGCCCTTCGGAACTGCTCTCGGGCAACCGATTCCTTTAACTCCACTGGCAGCGCTGACGAATACGACAGATGTACACCACTATGACTGGGCTTGACAAACAGCTCCGTTCGACAACACTGATCGACAAGTCAAGATAGCTGATTTTTGACGACCATGCTTTTCGTTTTGTAAAAACAATCGGTAACCCCGGACGGCCTGTTAGTTATTGTGCAAGGGGAAAAAATGCTCATATCAAGGAGCCGGAGGAAGGGGTTGGATGAGTGCACTCAAGATGACAACAAGCCGAACAGCAAATGGAGAATGTTGGATATGACGGAAAGATGATGGTACAAGGAAGACCATGGACGCTCATTCAGAAAGGGAGGGCGCTGCCCCCCCCCCCCCTCCTTTGGTTAGAGTGGGAAGATTCTACTGGGCAGAACGGTTGTAGGAAGACCATGGACGCTCATTCAGAAAGGGAGGGCACTGCCCCCCCCCTCCTTTGGTTAGAGTGGGAAGATTCTACTGGGCAGAACGGTTGTAGGGCGGCACAAATGAAAACGCAATGCAAGGCTGTGTGGAAAAAGGTGCGGTGGATATGGAAAATAGAACACAAAGCAATGCAAAAGAACACAATGGATGAAAAAATGTGGATGTAATGGTGGAATAGGTGTAGAAGGACCGTCCAAAGGTAAAATTGGTTACAAGCTTGTTTCGTTATCATTAGGGTAACTCATCAGACCAATGGCGGTTCTGTGTTGCGGGAACGGTCCCTTATCAGTAAAACAACTTAAAAGTGGAAGAACGACAATTGCAGAGGTGTGAATTTATACATGCTTGTGTGTAAGGTAGTTTGATAGATACTTTGTCTTTTTCCACGCAATGAAAGGTGCGGGGCCCAGTTTAGTGTCGAGTCGATGCTTAGTCCAGAGATGTTTCATCACCTTGTTTATGCCAGTGAGATGTTGAACGTGGCTATTAACAATCAGTTGTCTCAGCCGCTCTACACATTACCCACAATACTAGACCCACACGCCTTAAGCGCAGGGCGCGAAATAACGGTCGGACATCGGACAATTTCTGACCGTTTACAGTCAGTTTCCGGATGTTTTGTGCACATCCGGACAAAGTATCCGCGCACTTTTTTGCAAAGTGCAAAAAAGAAAAGGCATGGCAATCCTTTGTTTCGTAGTCATTAGTGATGTCGTCTGGCAAGAGAAAGCCAAGCACCGCTGATGCGGGTGCTCCTCTGGGAAAGAAGCCCAGAGGAGTCAAGACGACCACTTGTGACAAGTGGGTCGCCGAGTATGATAATTGATAGGGAGCTTTCAACTTCTGTTTGGCTGAGCTATGAGCGCAGTCCCTCAGATCGTAGCGTTGTCGAAAATTTGAAGTGTAAGATGTGTTCCCGTTTTGTTGATAAAATTCGCAGCAGCAAAAATTTTTCTGACTCCTTCGTTGTTGGCTCAAGGAACCTGAAAACGTCAGCCTTCACAGATCATGCTGCTTCTGAAATGCATCGCCATGAGGTGGCATTGTTTGGCAAGGAGCAGTCAAGCGGAAATCCAATAGAGTATGCGCCAATCGCTCGAGCCTTGTGCAAACTTGACGACGCAGCAGCAGAAAATTTGCATGTCCGGACATGTCCGGCCATTTTTGCAACTGGCAGGACATTGTGTCAGAGCACATTTTAATCCTTAGCGCATGCCCTGTAAGCGCAACATTACACCTCCATTGATTATTCCCTACCACCCTAGTCTCACCGGCATAAACAAATTGATGAAAAATCTCTGGACGGCTAAGCATAGACTCGACACTAAACTGGGCCCCGCACCTTTCATTGCGTGGAAAAAGACAAAGTATCTATCAAACTACCTTACACACAAGCATGTATAAATTCACACCTCTGCAATTGTCGTTCTTCCACTTTTAAATTTTTTTACTGATAAGGGACCGTTCCCGCAACACAGAACCGCCATTGGTCTGATGAGTTACCCTAATGATAACGAAACAAGCTTGTAACCAATTTTACCTTTGGACGGTCCTTCTACACCTATTCCACCATTACATCCACATTTTTTCATCCATTGTGTTCTTTTGCATTGCTTTGTGTTCTATTTTCCATATCCATCGCACCTTTTTCCACACAGCCTTGCATTGCGTTTTCATTTGTGCCGCCCTACAACCGTTCTGCCCAGCAGAATCTTCCAACCCTGTGATGACTGTCATTCTTTGAACGCTCACTGAATGCAATGGAGCTGCAATGTACGCCTTTGTTCTTGTATTTGGATGCGGTGTGTCTTTTCCTTAGATTGACCAGTTTTATGACCTAGTCAATCCATTGTTGGAAGACACAATATCATGGGTAAGGGCGCGATCGCCACGATGCATTTCAGTATCTGTCTTCAGCGGTTACTATTCTCGAGCACGCTTCACGTGTAGTTTCTCTAAATGGCTCCGCGGTTTATTCCTAATCCTTTGTGACATGCATAGTTTATAGGCTTATAGGCCTAGCACAAGATGAAACCCATAGAAGGATTTTCCTGATATGACACGGACTGGACGAGTTAGCATTCAGATAGGATGAGATGAATCGGAGGCCAACGGATCAGCCCAAGAGTATTCCAATGAAAGAACATACCCACAGCACAGTTTAATCATCAACAATAATTCCGTATTGGCATAATTGTATTGAGCTGAAGTCTGCTTGTTTTCAGATGCAAGGTCTTTTTGTCGTCTCCCTTTTTTTCATCCAAAAGAAAGGACAAAGGAACTACAAGTTACGCTATACTGTCCACTGACACCACCAGTTACATACGTTATATAACTTAGAACCTTCCAAGTTGGAAGGCTGTTGGAGTGCACATCCAAGATGTGCTAGAGCTGTTAGCCAGTTAGTTGTAGAACGTCTGTACCGTCTGTCAGTGTCGTGCAATGTTATCGCACGAGCTAATTGTTTAGTAACTGGTGGTGTTAGTGGACAGTATAGCGTAAGTTGTAGTTCCTTGGTCCTTTCTCTTTTGTATAAATTAAACCTTGGATCTCCATCCGAGTCCATTCCCTTTTTTTTCTTTTGGTATTTTCACCTACCGGCAGGAGCACATCTGTAGCTATGCATTTGAGCAGCATCTAGCAAAGGATGAGATCAGGGTAGTATCTCAAGTAAGTGCTAACTTACATAATAAATGTACCTGCGCCCTTTCAACCGGTTGCCTTTTGAATCTAATCTTTCACTACTACGACTCCAAGTATGTACACTTGTGCATTGACTGTCAGTGTGTTTCACTGTAAAGTTCGTTTGCTTTGCTTCTTTGAAGTTGAGTAATGACACAATGTTTGCCAGCTTCTTTATTCTACCTTTCACCTGTTCGTAAGGGAACATCCTCTGTGGGAGTACTCTTTGTGACTCCCCAGAATTTCTCTTCGTATTGCCGTGATATGTTGGAGCGTTGTAGTCCCGAAGTAAGATACCAACTATTCATTGTTGCTTTCACCTCTCCAAGCTACTTTTTGCTAACCATGGTTGAAAAATGCAAACCATATCACCAACACTCGAACCCAACCCATGTTTGCAATTGCTTTTAAAAGTCGTGCTGTACCGACACCTTGATTCTTGAGGGTGGTGGCGTTCTCCTCGGTGTGGAAACTCTGTCTGGCTGGGTCTCATGCAGACCACAAAGTTAAAGGGGAGGATACCCTAAAGTCAAATTGTTACCACTTGTAGTCTTCGGGGTGCTGAGTCGAATGGTCTTGGTCCGAGGAAGCTGAGGCGCTCCCTTCCTCCTTTATTTCCAATAGAACGCGCGCACTTCCACCGAAACTGGGTGCCTGCGCCCTACTAGATAGCGATTTGTATGGAAAAAGTCACTAAAAGCGCCGTTTTGGCTTATAAAAGCATGGATGACCGCGATTGGTCCATAATATTTTGTAGTCTTTTGGACGCTGAGTCGACTGGTTTTGGTCTGAAAAGGCACGGGTGAGTAAGCGGTCACGTGCTCATGCGTACACCAGTCACCTGGTCACCGTGCCTGGCACTGCCTGCAGGCTACACTTTTCACAGCGTCCATGTCACTCGAGTTGAACCTTTGAACTTTTGAGTTGAACCTTTGTGTGAAAGTTGTAGCCTGCAGGCACCGTGACCAGGTGACTGTGTACGCATGAGCACGTGACTGCTTACTCACCCGTGTTCGATTGGGAATACGGGCCGAACGCTACATCGCAGCCTTTTCGGACCAAAACCAGTTGACTCGGCATCTAAAAGACAACATCTGGGCTTATCGCGGGCATCCATACTTTTATAAGAACGAAACGGCGCTTTTAGTGACTTTTGCATACGAATCCACATCTAATGGGGCGCAGTCGCCCAGTTTCGGTGGAAGTGCGCAAGTTCGATTGGGAATAAAGGAGGAAGGGAGGGTCCCGGCTTCCTCGGACCAAGACCATTCGACTCAGCACCCCGAAGACTACAACTGGTGAAAATTTGATTTTAGGGTATACGTCCCCTTTAATTTTAGCTGTGGTTGGCGGAAGTGGTTGGAATTTTTGGATTTTGCACGTGGCAAGTTGTGATGGCTGCATTCTGATTGTTTGACTGAGCTGCATCTGGTGCATTCACTGTTCCTGAACATTTAGATACCGGAATGGGGAGAATTTACGCAGCTCATGCCGTAAGTTATTGGAGAATTGTCACAAGGACTGCAGTTTGATCTGGTTTGCAGGGGTATTGTGCTAATCCTGGGCCGAGATTTCAAGTACAGTCAAACCTCGTTAGAACGAACTTCAAGGGACTGAACACATTTGTTTGTCTTATCGGGAGTTCTTATTATCCAGATCTGACAAAAAATCGATATGCACATCAGATGGATTGTATTTACGTGAAGGTGCATGCTGTGGTACATGGGAAGCATGTTATTCTTAGCATAAGCCAGAAACAGGTAAGTACAATGACAAAGTGCAATGAATCACGACTGTGTCGAAAGTTCGTACAACGCACTGATTATTTTGTTAAAAACACGCTTGAAAACAATTAAGCGCTGTACGTACAATATGACCTCGACTATTGAAAAAAAAGAAGGAAAAAGGCAGCCAGCGCACGCGCACGCTCGAGGACCGAAAGTTCGTACTACATGTACATGACCACACTGACTTTGTTCAAATCACACTTGAAAATAGTTCGTCTTCGCGAAAGTTCGCTGTATACAGAAGTTCGTCGTAAACAAATAATTTTGACTTGAATTGATGCCTGGCCAACCATAGGATTGGCCTTAGTTTGTACTAATGGAAAGTTTGCCTTATCAGTGTTCGTCCTAACGAGGTTTGACTGTACTTCAAAAAGAAGTACCAATTAAGTAGATGTTCTTTTAAAGCCACACATTCATTTATTTATTTTATTTATTTATTTATTCAATATCTCCTGGCTCGTCGTAAGACTGCCAATATAACATGCCAAATGAAAGTCACAAACACACGGCGGGAAAGAGCTAATGGTTGAGACGGAAGTCCAGCAAATTTCTGAGTTTGATGTCACCCATTCAGCGCCGTGTAGTGGCCAGTAGTAGATGACACCAGGTAGTCTCTTGACCTGGGTTTACCTGTGCAGGGAAAATAACTGGTTGTGGTTCAGGTTACATAGTCAGTTGGCTGCTTTCTTGTTCTAAATCGGAATACCCATCCGTGCTCAAGCTCTAAAGAACACTGAAACTGGGGGCCGATTGGGAATGCGGAGGGGAAAAGCGCGGAAACGAGGACTGAGGTGGCTGAAAAAGGAAAATAGAAATGCATGAAAATGTAAGCCGGTCTCGTAAGGAAGAAAAGTAAATTCAGAAGACAAAAATAAGAGAAAAAGATGAAAGAAGGAAAGAGCTCATGCATTCCGTATTTTCACCGACGATCTGCCACTGATGGGCCTTCGAATTTAAAACTTTACATGTATACAACCAATGGACAATGTGAACCACTGACCTAGGACCTGGTGTTTTCACTGTACAAGTGAAAGAGATTGCCTGCTTTCAGATGGATCCTTACGGGGGTTAGGCGTTGCCCACCCTCTCAAAATGAAAGGAAAGTACCGGCGTATTTTCCGGAGTACACAACGCGCTGAAGTATAAGCCGCACCCCCATTTTTTTGCCACAAAATATAGACACACATAATTATACCCTATTTATCACCGTTATTTTGATCATGGGAGATGAGCATAAGCCGCACCCCTTTTTTGGCTTAATCTGGAGTGTTCAAAGTGCGAAGTGCACAAATATACTTGAAGTAACACAGAAGGCACATGCTCTGCACCGGACACGTCCCAGTTCGTTTCCTACTCAAGAGTTGCATGGCTGACTGGTGACTCTCTTCACAGTGTGCTTGTGTGTTCAATCCTGGGTGTTCATTCCTGGGTGTTTCTGCATAATCTGGCGTGTATGTATGTGTGTACATGGACTCGTCTGCAATGTTGTTGGCTGTGATCTGTTTCTACTGTTGATCAGCGAAGGCCGAGAAAGGGTAGCTGCCATAGTGCTGCACTGCGGCGGACAAAGACGACCACACTATATGATAGTCTCAAGGGTAAGTAGACTATATTATTGAGTTGCCATGCAGCAGTTCATTATGTTAAAGCTGCGTTTACACGACAACGCTGGGGATGAAAACGCAACTTGTTTAAATGTACATTCCACCAAATTTTCGGTCCAGTGAGCGATTGTAAAAGTGAAAAGTAGTATTTAATGTGTAAGTGGTTGCATTGGAGTTTACAGATAATTCAAAAAAGAGTAAAAACTTTCCGAACAAAGAGCCTTATTGACATTATTTTTTATTGACATACATGTATGTGCATGCATGACAATCTTCTTGGTTTTCTTGTTCCCACAGCCGGGTGTGATCACACGGCTTGATGCTAACTTTCGAGTTCAACAAACCAAGCAGGTAAGAGGGTTCTAATCCACTTCATGCGTCCCAGCACTGTGTGTATGTGCATGTCGGGTAGCTGGATGCTTCTCTGCAATCATACAGTCCAGGATAGGTAGCGGAATGCAGCAGTGGCATGCTAATGTGCATGATACACGTAGGTAGCTGGGCTTTGTGGGGAGATGCGATGACTCTCGAGAAGCCCTAGGTTGAATAAACCTTGCAGCAACCATAAACTATCCCAGCGAGGTGGGTAGGTCACCCATGATTCCGCAATATGATCCTATAGCACAGATCAGCGGCAAGGGACCTCTTTGTAAGTCGGAGTTAAAATAATCACAAATTTAATAATCTCCAGTGAATCCCAGGCATCTTCATGCTTGTTCAATGATCAGTAAGCTTGTGTGTAGTGGTTGCCGTTTTTGGGAGAAATGGCTCCTATAAACAGGGTCTGTTTTCGGTGTCTGTTACAGGGATCAAGATAGTGCGCAGCATGCGGGCTGAAATATTTCTCTGTGATAGGGATGATCAGGGATTATGGCCGTGTTAATCCTTCATTGTCACAGGTAGAGGAGCTGCTGCTGCCAAGAAAGACAATATGGGTCCACGATGCAGTTATAATGGGCACACTGCAGAAGATGGCTGTGGCTCTCAGCACCAAATGTGTATGTAAGAGCAGAGAATTCTCTTCCTATCACAATCTAGTACATGTACTGTATGGGTGGAACAGTCCTCATCTGACATGCCTGCACTGTAGGTGAACAGGTCACGATTCAGTCAAATAGGGAGTCATGTGTATTTGGAGTGACTTGCACATATTATCCGGCCTGGTTCAGTCAGGCACCCATCACCGCTTCTTTTTGACTGTCCAACTTCTTCAGGATAGGGTCATTACCTCCAACGGTTAAATGTGTCCATGAATACCTGGCCATGCATACCTGTCCACCATGCATATCGTATGGGCGAAAGAAGTATCCGAGTCGAGCAGTTTATGGTGAAGTGATCCTAAAGGAGGATTCTGTTTGCAGGTGTATGAACTAGGAGTACAACTAAACTGGTACATGTATGTGTACGTGTAGGGTCGTATCAGTGCTTGAGTGGTATGATGCCATACCCAGATGCAGTGCTTGTCGGTATCATTACTGTGTTCATATTTACACCTGCAGTGATATACGACATAGAAAGGGATGCCTTGTCAAAATCAGGCAGGCATCGTGTGCTCGGCTTTCCATTGATCCACCGAATCAGCGGCTTCACGGATAACGTCCTTACCAAGCTCTTCTTCTGGTAAGGTTCCGTTTTGTCATGGTGCCTGAAGTCTAATGCGGATTCGCAGGTACTTTGAGTGGCTATCAATGAAATCTAAAGCCAAGTTTTTGTTGCACACCCAACCCCTGGGTACTGTAGTTATGTGTCACTGTTGTCTTATGGTACCTCTCGGGTTTATCTCGTCGAAATGCGTGAAACATTTAAAAAATCCCGCTTTTATTGCTGGATCAAGCACAGGGAGATGTACAAACCCGGAAGAGGACACAGTATGCGAAAGCTCCGGTGATACGTGCCTCACGGTTTTGGGAAGAAATCACAGGAACTTCAGAGCGTGATGACACTTCAAGTTTTTGTTTGAACACAAAAAATGAGCGTTGATGATTCTGCCCTGGGTCACCCATTCATTCACCTACATGTATTTACACATTTTGTTATCACAGGCAAGACGAGGAACATGCCAAGAAATGCAAGCTGATCGTGTGTGATGATGGAGGGTTGGTGAGTGTGTTCCACTTCTACAATGCCTTCAACACTTTGCTCCTGACGGATACCGAGAAGTGGAGACAAAACATTGGTGAGTGCTATGGCAGTGCTCCATATGTGGCTCAGTAGATCAACATACCATCTCTTGATGTTGGTGAAGTGATGAAGCACTGAAATGTGCGTGGATATGGATGCCAGAGCAGGTTTCCATGGAAAATTTGACTTGTTGTAAAAAGGTTTTCCTTGCTTGAATCCTTCACATTGTGCATCTCAACGATGCTCATACATTTGCACTCCTACTGATTACAGGTCTACAAGTCTTACACCTGTTAGGATTGCCCCTAAATGGTTACCAGTATTACTGTCTTACTGATGCGGCATAAGTATCCTTGTTGACCCGGGTGTTTGTTTTTGCGCTCTCCAATTGTTTGTTGCTTCACTGGTTGTTGCTTACAGGTGCTGATCAGCGCACAGATGAAGTCAATGTACTTCTTTGTAATGGCAAGTTTGAGAAGTCTTGCGTCGACGCGAAGTTCAACCAGTTCCAACCACATGCTGAGCCTGCCAGGCATGGTAAAGCATGCAGTTACTTGTAATTCTACTAACCCACCACCCGCATTCATATAGTGCCTGTCATGGTAGTGATGTGCCCGGTACACTGTCCAGCAGGCCAGTGGGTGGATGCACCACCTCACAAACTCACTTCACACTACTACCTATCATTGCCCTGCCGCCCCGTTGTCTCCAGTCTTATGTTGACATTGAACCCTTCCCTCTCCGTTATCGCAGTAGGTCGGTGGACACGTGCATCCTCTGATTAAAATAAAACCCAGAAACAAACAAACAGCGCATTTTAGTACCTTTTAGAATACTATTCATACTACACATGGTTAACATTTCATACTACACATGGTTAACATTTCATACTACACATGGTTAACATTTCACACACATCACAGAAATCAGAGCACAGACAATGGATTTCCAACCAGTTCTAGTTTATCATTGCTAGTCGTCAGTGTGGCCGGTGTTTGGTGCATGTATCGTCATGCCAAACGATACGAAGACAATGAATTTATCGATCGCCTGCGTAAGATATGCCATTTTGTAGTGCGTCAGGGTAAAGAGGAATCAATTTCATCAATATGGTATATAGGCGTACTCATTACACAGACCCATGGCGTGCTGCTAAGTCTGCAAGTTGCACTATGAAGGTCAGGACCATTGTCCTTCCTTTACGTACCCTGTCTATATCAAGGCTGCGTGTCATCGCCTTTTGGGATATGTAGGCATCGGTGTGATCGTGTGTGCGTGTGCGTGTGTGTGTGTGTATGTGGTCATGTATGTGCATGTGCGAATGCAGCATCAGTTGGCACTTTCTTGTGCAAATGCAGTATTTTTTTGTTTTGCCACACGGTCACCACTCCTCAAATTCTTCTGCCGTTATCATCTGTTCACAACATGCACAGTTCTGTACCTGCCGTCCGTGAAGGCCTATATCACATGCCACCCCATTACCAAGGGTTCTATTGTCATAACCTACGCCAGGAGCAGAAGAAGGCAAGTACCTTTGGCTTCTCGGTCGTGTGTTCCTCCATCTGGTGGGCTTTTGTAACTTGTAGACAGTTGATGAGCATTTCACCAAACTTGGATTGTTAGCCGGATTCCCGGGATGGGCTTTGCTTGTGCAATTGTGCAATAGTTTTCCCTCGTCTGTCATTTCTGGCTATTCCATAACAACATTTTGAAGGGCAGAAATTGGGCCTAGCAGAAATCATCTACCATGAAGCCTACAAAGCAATGTCGGTATGCTTATACGTGGGAATGGATTGCTTTTCTTTTGGTATGGTCCCAATGTACATGTGGAGCAACGTTCCTTTCGGGCTGTAGTTCGGTCTTATATGGCACTGGGACACTACTACTTTGGAAGTGTATCACTAGACGGGAGTGTTTGGGGCTCAGTTGCTTAGCTCCTCTAGTTCCTCGTTCTGTACAGTCGGTAGAATGGTGAGAGCACTGGTCTGTGTGCAAGTTGGATTCACGTTGGAGACACCACTCCTCCCTAGGAAGTTTTTAGTACACCTGACTTTGCCTGGCTACCCTTGTGGGACTTAGTGCACTCACGGACTGGACATTGTTCTGCTTTGCATTGTATTCTTATTGCAGCAAACACATGAGAATATTGGGCGGGTGTGACGTCTTTGCGTATGACAATGCACACGGAATGCTAGGTAAGCGGCTGGTGTATATATTGAGATGTGCATGTGCTTGTTCCATTGAACCATGATTGTCACAATTCCCGGATAATGGACTGAGCAGGCAGACTGTAGGTCAAATGCTTTGTTGTAGTAAGTAAAATTGGGTCCACTGCCACAGTACTTATCTTGTTAGTGCATTTCTTCCTAAACTACTTGTGGCCAATAAATAGTTGAACAAATACCCCATGTTAAGTTACCATACTAAGTGGAGGGGGGGGGGGGGGGACTCGACATCTAGTAGAGTTGCTTACTTGTATGAAGGGGGGGGGGGGGGGAAGCAAGGTGATCCTGTAGCAGTATATGGACATGTGCAGGAAATTTGCGAGGCCGGTTCCACACTAAATGATTCAATACCGTTCTTATATCATTGCTACATCAGTGAATATGCTCAAAGCACATTGCTACTCTCCCCAGGGTGTCCTGTACTAGTACTTAAATACCGTATTTTCCACTATAAGCCGTTACCCCCATTTGTTTGCCACGAAATACAGTCATCTACCCTATTTATCACGGTTAATTTGATCATCGGAGTACATGTATAAGCCGCACCCCCCCCCCCCTTCTGGGGTAAAGTTAGTGTTCAAAGTGCGGTTTATCCTCCGATAATACGGTATATGGCAGTCCTGGTGTGAAGCACCCCATGGTTCTGATTTCTCGGTAGCGCTCAGTACAGTAACATCAATGTCTATATGCCATGGTGTCTGTGTGACTTTCTGCCCTGCACCGGAGACCAGCCACAGGAGGCTATGATGGCCATATACGCTTGTGGCGGCCTTTCCACTCGCCGGAACCGATCTGTGTAAGTACTCCTCTCACTGAGAACATAGCACGGCGATTGTTGTATTTTGCGATACAGCTTTCTATCCTCACAGGCACGGGGCATATACTTTATGTAATGATCTGCACTGTAGCTGGTCCAGGCTGCAAGGTTCCTCAACAACAGGTCAAATACCAGCTTTTCCTCTCACGAACATGGGTCTCATCGTTGTTGGTAGAGTCTACAGCGCTTGGTGTGTGGGTCATGTAGTTTCTGTAATGTACTAATGATCTGCACTGTAGCTGGTTCAGGCTGTAATGTACTAATGATGTGCACTGTAGCTGGTTCAGGCTGTAATGTACTAATGATCTGCACTGTAGCTGGTTCAGCCTCGGGGCTGCAAGGTTCCTCCAGGTCTAATACCTGTACATACATTTGACTTGTTCACTTGGTTGATCCCTGGGTCACTGCTGCTCACAGGAACACTGATGAATGTCTACCTCCTTTACCTCCTTGGGATTTGGCACAGTCCACTGAGCCTCATCATTCAGTACTGGTAGAGTCTACAGCGCTTGGTGGCCTCCAGAGCACACAATCAAATATCATCCAATGCTTTGCGGAGCTGGCGAGAGCCGTTCCATTGCTCTTTCACTAGCGGATAGACACAGCGTCAGAGCGCAGTCAACCAATGCAAGCCACAGATCACAACTGCAACAAGTACCAAGTACCCAGTGGGAAGAGCTGACGTGGTACATAGTCGCCTTGTGCTGCCGTGTTAATCTCTACCAGTGTGTTATATGATCCTCTTGGGTTGACTGCGGGCTCCCTGCTGCCTTAAAGGGGAAGTTAAGGCAAAAATTAAAATTTCACCAGTTGTAGTCTTCGGGGTGCTGAGTCGAATGGTCGTGGTCCGAGGAAGCTGAGACGCTCCCTTCCTACTTGAATCCCAATCGAACTCGCGCACTTCCACCGAAACTGGGTGACTGCGCCCTACTAGATGGGGATTTGTATGCAAAATGTCACTAAAAGCGCCATTTCGTTCTTATAAAAGCACGGATGATCGCGATTGGCCCATATGTTGTAGTCTTTTGGACGCTGAGTCAATTGGTTTTGGTCCGAAAAGGCTGCGACGCGGCGTTCCTCCTTTATTCCCAATCGAACATGGTTGAACAAGCGGTCACGTGCTCCTGCGTACACCAGTCACCTGGTCACCGTGCCTGCAGGGTACAACTTACTAGCCTGTTTGACCTTTTTTGGGTGCAGTCCTGTCACTCGAGTTGAACTCGAGTTGAACCTTGGTGTGAAAGTTGTCACCTGCTGGCGTGGTGACCAGGTGATTTGGGCACCCAGGAGCACGTGACCGCTTGTTCAACCATGTTCGATTGGGAATAAAGGAGGAACGCTGCATCGCAGCCTTTTCGGACCAAAACCAGTCGACTCAGCGTCCAAAAGACTACAACATATGGGCCAATCGCGGTCATCCGTGCTTTTATAAGAACGAAATGGCGCTTTTAGTGACATTTTGCATACAAATCCCCATCTAGTAGGGCGCAGTCACCCAGTTTCGGTGGAAGTGCGCGAGTTCGATTGGGATTTAAGTAGGAAGGGAGCGTCTCAGCTTCCTTGGACCACGACCATTCGACTCAGCACCCCGAAGACAACTGGTGAAATTTTAATTTTTGCCTTAACTTCCCCTTTAAGGCGAAAGACACTGGGGCTGCACCGGACTGGGCAAGTTCCCACCGCCAGATCTGCTGGCATTGATTGATGGTTGATATGCTCGCGTATGGTTCCGTGCCATTGCTGTTCAGAGCCAGGATGTGTACAGTGTATGTACATGTATGTCCTAGGCTAAGCCCACCGACAGGAACTGTCAGACTGCCATACATGTTACTGTCAAGCAGGAATGAAGGCAGGTATGCTATCCGAGAGCATCAGACCTCAGTAGTGTTGTTGCAATACTGGTGTTGGCAAACACGACATTCAGTGCTATCGTATAGGACTGGATACTCGCTTGTGTTCCTGAGGAGCCTTGGCATCAGCTGACACCATATTCTTATGCTCGATAGCCAGCACCCTCGATAGACCAGCATATTTTTCCATTTCCCTAGCGGCTCACACACCGCATGTGGCTGCTGTATGTGATGACATTCAAAGCAACACGACCTTTTTGTCTTCTCGAAGAGAACGATGGAATTCAGGCACACCATCGCTGCAGCCCACTGAGTAATGTTACTCACTGGTGCTCTAGTTGACGTTGCACATCAGTAGTTTATGCATAAAACAGTGGCAGTGAAATAGGGAAGCATTCAATTGAGAATAAGGATTGAATGACGGTCCGCATCTTTCCTAGATCGTTAGCACTATTCAGATTAGCGTGCCGAAGACATACAGGTTCTAGATGGCATCTTCGTCTATACTTCTGCGGTGAAACATAGTTAAGAAGAACATTGATATGACAATCTTTCGCTTTAGAAAACTCTCCCCAGCCTGTGTACAGTTACAGGAAGTGTGAAGAAGATATTGAACGATTTCTACTGGGACAAAACACCATTGCTCAGTGCTAAGAGCATTGCTGGCCTCAATTGAAGGTCCCTGGTTCGACCCCTATTGGCGACGGTAAACATTTTCTTCAGACTCCCCCCCAAACCCTCAAGTAATGGATATTTTAGAAGAACGCAACCATGTATGGATAAGAAGAATGATTGCGAACAAATTCCATCAGTCCTTTGGTATTCGGTATTACATTTTGGTATTTTGGTTTGACTATATAAGAACGAAGTGACCAGCAGGGTTCACTATTCCCATTATGTATGCCGCAAAAGTATGGGACCTTGTTCCAATTATCGCCTTACAAAACAGCCTTTGTTCGCACTCGGGGTGGTCGTTCGGGGTGGCACTCGGGGTGGTCGTTCGGGGTGGCACTCGGGGTGGTCGTTCGGGGTGGCACTCGGGGTGGTCGCTCGGGGTGGCACTCGGGGTGGTCGCTCAAAAACCAGGTTTCAGTGCACCTCCCCTTTTCCTGTTTACCAGTTTCAAGTTTTCGGGGAGAGGATAATGGATTCCGTTTTGAATATGATTCTCAACACTACCGTAATTTACCGGTTGTAAGTCGACCCCGGTTATAGGTCGACCCCCGTATCCGGAGGTCTCAATTCTGGTTTTTAAAGTTTTCACCCAACGAAGCACTACTAACCACTCCCTGCCACTAACACATGAACAGATCATGGAAACATTTCTTATTGGAGGGTATAATGTCCCAATTCTTGAAAAAAGGCCAATAAACTGGCAAAAAATGTGTACACATGGTGCACTCGTGCATGCAGTGCAGGTCATTTTTTGTAAGATACAGATAGTTCCCGGTTATAAGTCGAATCCCGGTTGTAAGTCGATCCACAACCTTTCTCCTTCTATTTTTAGTCGTAAAAGGTCGACTTACAACCGGAAAAATATGGCATGTGTTTTTGTTTGTCTGTTTCAAGATAATGAAAGGACATATCAAACCAGTAATACAACTACTGATGTTGACGAACCCAGCGGATTTTCTTCTCAGCCTGTGCAGAGATGCGGTGAGGTCGGTGTGCGTGTGTGAAAGTGTGTGGTTCCCCTATTATTGCAGATTGACTATGCATAATGCATTGATGTGAATGGAATCCATGCATGAGTAATGTTCACCTCCTTTCCAGTATCTGTCCATTAGTTAGAACAGCTCATTCTCCTTCTAGTATACGTATATCCGGTGCTGTTCGTTGCTGTTTACACTGCAGGTAATTCGGGTATGGGATATGCTCGGCCACTCGTGTATCCAAGTGCTGCAAGCATTTCCTCTGGTCAAGGATGACTTCTGTAAGTCATGTCGTGCCGTTTCAATAGCCACTGAATTGGCACACATTACACGCAGAGTGAAACCCAGTCACCGAAGTAAGAAGAACACTGTTAAGACCAACTTTTTTGCTTTGGAAGAACTAGATTTCGTATTGAATACTCAATCTCCGGACAACAGCTGTTTCGACCATACTATGTCTCCTTAGTGGAGCTCAGAACTACTGGCCGGACTGATGGCAATGAGGTCCAATGAACAACAAAGCATTTTTAGACCTTTTAAACAGTCAGAGTGCTCTAACTGCATCAAACACAGCGAGTGCACCAGGGCAGGCAACTTCAACGCTAACCGGAAAAGAGTGCTCAACCAAGCAGAGGCGAGAGAGTGTATTACTCGCTGGATAAATCACTGGGTATTCACTGTGTATTCACTGGGTGCAAATTCCGTCGGTGCGAGCAAATACCCTCGATCCCTTGGTGTTCGTCCCACACCTGCTTACACTTAAATTATAGAACTCATTTCTCTCATACGCCTCTGTTCGCTTCTCAATTCTGTGTGAAAGACAACTGTTTGATGCTCCACGACACTATCCACGACCGATTGGTGTTCTCTTTTGATGAAAAGGTAGGTCAACTTTGGTGTGAATTTACTAGCCACCTTACGAATATGTGCAAGGTTGCTACTCTGGTTGTCTTTGCTGGTTGGTACTAAAGAGTTCCTGCTGCGGTGATTTACTTGCTTGCTTCGCACCAGTTACCCGTAAAGTGGCGTTTCAGGTGATAGACATGTATATGCCACCAGAAACGAGGGAATTCGTGTGTTGCCAAGTCCTGAACTCGGACTACTCTGGGTGGTGGTGGTGGTGGTGGGGGGATTGGATGGAGTCATTTTGAAATGACAGCTTCCTTGCTTGTAACTTTTGCGGTAGCATTGCTGTGCCTTGCTTCTGCGGTAGCATTGCTGTGCCTTGCTTCTGCGGTAGCATTGCTGTGCCTTGCTTCTGCGGAAGCATTGCTGTGCCTTGCTTCTGCGGTAGCATTGCTGTGCCTTGCTTCTGCGGTAGCATTGCTGTGCCTTGCTTCTGCGGTAGCATTGCTGTGCCTTGCTTCTGCGGTAGCATTGCTGTACCTTGCTTCCACTGTAGCATTTCTTGATTCCACAATTGCGTTGCTGTGTCTTGCTTCTCCTAGAGTATTGCTGTGCCTTGCTGTATGTCTAGATGTATCATGTTCGCCTGGCTGGCCCCAGGGATCTTGGACCACGCAGTCATGCGGCAACAGTGACTGGTTGTGTGTACAAGCAGTCCACCGAACAGGTAAGCATTGTGCTGCATGTGTGCTGCATTCAGCACACCAAGCCACGCAGCCTACCCGATTGTCTGACCCTGTGAACGCACCAGTCATTCTAGCCGATTACCTGAGCTGTGTGACGTCGGTGGCAAGTGGCCAGTTTTTTGTCGCCAGTCGTATCTGATGTGATGTTATGCGACATGCAACACGAGTACAGTGCTGTTCATTTAGATGCAGCCTCCAATGACTTGCCGAGCACTGGACACCGCACCTCCTTGCTAGTTCAGTGAGCACTGGTCCGTGCACTGGACAGAGATGACAACCCATACCCTCACATAATCGGATTTCATTGAGCAGTGCTGTAGCTTGCGTGACACTGATGTGTAGGGGACAGTACAATGCATCTGCATGACGTTGTGTACGAGCCGATGTAATACATGATCTGCATGGTGCCAAGTAGGCCTCTCTGTTCACTACCAGCTAAGTATAAGTACAGTCGTCCCTCTCTAATCCGGCACTTTATAATCCAGCACCCTCGATAAACCAGCACAATTTTCAGTAGCCAAAATGTCCTCTTCATGCACATTGCAGCAGTAAATCAGATTTGTTAATCCAGCACCCTCCCTAATCCAGCAGATTTTCGTGGCACAAATGGTGCCGGATTATAGAGGGACCACTGTATTGAAGTATTTTCACAGTGCTTGTAGTTGCACTGATGAGGTGTCATTGGCCGAAACAGTTCGCTGTCTGCGATTTAAGAGTATCAAGTAGTCTTCAGAACCCCCCCGTAATTCTCATATGAAGCTGCAGCAAGAGTCTACATTCGCTTTTCGGCGGTGATAACCAATGCATGCGTTCTTCATGGGTTTGCACAGCTTATAACCGCCGCGTGGGATTCATCAATTAGCTTCTGGGCTATATCAAGCGGTCAGCGTGTACACAAGGTGAGCAGTTCCCTTTGCAGTGCAACATGTACTAATCATGGCTATCAGATGACAAGTACAAAGACTGTGTGCAGGGTTCAATCGAATAACACCGTACATACACGATATGCATGGAACACCAGTCGATTTAGAGGTAACATGCAGTGGTGTTTGTGTATTAATGTTTGGCCAACACTTTGGGTGATGTGTGTCAAGTCTCACACTTTGGGTGATGTGTGTCAAGTCTCACACTTTGGGTGATGTGTGTCAAGTCTCACACTTTGGGTGATGTGTGTCAAGTCTCACACTTTGGGTGATGTGTGTCAAGTCTCACACTTTGGGTGATGTGTGTCAAGTCTCACACTTTGGGTGATGTGTGTCAAGTCTCACACTTTGGGTGATGTGTGTCAAGTCTCACACTTTGGGTGATGTGTGTCAAGTCTCACACTTTGGGTGATGTGTGTCAAGTCTCACACTTTGGGTGATGTGTGTCAAGTCTCACACTTTGGGTGATGTGTGTCAAGTCTCACACTTTGGGTGATGTGTGTCAAGTCTCACACTTTGGGTGATGTGTGTCAAGTCTCACACTTTGGGTGATGTGTGTCAAGTCTCACACTTTGGGTGATGTGTGTCAAGTCTCACACTTTGGGTGATGTGTGTCAAGTCTCACACTTTGGGTGATGTGTGTCAAGTCTCACACTTTGGGTGATGTGTGTCAAGTCTCACACTTTGGGTGATGTGTGTCAAGTCTCACACTTTGGGTGATGTGTGTCAAGTCTCACACTTTGGGTGATGTGTGTCAAGTCTCACACTTTGGGTGATGTGTGTCAAGTCTCACACTTTGGGTGATGTGTGTCAAGTCTCACACTTTGGGTGATGTGTGTCAAGTCTCACACTTTGGGTGATGTGTGTCAAGTCTCACACTTTGGGTGATGTGTGTCAAGTCTCACACTTTGGGTGATGTGTGTCAAGTCTCACACTTTGGGTGATGTGTGTCAAGTCTCACACTTTGGGTGATGTGTGTCAAGTCTCACACTTTGGGTGATGTGTGTCAAGTCTCACACTTTGGGTGATGTGTGTCAAGTCTCACACTTTGGGTGATGTGTGTCAAGTCTCACACTTTGGGTGATGTGTGTCAAGTCTCACACTTTGGGTGATGTGTGTCAAGTCTCACACTTTGGGTGATGTGTGTCAAGTCTCACACTTTGGGTGATGTGTGTCAAGTCTCACACTTTGGGTGATGTGTGTCAAGTCTCACACTTTGGGTGATGTGTGTCAAGTCTCACACTTTGGGTGATGTGTGTCAAGTCTCACACTTTGGGTGATGTGTGTCAAGTCTCACACTTTGGGTGATGTGTGTCAAGTCTCACACTTTGGGTGATGTGTGTCAAGTCTCACACTTTGGGTGATGTGTGTCAAGTCTCACACTTTGGGTGATGTGTGTCAAGTCTCACACTTTGGGTGATGTGTGTCAAGTCTCACACTTTGGGTGATGTGTGTCAAGTCTCACACTTTGGGTGATGTGTGTCAAGTCTCACACTTTGGGTGATGTGTGTCAAGTCTCACACTTTGGGTGATGTGTGTCAAGTCTCACACTTTGGGTGATGTGTGTCAAGTCTCACACTTTGGGTGATGTGTGTCAAGTCTCACACTTTGGGTGATGTGTGTCAAGTCTCACACTTTGGGTGATGTGTGTCAAGTCTCACACTTTGGGTGATGTGTGTCAAGTCTCACACTTTGGGTGATGTGTGTCAAGTCTCACACTTTGGGTGATGTGTGTCAAGTCTCACACTTTGGGTGATGTGTGTCAAGTCTCACACTTTGGGTGATGTGTGTCAAGTCTCACACTTTGGGTGATGTGTGTCAAGTCTCACACTTTGGGTGATGTGTGTCAAGTCTCACACTTTGGGTGATGTGTGTCAAGTCTCACACTTTGGGTGATGTGTGTCAAGTCTCACACTTTGGGTGATGTGTGTCAAGTCTCACACTTTGGGTGATGTGTGTCAAGTCTCACACTTTGGGTGATGTGTGTCAAGTCTCACACTTTGGGTGATGTGTGTCAAGTCTCACACTTTGGGTGATGTGTGTCAAGTCTCACACTTTGGGTGATGTGTGTCAAGTCTCACACTTTGGGTGATGTGTGTCAAGTCTCACACTTTGGGTGATGTGTGTCAAGTCTCACACTTTGGGTGATGCGTGTCAAGTCTCACACTTTGGGTGATGTGTGTCAAGTCTCAATTGGATACGATTTTGTGGACCGTACCGAACCAATACACATAGTCCTTAGCAAGCGCATCCTGCTCTTGTTCCAAGTACAAGTGTCTGTAGGGTGTCGTGGTATTCCAAATTCTGACATGCATGCAGATGGAAGGCTGTCATCGCAAGGCTGCCATCACAAGCCTGGCATTGAGCGTCAATGAAAAGTTTCTGATATCTGGTGGAGATGATCGCATCATCAAAGTAAGAGCTTTCAATATGCTTCTTTCCCCACAGTGATGTAAGCAAAACTCTGGAGCAGGGTTGATGCTCGTACTTGTAGCATAGCAGTTCTAACAGGATTTTATAAATATAGTCAACACCGATTACAGTGTGATATCCAGCTCATAATGGCTAGACTATGTAGAGTGTTAGAGTTGGGATTAGGATTGAGATTACAGCTGACCAAGTTATCCCCCCCCCCCCCTCACCCCGACCCCGCCCCACCCCGGCCTCACTTTGAGGATAAATTGAAAACATTTGAGACCCGAGAAATTGCTGTGAGAAAGTGTTTCAGCAAATCCAATGTTATCACACAATCAAGAAAGTCGATTAATGTATTGCTTCGACTGTACAGCGCTGACATGAGCACCACTGTGCTGTGATTCTTTTTTCTATTGTATTAGCTAGCTAGGCTTGTGACTGGCTGATATATCTTGTGGTCATAAGACCATTGCATGCAGTGCAAATTCGCATCATTTAACTTAGTATGCTGTTTTTGTTCACACTGTCGCGTGCCTGTCAGGTCTGGGATGTTAGCACATACGGCATTGTTCATGCTTTTGACCCGGAGCACTGTGTTTGCGGCGGGGCTGTGAACTCACTAATTGCCATGCAGGGCAAGGTCATCGCTGTCGGCTGGGCAAGGCAAGGAGCTAACATGTCATGTCCTTCATGATAGATTTTATTTTCTATTCAACAATGTTGTTGATATTTGGTTAGCGCAGAAATCTGGGGTTGGTCTTTCTAAACAGGTCAAGGTATGTGTTGATGTATGATATGGGGGATGAGGTGATCGGTTTTTCAACGGTGGGTAAGTGGGCTTTCATAAACAGGTCTGAATGCATGTTGAAGCAAGGTCTGGGGTCTGACGTGAGTGGTCTCTTAAACAGGTAGTCTCCTATTCCGGTGGTCACACAGGTTTTAGTATAATGTTCGTCAGGGAGTCAGAGCATTTTGGAAGATGACATATCTCAATATCCGAAATGATGTTCGGTTAACCCCAAATCATGAGAGCCTGAGTGGAATTGGCGCATACTGGCTCATGTTGCCAACCACTGGTGGATGCCCACATGAGTAGCATCAGCCGAGTCCGAAATAGGATTTGACTTGTCAACCTTTTCCATCGAATTTTGCAAAGTTCAACTGTGGTTTTGACTCTCAAACCCAGTTTCCGTTGAAGCTTTCAAAAATTCAAAACACTTTAATATCTATACTATTACAGTGTGATTTTCTGGCTATGCGCTTCCTGTATTAGCACCGTCCCATGGAGGTTGCATTGTGAGTGACCCCCCCCCCCCCCTCCAGATATGGTCGTCTTTGCATACGGAAAATTGCTGACAGACTCCGGCCTGTTGTTCTTTCAGATTTCTCACGCAGTACGAAGTAAATAGCTGCTCAAGTTTTGTGATACACCCCACCTTTCTGGACAGTGCAAATGTAAGTTAGTGTTTTCCTGGCAGCATCCTGCTGTGCGTTAGGTTTTGATGTACGCTTGAAGCGCTTTTACGATTGTTTCTTCTGTACATGTAAAGGTGAAAGAAGGAGTATTGCCCCGTAAAGTACTGCATTAGCGCGCCACCATTCACCACTCCCTTTTGTGGTCGTGTTTGGAGGTGATGTCCTGTCTCCTGTCTGTACCGTACCGGGCCCACATTGCACACTCTGCAGTCAATACGTACTCAGTTCACATTTGAGCTCCACACAAGAACATGCTAAGTGTGAACTTAGTACACAAGGGTTCTCAAACCGTACAAACTTGTTGCACTCTGCCCTTTCCCTGGCTGCATAATCTAGGTGGGGCACTCTCGCGAGACGGGGCGTTCTCGCGGTACATTTCGGTAATTGGAATTATCTTGCTCTTACCTTCTGGAGTTTCTATTTGCCAATGCATGAAGTTTTGAAGCCACCAAGGGTCTGCACAAAAACAATGAAAATCATGTGTGAGAGGTAAGGCCTTGTACATGAGAAATTGGTGGTCACGTTTCTCCCTGTTGTATGTGCCTTGCTCTATTGTCAGTGTCTGCTCCAGCGCCGGGTGAGCCGGGTTTATCCACCCGGTTGGGCGGCGCTTGGACCCGGTTGAAAATATAGTACCGGGTCACCTGTGACCCGGTTGGTACTTTACACTTTCGAACTTTGAAAGGACTGACTACATGGCTTATTATTCAGTATTATTATTATAGACAACACCTCATGGCATGAAAAGAAAATCAGCCAGTACGGGAGATGTGGGTGTTAACCAACCATGGTGAATAAAAGAAGAAAAGAAGAAATGTAATGGTCAAGACGGAGAAGCATGGGAGGGACAGGTGATGGTGAATCTAGTGAGCAGATTTAAATGCGTCCAGGGTACTGGCGTTGCGCGTAGTACCGGGCAGCGCAAGCCAAGCAGAGTAGGCAACAAAGAGTGGAGAGTGTACAAGGGAGGACGTTTTAGCCAAGGGGAGGGCAACAGAGCATCTTGTCTGGGAGCCATCTATGATTCGGCACCAGTTATACACGCTAAGATGGGGAGGATGTAGAGCTAGTTTAAATTTGTGAGCAAAAGTGAAAATTAATTTTTGACGGTGGGTCGACAGTGGGCAAGCATTTGCAAGGACATACAGGGAAGCAGAAGAGTAGAGAGGGGGTAGACTAAACAGGATACGAAGCATTTTTCTATGGTGGATTTCGAGACGCTCAGCGAGAACCGAGGACAAGCCACACCAGCGTACATGAAAAGAGGCAGGATGTACAGTTTGTAAAGCTTGTATGTGTCAGATACTTCTTCTTTCGTAATTTTCTAATTCCTGTCCTCTCTTTCTAAATGCGGCTTATCCATTCGCCTTTATATTATTAGGCCTAGTTCCCGTTTATTGTCCGAATTAAAATAAACCAACCAACCAGTTAAATCATGTGACTCGGCTGGTGAGACAGCGCCAGGTACACGTGTACCCGGCTCTGACCCGGTTGAAATGGTTGCGCCAGATACACGTGTACCCGGCTGTCCTACAATCCTAGAGCAGACACTGATTGTGTCTGACTGCACTGCACTGCAGGGACACAACACATACATCTGCCGGGCGGTGGTCGTCTCCAAGGCACACATTGTCACCGTGTCCTTCAATCTGGAGATCATAGTGTGGAATCTCCGCACCGGAGCGGTCGTGTCACGCATCAACTGCATGAGTGAGTCATCACAGCGGGTGCGGCACACCTCACAGCATGGCCGCAAGGACAACGTGCAGGGCAAAATCAGGACAGGACCAGCAACTCTCCTGAAAATGTTCCCGTTTTCCGTTCATACCACCAGTAAGGGTGTCGCTAGTAATATGAGCATGCCTAACAGCCTGTCTACAGCGCAGGAAATCTATGAAGGAGATCAGTCGGCTAAAGTAAGGAGCAGGGGCACTGCACAGAGCAGGGCCACTGCACAGAGAGGCCGAGCATCAGCCTTCCGTCGTCAACCTCGTGTGCCCAGGCGTCCACTAATTCTACAGGATCCAAAGGACAGACTCACAATGGCGGGTCTCCGCGGTTCTCCTCGACGCTCCGACCAACTCAGTAAGGGCCAGGTGAGCGCGATACTGCAGGATTGGCTATGGCACCAGGTGACATGTTGTTTACAATGGATGGTTTTATGTGTGTGAGTGTGGGGTGGGGGTGTTTGTGTGTGTACGTTTGCGTGTGTGTAAGTTATGTAAGTTCTTTCATGCATGCCCATGTGCCTGTGTGAGAGAGTGCAGTGCTCGCCGATGGTACTAAACGTGTCAGTGCAGGTTTGTCTTTGGAAGACGGAACACCAGGTTTCCTTACCTGATCAATCTTTTGTCTTTTGCAAGCTTCTGTAGGATATTTGTCTGATGTACCTTGCTGTAGTTAAATTATGTTATCGCCCTTTTGTCTATTGTAACTACTTGTACGTGGCAGAGGAGGTTAGTACAGAACATCTCAGAGCGTGAGTACATGCTGGATGCTGAGGCAATGGGAAAGGTGGGCAGCAACGATGGACACTACTGCTCATCTAAACAGGTATTTGTGGTTTCTGTAGCAGAACAAGAGAGTGCTTCTGCTAAGAATAGACCAAGTGAATGTACTGGTGTGCTGAACCATGACTCAATGTGTGCTGCCCAATGCCACATCTGGTTTATACTGTGACTCTTCAGGCGACAACAAAATGATAATTTTTTCAAGAAACATCGGAGTGGCAACTCAAGTCTCAGGTGTCCATATTTGAATTGAATGTATATACAAAATAGAACTATGAAGTACAAGTAGACAGTCTTGTACTCTTCTCCTCCAGAATTTCACGATTATTATAGTATTGATGCCCAGTCTTGGGTACTCTTTACAAGTATTTGAACCCATGAAAGATTCCTTTGTCATAAACGCATTTTGAAGTTGCCTTTACCGTTACAAGGAACGTACTTCAGTGCACGATGATGATGATGATGATGATGATGATGATGATGATGATGATGATGATGAATTTCAGTTTAGCAGCTGACTGACTTAAAAGGTGATTATATTCTGCATGATAAAATGCTTTTGAATTGCGTTTGCACAATGGTATATTGGTGATTGTTTTCTACCCACAGCACATTGACGCCTTTCGAGTATGCTGCGCGATCTACTTGGAGGGTCGCAAGGGTACCCACGCTAACCTTGTCACATCTGGTCATGATAGACATGTACGTAAGAATATGCTGGTACAGAGACAGTCACAGGTTTGCTTGTCTGTGCTGGTACAAATACAGAGCTGTTTAAAACTTCTTTGCAGAAGTGAAGAGCTCAGTTTTTAGCCCTATGGGGTTAGTTCAGAGCTGTTTACCTCCATTGGGCCAGTGCAGGGCTATTTAGCGCCACTGCAGATGTGCGTGCAGAGCTCGGTTTAACAGCTCTGCACAAGTGCAGAGCTGTCAGCATCTTATTCAAGACTTGAAGTGCACTATTGACATGAGTAGTGGGCGATAGGTACAACGGTTGAGATTGGACTGCGATGGCATTCCCAGTGCCCATGTGTTGTTCCTGCATGTAGAAGTTTGATTGTTTTTTAAAAGCATCATCCAAGATCACTGCATGTATTTCTGTGTGTGGTTGATGGATAATGGTGATGATAGTGGCACTAGGAAGAATGAAGCTCTGTAAACTAGCGAAGCTCATGACGTCTATTTTTCGCATTGATTTTCTTTTCCATTACAGGTGTACTTCTGGAACTTGATCACAGGGAGATGTCAAACAAAGTTTTGTCCCTTCCCTGAAGGTGAGGCTAGAAAGGCACAATAGCATTTCTCAGAATTAACCAGGTTAGCTCTACAGTACAAGCGAGTATTTTGCAGAAACCTGTGACTGGACGCATCTCCTTCTTCACGTCCAAATTTCAGAAGTCCACCTTCTTTCTTGTCGTCATTGCCCAATGGTCTCCTTCCGTCTGTTCCTGACTCGTGCAGTCCTGTTGTGTGTGTGTGGTTGACATCTTTTGTGCTGTGTCTTCTCGTCCAGTGGGAGGAAATGGGTTTGTATTGTGCGCCGGCAGTCCAGTTGGCAGGTATTTGGCCACGGCGAACGACAATGGCGATGTGATTCTATGGAGTTTGCACCAGTATGCAACTGTGAAGAAGCTTTCCGACCTGTTCTCCAGGCCCCACACCGAGGATGTGGCACCAAGTAAGACAGTCAATGTTTAGTGCTGCACTAGGCAATCCTGTAGACCTCTTACAATGGGAAATATGGGAAATACAAAATACTCCACCTCCCACTGCAATACACATTCATTTTAGGTCTATTAGGGTGATGGCCTAGCTTTGCTAGGCACATTGGGTGCAGTATAGATCCTCTATGTCCGCAGACTGTATCCTCATTATTTTCATACTCAGTTCAGAGTTAGTCGAAATGGTGATTTCAAAACATGCAAATGAATTTGCAGCCTGGAATATGTGAGGCAGTCGTGCCTGCAAAGCTAGCCACGGTTACCCATTCCAGGAGTCATTTTGAATGTGTCTTTGTATGCAGAGCACACATTCTGTGTAAAATGCTCTGCATTCAGCGCATCAAGCACTTGCAGCTGTCCATGCACTTGTGCTTGAATGTTTGCAGAGCGACATGTGGCATGGAGGGCTCACGGTGAGGAGATCTCCTCCCTTCTGTTTGTGCGCCACATTTACAGCCCACTGCTAGTTACGGCTAGTGTGAGTGGTGTAGTGGGGCTGTGGAACGTCTCGGGAGAGAGCATTGGGCTCTTTGGCCAGGTGGGTAGTAAAGGCTATTCGAGAGAGAGAGAGAGAGAGAGAGAGAGAGAGAGAGAGAGAGAGAGAGAGAGAGAGAAAGAGAGAGTGTGTGTGTGTGTGTGTGTGTGTGTGCGCACGTGCATGCGCATGTGTGTGTGCGTGTGTGTGGGAGTATGACCTCCCCCCCCCCCCCCACATGAACTTCATGTGCCACTCTTGAGTCTTAGCCTGGCTGCAACTACCTCACATTCACTTAGCCTGGCTGCAACTACCTCACCGTCTTAGCCTGGTTGCAACTACCTCACATTCATTTCATGTGCCCTTCTTTGAACCTCCTGCTAGAAAGGTTTTAGCAATTAGGCACAATATAGCTGATAGTCTTTGTGTTCTACATGTAGTCAAGTTGGCATACTAACTGAACTGTATTCCTTTTGAAGCTGAATTGATTCATTACTACACTGGTTGTAGCAGCTGTGTGAACGGCAGAGTGCTTCAGGTGTAACCTGATCAAGAGGCCACCTGGTGAGTTCAGTCGCCACTCGGTGTACAAGAAGAGTGAAGAAAAGAATGCTGTTCCTTGGCACCGCATGTGTTCAAGGCATACACTTGTTTCTGAGACTGTCCACATTCCCAAAACAATGATAGACTGGTCAGTGAGCAGCGAGATCTTTCACCTGACGTCATGTTGAAGTTCCATTTTCGTTATCTCATCTCCTGCACAGAAACTCCATTGGGATCTGGAGAAGAGAGTCACCGCAACATACAAGAGGACACTGGCCTATGCTCGGGGGAACGTACGAGAATTATCTCCTAGTAATCGTAAGGCGTACACGGTAACACTAAAACCAGCCAGCGGCACTTTCCGGTCAGACTATACAGACCAGCAAAACAAACACGTGACCTCTGCTGCTAATGGCAGATTTCCTTCTGGCCCAAAGTTGGCATTTGGCAATGCTGGATCCTCTGATGCCAACACAACCTCAGCAAATGATAGGAAGAAGCAGCAACCTAGCAATCAAAAGTCAACTGCCAATGGGGTGTCGAAGCCATCATCTGACAGAACTAAGGCATGTGGCACTGAAAGACAACCGGTTTGTGCAGGACAGCAATCTAGTTCTGCAAAACAACCGTCCACTGCTGAGAAACCATCGACTCGTAATCGTAGTGGCCAGCCACCGACTGTGGGCCAGCAATCCTCTCCAGGCAATCGCAGGCCATCTGCTGCTAGTATACCAGTATCACCTGCAAGCCACACTCAGTCCTCATCACACTCATCTCATGCTCATCAACACCAGCCAACTGGTCAACGATCAGCAGACAATATCCAGATACAGGATGGTGGAAAGCAGAGCCGTGGTTTAGGTACCAAACCACAGCCAGACAACCGCAGATTACCTGCCACTGGTGTTACAAGAAAGGCATCCTCAAGCCTCCTTAGGTCATCTGATGGTGGACACCCTACTTACAAGCAGAATCAAATGTTTAGAGCACGTCGACAATCGGTCTTAAAAGAAACCCCGGCCGTCGAACGTCTGTCATCTGTGCAGCGAAGTCAAAGTTCCATGGAGCCAATTTCGGATGCACAGAAACTGCTGGTATACGTGGGTTCTAAATCAGCGATGGCGAGGAGGAGTTATGAAAAGTCACCAGAAAAGGTAGGTCCAATGCAACAATCCTGTATCCGACAACAAGCCTTGGGAATGTTCTCCCATCTGGATATCTGGATAACTAGGTTTCATTTTGCCAAGGTTTCAGAATTAAGAAGAAACATGCACATTTCCAAATTCCAACCAGTTCAGGAAGTGCTTTACAACCCGTCTTAACCATCACTGTGAGCACCTACTGTAAATATACAAAATTTCGGCGCTGCAAAATTTCGGCACTTCACGATTTTTGACATTTCGGCGGCGATTTATTTTCGGCGTGGGGTAGAGGGCATGGTATAGTGCGACAGATACTGTGAAAAATTTCATCGGCGTTTTAATTTAGGCGTTTTGGGTCGGTGCCGAATATAGCCGAAATTAAATAGCTGCCGAAAATTTGTATATTTACAGTCTTCTACTTTCTCCAAATCACATGTGTACAATCATGTTCTATCCCCTTTTACTCTTCTTCTCTCCTTCTCTGTCTCTGTCTCTGTCTCTCCTTCTCTCTGTCTCTGTTGCTGTCGCTTTTTCTATGCCTCTCCCCTCCACAACACACTCTCCCATTTCTTCTATGCCGTCTAATCAGTCCTCTGTCTGTCTGTACTGCAATTGGTTTGATTGTGTGTGTGTGTGTGTGTGTGTGTCTCTATCATCGCGGCATGATTTATATACACTCCAGTGGTTCAGTGTTTGGCTATTCTGGGGTTGATCCATGTTCTCTTTTTCCGCTGCAGGACCAGACACCATGTCTGACTATTGATCGGCTTACGGTACATGACGACAGACTAAGCACAGAACGGTCGAGGACGAGTTCACTGCCGTTGGCCATGCAGGTGACCATGAGGAGTGGCATAGGTATGGTGTGGAATGACGAAATACCCACCACACAGGCTGTGGACGACTTGTACTGCGGGTACGATTTGCCGTCTTGTGAAGAAGCCAAAGTCGACGTGGCAGTCCAGCACACTCCTACTCAACGCCAGGCAGCACGTCTAAAGTGGGAGAACGAGGGTTTCAAGGAGAGTGCGGATCAGTTGCTGAATCACGAACGTAGAACATACAGGAAGAACTCGAGAAGAAGAAGCAGACGGAGGTCTTCTTCAGGAATTCCCAAAGAGGATGACCCACTGTATAGAGAGAGTGACGGTAAGTTATTTACCTGTGCCCCTTCTCTCCTTCTCCTGATACAGGCTTTATAAGTATGCCGTGTTAGAAGATTCCTTTATGAAACTGACAGTTTCTTTGGCTTCCGTTCTGGTAATCAAGCTAACATGGGGCTGACTAAAAAAATTGCCCTATGTCCTTGGCATGGCCCTTCTCTTGAAAGTTAATGGTGATCTTTCCTCTATTCTCTACCCTCTACTCTACATACATGGATGTGGATCTAAGTAAAGGGAAGGAAAAGACCAAAAGATGGCTCAACATCCGAGTTTGGATGTGAATCTGTTCACTGTCCTTCATTCTGCAGTTTTCTCCGATGCAAGTGATGAAAGTCTGTTCAGTGCAAGTCCCAGAGCGGCCAGTCGCCAACATGCCGCCGCTGGTGCCGGAATTATTGAGATGCGTGACGGCGATGGCACTTTCAGGAGCATCGATCAAGAAAGTTTTCGCAGCCTTAGCAGAGGATCTGATGCTCCCATTGCGCACCGAGTGAACAACACGCAGCCACAGCAAGATCCGGTAAAGGTATAGGCAGCTTGAGTTGAAACTAGAAACTGATGATGGTGCACCGGCAATCGTGCCTTCTCACCTTAGTTCGATCAGTTCCGCATGCAGAAACACATTACTGGTTTGTGCATACTAGAGGGTGTCTTGATGCCGTTTGAAGTTTAGCCTGAAGAGCTAGTACTTGCCTTCTTGCATGCCCTACAGACCTTGATGCTCTAATAACAAAGTAAAGCTGCATGCCAATTTGATTCAGAGCAGAATGGATGCCAAACACAAAAATGTGTTTAACACTCCCAGCTGATTTAAATTCGTCTAAGAAAGAGACTCTTGGAGAAGCACGATTTGAGCAGCGGCATGAAAGTAGAGGCTGCAAGTTGAAACCTTGCATCTTTGTTCACAGGTTGTGCATAACGCTAAAACAGAAGGCAGGCAGGAAAGTAGTTGTTAGCATTCCCCTTCCCCTCCAAATACAATCAAATGAGTCGGGTTGGCCTGCAATCAGAGTTGGCCGTTTGAGTCTAAGAATCTAATCATGGCTCAGGCTGAGGTAGAATACCAACCTCCTAATTTCTTTCTGTTACGCAAACACCTTGGCGAATGCCCTGGCCTGAACCCACCCCATACGACCATAAGCATTGGTTTTACTCAGCTATACATATGCACGGCACCTTCTTTAGACTGTATATCTGTAAGGAGTGGTTTGAGAACCTGCTGCAGTGTCACTGAGTCGCTCAATGAAATCTGATCATGTGAGTCAAGAACGTGCCGAATGTTGTGCAGCCCTAGACGCAGCTGTGTACACTGGGATTTGGACAGGTGCAAGACTTTTGTGATCGGATTTCATCATTTTTGAGCACTGCATTGTGCATGTACTTCTTGCATTGACCCTACCGTATATTTATTGTTTATGCTCTTGCTGCACCCCACCCAGGTGCCACTAGTGTCCATGGCCGCCAAACATACCCAGGATCCATCCACTGCGTCTAGTTCCTTCACGCGCACAGTGGCCACTGTGTCGTCCGGGTTTGACCATGACACACTCAACAAGCACCATCCCGGCAAGAGGCGTAGCAAGCCTCCGTCACTGCAGACCAGGGTTTACGAGGAGGATTCCGACGAACCTCAGGAAGCATTTTGGGATAGAGATTCAGATTCAGAATGAAGAGTGATGGGAACCCGATATAAAACAGTTTTTATGCAGTCTTTGAACTTGTAGTGGTGCTTTCGCACCGGCTGGTATAGTTCAATTCAGCATTCAGTAAAACGTGTGAGCTCTACTTCTAACAAAATGAGAAAGCACACTGCAGACACAATTGTAAACTAGTGCAAGATGTGAATGATGTTCTCATGAATGGTGTGCGAAAAAATACAAATAAATAATGGTGCAGTCGCCAGTTGAGGCAGCTCAAGAAGCTGTGTGATGAGTTAAATTCTGATTCTGATTCTGAATTTCAAGAAAGGGTGAGGATCTCATTATGTTGTCATGGTTATAAAGTTACAAAAAGCCTTGAAGGTGCTTTGGTATTTCAAAACTCTGATACTGTCCTATAACGATGTTTCTTCAGCTTTTTGAGGATGAACACAGCCGAAACGCCGCCCAGCATGAAGCCAGCTAGTGCGCACAGTGTGCCAATGAGAATTTCTTTTCCTGTCGCACACAAAGAAAGCAAAATCTGCTTCATACTCCAAAGTGAACCTTTAACGCAATTCACACTTTCTGCTGGGTTCCAAGCTTATGGTATCCTCTACCGCCGACAACTTCCCACCCAATATTTCTATTCATCACATTGTACATGTAGGTGTTGTGTATGAACTGGCAAAAGGCATGATGCTGATAGCGTAACAGCACAGCCAGCCTGGAGTAATGACAATACTGAATTTAGGACCACTTGGAACCAGGTTTAGCACAGATTGACGAATGTTTCGAAAAGTGGCGGTTACGACAGGCAGAGTGAAACATCTGCTGGTAGCGACCCACTCCTGATACAGAACAATTTGCATCTCCATGCGACACCACATACTATATGGGTGGTGTGGATCCAAAGTCGTTATTTGTTTTTACTGGGGTGCCAGGGGTGTAGTAACACTTTTAGTACACCTACATAATATTATACACCTACCTGGCTGATGGTGGATAATCAGGAGTACGGGGCACACCCTACAGTACTACAGTCACTGTTGGGGTAGGGGTACTTGCTACAGTACTACTTCAGGGTGTAGACAGTACCTATACACCGACAGTACTTCAGTACTATCAGGGTAGGGTACTTGCTTTCTACTGTCTACACCCTGTTCTACAGTATTATTGTTGGGCACCCAAGAACGGCCAGGCTAGAAATTCACTAAGCACAGCATAGCAGTGTATACACGGTGACTCAACAGCGCACAGACTGGAGTAATACATGAAGATAAGAACCGGGTCTAGGCTAGGAGGCTAGGTGGCTGGCGCCCCAGTCCTTCGGCGACCAACAGTACTGTATGCTTTCTGCTGCCGTATGTACAACAGTGCTGCTGGAAACTGAAACCCGACCCCTGAGCGGTGCACTCACATTGCAGAGACTCAACACAGGATTGTAACACTACGAAATAGCGACTGCTAGAACGTGAACGCACCGGTGCGCTCAGGGGTCAGATTTCAGTTGCCAGCACTGTAGAGTAAAACCTGGTTTAAGCGACCACGCCACAGTGCAAGGAAAAGCGGTCGTTAAAGCCAGGTGGTCTTTAGAACCAGGTCCCACAGTGTCTGTGTAGAACTGTCGGTGCATGGAAAAACGGTCGTTAAGAGCAGGTGATCACTAAAACGAGAGGTCGCTTACACCAGGTTTTACTGTACTTGATCGTGACTGATCTGCTGCAGCAATACACAGTTGAGCACATGGTCATGTAGCACACAGTACCTGTTTGTGATATGCCACCATTGCTTGGTCGAGGAGAGACGCTGGCAGGACATGTTGTGGGTCTGGTGGAGGTTTCTGGTGCTGCATGAATGACAAAGCAAGAAAGAAAACACAGCCGATTGATTTTGCAAACAGTTCCATGAACCATTTCCTCTTCTGTTGTGACGCTGAGCTTTGCCTGGGTTGCTTTAGCACCGTCACGATGAACTGAGTGTGTATACGTATGTTGTACACAGGTGTGTATGTGTGTACGTGTGTACATGTGTGCATGTGCTGGCGGGTATCGGATGGGTAGCTATGACTTACATGGACGTGAGCTGGGGTGATCTATGTTTTGGATCAGGGTAGTATTGTCCATCATCTGACCAGACACTGCATCGAAGAACTTCAGAACTGCCATGGTTGACGATGCAGTTTCAAACGTGACAAATCCATGATAGCCAGTCAAATTGAAGGCTATCCACGATGGTGTTGAGAACTACAGTTGTCCAAACAGTACAACACAACGCCAGCATCGCAATTATTTCACATTCATGACTCGGTGAAAAGTCATAACCAACCCGGGAGAGATATAGTCAGTGCATTTCCGCATGAAATATCTTTGACCGATGGGAAATTCTGGTGAGCAGACTTGATTTTTACCTACAAGTAAGCAGTGCGCAATTAAAACCGAGTCTCTCG
>NC_088644.1:22809865-22957365 GCF_964019385.1 Sycon ciliatum
GAGCCAGGACTAATATGACATTGTATAACAAGAGCTAAGTGCAAGACAGGAGACATGTGCAAGAACCAAAACCGTCACCGCGCAAGACGTCAGAGTATCACGCAAGCAAGACCAAGAATGCAGCAGAACTTACCATAAGAAGCCGCTGAACTATGGCACGTTGGGTGAGCGGGCTCCCCAACGTGACCCTCATATACTCACATTGTACTCTAACGTGGGTGAGCGGGCTCCCCACGTCCCAATTTGGTCTTTCTCCTCTCGATGTCTTTCTTTCTCTTTCTTCTCGAATGATCACCGTACGTATATTCTGCATTTCTGCTGACTGGCTGCGCACATTCCGGTTTGACTTGTTCTGCTATTTCCTGGAATTACCTCGCAATGATCACGCCATATATCTCTGAAGCACCCTATAAAAGAAGCTCTCATTCTCTTTCTTACTTCAGTTCAGTTCTAGTCTAGTCTAGTCTAGTCTAGTCTAGCAGTCGAGACTCGGTCTCAGCTCTCTGTCTTCGTTTACTTTGAGCTCGGATTTGATACTACTCACAACGTAAAACTAACAGTCTCTGTCTGTTGATCGTGTGGGGTTGAACTTGGACCAAGCCAGCTATATTGGTTGGCCCCTGGGTTGTGTTGGGCTTGTCGTGAGGCCACACGTCTATATTCAGTCGCCGCTCGTAGTGATTTCGGGGTCCGGTCACTGTGAGCCGGGGACGCGACATTTGGTGCTGTGACCAGGATGGTCTAAGTTCTCCTCACTCCGTAACTGCAACGACGCAATGTCCACAGCAGTCTTTCGTGAACAACCTTGTCTCTGATGGCAGGTTCTTGGCGATAGACGTGGCAGAGCAACAGCAGTGTTGGACGCTCCAACTTGGTACGAAGAAAACGTCGAGTGCGTTTCTCTTTCGGATCCAGCACTGGCTTTCGTTCCAGGGGCGGATCCAGGAATTTTTCAGGGGGGGTTCAAATTTTTTCGAGTGCACAGAATTAAATTCGCTTCAAACTGTTTTCGGTTCGTTCACTACACCGGGAGTTGCAAAACTTTATTGTCACGGTAGCCCTTGCATTGCTTGGCCAATAAGACAAGGGTAATAATGCGTTTAGAGCCTTACAAAGTACAAAGCTGCAGCACAGGCAGAAACTAAGGCCGTGACTGCAGCATTTTCCGAACTGACGGAAGGCGAAGTTCTCTGACTGTCCTCCGGCTGGGACTGCGTGTCGTCACATTCGCGTCGTACACGGCGGAACGAAGCCAAGCTCAATGGCAACTGATCGGCCGCTCGCTTCTTTGGCAGACGTCGCGACATGGCAAACCACACGACAAACACAAACATGATCTTCGTACTGCGGCGGCGGAAACCTACAGTCCAGCCAGCGCGAAATAACACAAAACGACAAGGAAGGTAAGGAGGACAAGTGGCAGTTTCTCCACCTTTGCCTCCACCGCGACATGGCAAACTACACGACAAACACAAACATTATCTTCGTACTGCGACGGAGGAAACCTACAGTCCAGCCAGCGCGAAATAACACAAAACGACAAGGAAGGTAAGGAGGACAAGTGGCAGTTTCTCCACCTTTTCCTCCACCGCGACACGGCAAACTACACGACAAACACAAATATTATCTTCGTACTGCGGCGGCGGAAACCTACAGTCCAGCCAGCGCGAAATAACACAAAACGACAAGGAAGGTAAGGCGGACAAGTGGCAGTTTCTCCACCTTTGCCTCCACCGCGACATGGCAAACTACACGACAAACACAAACATGATCTTCGTACTGCGACGGAGGAAACCTACAGTCCAGCCAGCGCGAAATAAAACAAAACGACAAGGAAGGAGGACAAGTGGCAGTTTTTCCACCTTTTGCTCCACCACTTGAACTGTCGATCGTTTCAAGTCACATGATACGCGTACGGACCCTTCGATTCGAACGGTACGCGTACAACAGTCCCGACCACTGCATGCATGCAGTGACCTACATTGTAGCACCTGCACTGCCTGTACGTGACTACTGCATGCAGGATGCATGCCAGTGAAGTCTACTGCCAGTACTGGCTACGCTGCATGTACGCTACACTTCGCTGGTTGCGCACGTGGATATCACAAAAGAATCGACTGGACCCATGGTCGAAATTATTTTAGGGGGTTCGTCCGAACCCCCTGAACCCCCCCTGTATCCGCCCCTGCGTTCCGTACCTCGTGTTCCTGTAGCGCTGTAGTGCGAGTTCGTAGTGCACGACGAGCTTGCTTTGCTGCGGACTACATGGCGGGCACCAAGGTGCGAAATTTATTGTCAGTTGCACGATCGATCGAGGAGTTGTTTGCATTCATGCAGTTCTCAAGTACGAGTGCAGTGCGCGTTTGTCACAGTCAGGTTCAGATATGGAAGGATTCGTGAACCCGTGTACCATGTGTACGCACATGAGCCGTAAACAGGGCTTGGGTCCTCTTTACGGAGCGTTGTGAAAGTAGTCACTACGACTGGATCACGGAGTAGTGCAGTGCAGTTTTCAAGTTTCGACAAGAAAACGCCACTGTTCGGACATGGTGTTTGTTGAGACCGCTTGAAGCTCTTGAAGCTTGACAGGTCGTCTCTTCAACGATGAGGCCTTACTGACGTTTGCACTCAGTTGTTCTCAGTCGCGCAATGGCGAGTGCTGTTTGAAGACCCGGTTGTTTCATGGCTGGAACGATGGGAGGATGCAGACCACGTCGCTGGTCGTGGACGAATTCAAATCTCGTTCTGCGTGTCGATGCACCAGACGAAGATTTGTGACGCCCAGCTTTGGTGCTGGCGGAAGCAGTTTTATCTGCGAATGCCGCGAGTCTTGACGATCATGTCGCGAGGATGGCGAGTTCTGACCTTGTTGTCGATCTTCATTCTCCAGACGTTCTGTTTGTGAAAAAAAAGTTTGTGGAGAGGATGGCCGGACAGTACATGACCTACTAGTATGTGCTGGAGTGTATACTCGTTACTCTTCGCGGTCCTTGTGCTTGGTGAAAGTTGACCAGTTTCCTGCAGAGGGAACTGTGTCCTGTGAAAGTGTGATGTTGATGGGTGCCTTTGCATCCTCAACAAATGACTGAACTGTGCACCGGTTCGGGTTGTGTACGGCTCAGAGGAGTCAGTTGGTCTCTGTGGATGAGGCGCCCGGATCGGTCAGTTGTAGCCAATTTCGGTTGGTGGTGATGAGCTTGCGTAGTGAGCAACGGAGAAGGGGACGGTGGTGACCATACAGGCCAGGATGGGATTCCTGGGGCCGAATAATTATGGTCTGCGCTTCATATAGGACGAGGTCCTAGAACTGAAGTGGAAAGGCTGTGGTGGGAGAGGATGATTTGGATCTGGATCCCTCGGGCACAGTGTTGGCTGACCAGGGGACGCCCTGTGTCGAGGAGCCTGGTAGGCGAGAATCATCTGGGGATGATGAGTTGTTGCGAGTGAGGTCCCAATTTGCTCGTTACCGGATGGATTTTACTACGAGCTCTTTACCGATCTGGTTTCACAACTGTGTAGCACCATCGGATTGAGTGAATGCTTTATGTGCCTGGCACCTGGCGAGGAATTGTATTTTCTCGTGAGCAGTCAGTGATATTGTTCAGTCGTATGAGCCCGATACGAGTGATATGCTATATTCGGCTGATGACATGGTGTTCGCACCAAAACCTGTGGTGGATTGGACTTGCATCCTGCATCTCCAGTTGACTTACCTATTGTATCCGTCGCGGAGCCTGGTGGATGACACTGGCAACGTCGCGGTATCTCACCGACTACCATATCGGTCGAGGATAGTCACGGGACGTGATTCTTCAACGGCGGGGGAAATGTCACGTCCCAGGATAAGACAACTGCTGCCTGATAGTCCTGTGACAGCAGGATCTACATAGTGAGCAGCTCTGTGCTGAGCTGTCACGCCCTTTTAGTACAACGTGGTTTGGCCAGTGTCTTGTCCCACGTGCTTAGCATGTAGGTTGAGCGACACGCGCTTTCCCACGTAGGTGACATGCCTTCTTGGCATGACACGTCATGTGATCCAAGGCCGGAACCTGGTCAGGTAGGTTCTCGCGTTGTACGTTTCCTGGAAGTTCTTCACTTCCTGGAAATGTGACTCCAGGCTTTGTGCAAAACCACGTCACTACGACGTTCTACAGGTTTCCACGATGCCTCGGCGCTTCGTGCAAAGAGCCAGGACTAATATGACATTGTATAACAAGAGCTAAGTGCAAGACAGGAGACATGTGCAAGAACCAAAACCGTCACCGCGCAAGACGTCAGAGTATCACGCAAGCAAGACCAAGAATGCAGCAGAACTTACCATAAGAAGCCGCTGAACTATGGCACGTTGGGTGAGCGGGCTCCCCAACGTGACCCTCATATACTCACATTGTACTCTAACGTGGGTGAGCGGGCTCCCCACGTCCCAATTTGGTCTTTCTCCTCTCGATGTCTTTCTTTCTCTTTCTTCTCGAATGATCACCGTACGTATATTCTGCATTTCTGCTGACTGGCTGCGCACATTCCGGTTTGACTTGTTCTGCTATTTCCTGGAATTACCTCGCAATGATCACGCCATATATCTCTGAAGCACCCTATAAAAGAAGCTCTCATTCTCTTTCTTACTTCAGTTCAGTTCTAGTCTAGTCTAGTCTAGTCTAGTCTAGCAGTCGAGACTCGGTCTCAGCTCTCTGTCTTCGTTTACTTTGAGCTCGGATTTGATACTACTCACAACGTAAAACTAACAGTCTCTGTCTGTTGATCGTGTGGGGTTGAACTTGGACCAAGCCAGCTATATTGGTTGGCCCCTGGGTTGTGTTGGGCTTGTCGTGAGGCCACACGTCTATATTCAGTCGCCGCTCGTAGTGATTTCGGGGTCCGGTCACTGTGAGCCGGGGACGCGACACAGGCAACCTAACAGTGGCCACATCAAACAACAATGAACAAGTGAAGGGTGGAGTTACGAGTCAGCATTCACTACAGCGCACTGCACTACAACTATGGATGCAGTATGGGGATATGTGTGCAAACAGTTATAATGCGGATTTGTGCAGAAAGGTGGAGAAGTGTGTATAGATAGCATTTTACAATCTCTACTCCTCAACCCCTTCTGCATCTCTGGTACTCCATGACCACACATAGTCCTGCTGGGAGTGTAGAATTGTCCACAAGAACAGCTGTGCTAGGTTAATCACTATGTCATGCCTGCTGGAAAATGTGGGAATTTGACCAGAACCATCCACATCTGCATAATCATGGCTATTACACAGGCCAGCTGGCACACAAGCAGGCTTTCCGATTTGACTGTCACGCTCAAGCAACGTGGGTCTAGCTCCATGGCAAGCACACACCATGGGAGCTCTCAATAGCAACCGCAGTAGAAGCAGCAGCAGACACCATAGCAGCAGCAGCCTGGCTATTGTCGACTGAGTTACTTCGGAAGTAGTAAAAATTAATGTCATTATAGCATGCTTTATTAAGCCGGCAGTTGATCAATACCTCTCGCCCTGCCAGAGCGGATTTCGCAGCGGGAGAAGTACAGCGGATGCTGTGTACTCCTACAGATGGTTGGCAGCAAGATGCCAAAGAGTAAAGGAAGATATCGCCATTTTGGGAATTGATATGTCGAAAGCCTTTGACACTATTTCAAGACCAAAGCTCATGAACGTGCTGGAGACTATTGTGAACCCGGACGAATTACATCTTATTCAGTGCTTACTTACGGATACCACCATTAAAGTACGGCTAAACAACATCCTGAGCCAGCCACTTGAAACATACAATGGGACTCCACAGGGAGATTCTCTGTCGCCGGTATTGTTTACGATATACCTGGAAGCTGCGTTAAGAGAGGTACGAAACCGTCTACCGCCGCGACCAGACCGAGACGTCCAGCTGCTTCTGCCCGGAGAGTCGGAATATGCAGATGATGTGGACTTCATCAGTACCGACCAAAAGTATCTAAAAGATTGCCTTCCTACAATATCCTCTTCGTTAGCAGAGTGGAACTTGAAGATGAATGAGGGGAAGACGGAACACACCATGATAAGCAGACAAAAGGATCGAATAGAGGAACAGTGGCGACACACAATAAAGCTGGGCTCGATGCTTGGAGTGGATGAGGACATAGGCAGACGAAAGCGGTTGGCTACAAGCGCACTTCACCGGATGTGGGTGATATGGCTGAGAGGGCAACACATCAGAGAGTCTCTACGAGTGCGCCTCTATAATAGCTTCATTCTACCAATCCTGCTTTATAACTGTGGCACGTGGAGTCTCACGGGGACACAGGAGCGGAAATTGGACTCGTTCCACAGGCAGCAGCTGCGAACAGTGATAGGCATTAAATACCCGCTCATAATAAAGAACACTTCCCTGTATAAACGCACAGAATCTCGCCCCGTGAGCCAAATCATCAGAGATGCTAGATGGAGGCTGTTTGGTCATGTGCTGCGTTTGGAAGAGGCAGCCCCAGCCAGACGTGCCATGGGAGCTTACTTCTTAGGGGGTAACGGCCCCAGCTTTAGGGGACGCCCAAGAACAACGCTCCCGCGAACGCTCAATAATGATCTCAAAAAACTGAAAAATAATACTGCCCTAGAGACTGGCGATGACTTGAACATGCTGCAGCAGCTTGCCCAAGACCGTCGACAGTGGCGGGAACTGGTGAAGGCTGTATGTAGCTGCTATTGAAACAATGGACATAATTTATACCTTTATATATAGATAATGGAGATGACTGCAACAGGCTGCAGCAGCTCGCCCAGGATCGCCCTCAGTGGCAGGACCTGGTGAAGGTTGTTATGTAGCCGCTAATGCAACAATGGACATAACTTTGCGTTTCCATCTTGTCTTTTTTTGTGATTGTGATGCTTGATGTGCACTGTGCTTCCTCGCATTCACTTGCTCCTTCTTGCAGCTTGTCTCTTTTTTCTGTTTTTTGTTTTGTTTTGACGCTCTGTGTGCATTGCGCTTCCTCGCGCTCACTTGCTCCTTCTTGCGGCTTAAGCGAAGGCTATATGTGAGCTTTATAAGCTCACTGATGCTAACGCGAATAGAGCATAATAATAGCATGCTGCACTTACCTATCATAGTCATACTCTTAGTGGCAAGCAGGCATGTTGCATAGATATTGCCGAAAGACGGCAAACCGCGACACCACAAAAGACACACACACATAGAGCAACAGGAAAACAACACACATGGTTATCACAGTGGCACAACAATTTGTGTGGGCCCCCAAGTTGTCCCTGCTCGTCTTCTGCTTCCTTCTCTTCCCAATTCATTGGTAGGACTGTGTTTGACGTGAACAAAAAAAAAGAACAACAAATTGAAGGAACACTGTGTCGCTCACACCGATGGGCAGACGGTGTGTCGAGGTGGTTCCAAACGGGTGGATTCTACATGTCAAGGCAATGATGAGAGAACCAATGGCCTGGCAAGAAGACATGGAAACTGAAGAAAACGATAACTGCACATGTACATACCAAGCGTGCATCTTAAACAAATTTCAATTTGTACTCGTAGAGCATGTGTCATGCCGATGTCGTGTTACACCTGTGCAGTGTCATGCCCATGTCGTGTTACACTTGTGCAGTTGACAGCTTGGTACCAGTAATGCAATCAATGCCTCAGATCACTAACCATGGTTGCCGATAGCAACGTGTAACGGTATCCGAGTTGCTACTGGCTCGAGGCGGTAGAAATAGCGCTCCCACACATGCCCTTCGCCATTTGCATCTACGAGAGTGCAACAGGTATAGTGTAGCGAAGACAGGAAGACAAATGACACTGTCAGTTGTCGGTTCAGGGTAGATACAAACACAGTCCAGTAGGGCTACTGGTTCTCTGTACTACTACTGCACTGTCTGCAGCTACTAACACTGTACACATTGGGAATAGCGAGCACAGCACTAGTCCCATCTAGCCATGTGCTCCCTTGCACCAACAGTGGTACAGAGATGATGCCATAGCTTATCACATTGTGGAGAACATGGGATCCATCTTGGGTCACGTCCACGTGTGAGATGTAGTGACTAGCTAGTAATTTTGTTTTTCCAAAGACCCCGGCAAGTGTACCATGCATAGACAACTGGGTGCGATACAATTCAGCCGGTGTAAACACTATGCTGCCATTCATAAGGTGTTGCTGTATCCGAGACCAAAACTGTACAGTCCCATGGGTGATTGCTTAGGCTGACTTCTCAGTACTAAACATACTCATGTTGTAAGGATAATAGGATGAACACAAACATGGTACAGCAGTAGCAGCAGCAGCAACAGGATATTGGTGTGGCAGACGTGGAGCTGGATGGTGTCCATGGTGTCCATGGTGCGTATGGGTGATTGTGGATTTCTGTCAGCAGATATGCATGTATTGGTCGTACATAGAATAGGACACCGTGAAGATACACAGCCGCGTGACACACCCATACTGGCCTTAGTCACAAAGGGGTTGAGCAAACCTATGTACACAATAAAACCGAAATGCACAGATCAACCCAGGCGTGTACCTTACAGGATAAATCTCCGTATATGGCAACGAGGTCCACAGGCTTGGTGTCGGACACTGTCAGGATCCGTTGCATGATGGTAGGGATGGGACTTTGCCACTCGTCAACCTTGGGGTTGCTACCACCCCAGGCACCCATGTCGGCCGTGGCAACAATGTGCGCTGTATGCCGGGGACATAGGAGAAGTGGCAAGTCAGAGAACAGCCGGAACCTACAAACCTTCAGTACATGCAGATATATACATGTATGTATGCAACAACAATGCATACTTTGAGCCCCAACTGCAATCCATATGCACAAAGTATTTTACTCCTGTAAGAAGACCAATGGCTCACATGATACAATGAAGTGAAATTAGAATATTCGGAAAGCTTTCAAAAAGGATGAGACTCATCAATAAGCATGACACCGGTAGTTTAGTATGCATCTCAGGAATATCATACGGAAAGCCAACATAAGCATAGCAAACTTAGATTTTGTACCAAGTATCATTGTTTGTAGCTGCTAGTTAAACCACGCTTCTGAACAGAAGAGTCTCAGGGGTTGTGGTGCCTGTGTTGCCCGCCTCCAGAACTACCTAGCATAGGGGTTGAATGACCTGGCTCTAGCACTACACAGGGGTTGTATGACCTGGCTCTAGCACTATACAGGGGTTGTATGGCCTGGCTCTTGCACTACACAGGGGTTGTGTGGCCTGGCTCTCACACTGCACAGGGGTTGTATGACCTGGCTCTAGCAATACAGGGGTTGTGTGGCCTGGCTCTCACACTGCACAGGGGTTGTGTGGCCTGGCTCCAGCAATACAGGGGTTGTGTGGCCTGACTCTCACACTGCACAGGGGTTGTGTGGCCTGGCTCTACCACTAAACAGGGGTTGTGTGGCCTGGCTCCAGCAATACAGGGGTTGTGTGACCTGGCTCTACCACTGAACAGGGGTTGTGTGGCCTGGCTCTAGCACTGAACAGGGGTTGTGTGACCTGGCTCTAGCACTACACAAGGGTTGTGCGGCCAGGCTCTAGCACTTAAACTACTAGACTATGACTTGAAGGCAGGAAATGGATTCCACGTTCTCCATGAAATAGAATTTCCCTTGCCAGCACTAGACTTCAAAGAATCATGGAGTGGAAACACGACAGTGACTGCACTGCAATGCAAGGTCAATCGCTTATTGCTGTCACCTACCATTTGAAGCAGACAACTTGGGAGACAGAAACCAGTGGACGGGAGACATGCCACCTGTGTTGGCCTTATCGATGCCAAACCAATAGCTGAGATGGATGAAACAGGTTGGTAGAATTCCAAAGAGAAACACAGATTGCCGCAAGATAAGCCGACAGCCGCAAAAGCAATCAAAACATGGACTAGATTAAAAGAAAGGACAAAATGTCACCACGAGTTATGACTAACTGTCCAGCAATGTAACCAGATCATATACAGTCAGCGAGTGCGACAAAAAGACACAAACTGATAAGGGGTACTGGAACATTCGACGACCTGACACCTAGCTCCAACACTTCTCTGAGGCGCAACCCAACAACTTGCCAACTTTGTATGCTAAGGTTAGGAAAGGTCTAAGAGGAGAAGGAAAGCGCAATGAGGAAAAGCACAAGCTAAGACCCACGGCAACAAAGAATGCCTAAATTACTGGATGATGACAGAACTTGTCCTTGTCAGTTTGTTCCTTTTTGTTGCACTCACTGACTGTATAATTATGATCTGGTTACGTTGGCAACATTGCCAACATTCTAAAGCTTCATGGGATGATCACGGTTTTGTGCACATGTCTCACTGTTCAAAATCCGGTTTAGTTGGTGGACTTGACCGCATAACTTGGGCCCACATTTTCCATGTTACAATTGATTATCTTTTAAAAACAGTGAAAACATCGATTCTGTTGCATGGGCTTGTATAGGTGTCATCACTGCGCATGCGGCCTACTGAGCACAAGGACAGATAACTTTCCAATGTACCTGTAATTGGTGGCTGGTTTGAGATTGGCCAGGGCGGCCGAGTAGATAGCTCCTGGATCGCGGAAATGCTGTCCCTCCACCCGCACTGCCTTGGCACCACACATGTCCCCTGCGGCATAGGTCGTTGCTCCCGCCTGGCTTGTGGACACAGCGCCTGGCTGAGCAGACTCATGATACTGCACGGCATGGAAACACAGAAGACAGAGCACAGAACACGCATTCACACTGGCATGATGTAACGTTCATGCAGTAAACTGCCCGGTAGTATTGTCCATAGTGGGAGCTGACGGAAAAGGCAGCTCAGAGGGTACTTATACAAGTAGAGCAGTTTCAGTACTGTCGGTCGCCGAAGAACTGGGCCGGGTCGCCTCCTAGCCTAGACCGTTCTTATTTTCATGTATTACAGACTTACAGTCAACGCTCGTATGCACAGTTGAACCACCGTGTATACATTAGTATGCTGTGCTTGGCAACATTATAGACTGGTCGTTCTTCGGCGCCCGACAGTACTGTAAGCGCATACGCCAGTCTGCAAGTGTGCAGTACCAAGCCCATCATCGTGTTCTAGGAACTGTACAGTTGTAGCAACAATGATGCTCTGCACAGACGTTCAATGTATCCACTGGGAGAACCGACTGGCTGAGCACAGTTAGCATTGGTCATACTGAGAAGAATACTCAAATGTCCTCTACAGCAACAGCAGCAGCAGAAAACAGCTAAGAATAGGGTACTTACCCACACAGAAGGGTTGTAGTTTGACACATAGCTCGACACCCAAGTCAGGTACACAACCGATGGATCTGCTGTCTACAAGCAAAGGAAATAATTCAGAATGCCCACATTGGTTCGGGTATGAGCTGCTATAAAATCACTAGCCAACATCCTTTCTGCAGTATGATCAAAATGCACACTGTCCTGTGCTGTGCAATAACTGGCACCTTAACTTGTTATTGAGGTGTTACGTCTTGAATAGTAGCCAGTTCAAAAACTTCAAACCCTTGGTCGGTGGATCAAATTTCATTGACTGCTTCATCACAGATCAGCTTTACAAATCCTTGACTGAGGCATCTCCTGCGCCTACAGGTGCGACCAAGTCAGTCGGATTCACTCTCATATAGGCCATGAAGTGTAATATCATCAGGACCAAGCTACACACCTGCAATATGTACTCGAATGTACTTGAAATCGGGGAGTAGTAAAATACTCGACACAAAGTTTCTATTACATTGGATAAGCAAAATGTGAAATATCAAAACGACAATGAACAAAGAACTCAATGCATAAAATACAACTCCCTGCTTGAAGTGGACAAGGGCCTGTATCAAATCTATTGCGGATTTTCATGAAACATCGGCTTGACAAGTCACGGGTGGTCTAATCAAGTGTGAACATTTACATACCGTATTTTCGGGAGTGCAAGCCACACTTAAACACCACTAATTCACCCAAACAAGTCTTTTACTATGATGTTCAAATTAACTGTGATAAACAGGGTAGATGTCTGTATTTCGTCACAAAAAAATCTATGTGCGGCACATACTCCAGAAAATACGGTAGTTGTCGGAAAAGATTGTTTGTTAATCTAATGATGGACTCGGATGGAGAGCCAAAGATAAATATATAGAAAAGAAAAGGGACCAAGGAACTACAAGTTACGCTATAATGTCTGCTAACACCACCAGTTACTAAACAATCAGCTCATGCGATAACATTGCACGACACTGACGGACGGTACTGACGTTCTACATGTACAACTAACCGGCTATCAGCTCTAGCACATCTAGGATGCGCACTTCAACAGCCCTTCAACTTGGAAGGTTCTAAGTTATATGATAACACTGCGCTCACCTTCCCCTCCTGTGTTATTATAAATATTATAACTTAGAACCTTCCAAGTTGGAAGGCAGTTGGAGCATCCAAGATGTGCTAGAGCTGATAGCCAGTTAGTTGTAGAACGTCAGTACCGTCGGTCAGTGTCGTGCAATGTTATCGCATGAGCTGATTGTTTAGTAACTGGTGGTGCTAGTGGACATTATAGCATAACCTGTAGTTCCTTGGTCCTTTTTCTTTTCTATAAATTTAAAGGGGAAGTATACCCTAAAATCAAATTTTCACCAGTTGTAGTCTTCGGGGTGCTGAGTCGAATGGTCTTGGTCCGAGGAAGCTGAGACGCTCCCTTCCTACTTGAATCCCAATCGAACTCGCGCACTTCCACCGAAACTGGGTGACTGCGCCCTACTAGATGGGGATTTGTATGCAAAATGTCACTAAAAGCGCCATTTCGTTCTTATAAAAGCACGGATGACCGCCATTGGCCTATATTTTGTAGTCTTTTGGACGCTGAGTCGACTGGTTTTGGTCCGAAAAGGCTGCGATGCAGCGTTCCTCCTTTATTCCCAATCGAACATGGTTGAACAAGCGGTCACGTGCTCCTGCGTACACCAGTCACCTGGTCACCGTGCCTGCAGGGTACAACTTACTAGCCTGTTTGACCTTTTTTGGGTGCAGTCCTGTCACTCGAGTTGAACCTTGGTGTGAAAGTTGTCGCCTGCTGGCGTGGTGACCAGGTGATTTGGGCAACCAGGACCACGTGACCGCTTGTTCAACCATGTTCGATTGGGAATAAAGGAGGAACGCTGCATCGCAGCCTTTTCGGACCAAAACCAGTCGACTCAGCGTCCAAAAGACTACAACATATGGGCCAATGGCGGTCATCCGTGCTAAGAACGAAATGGCGCTTTTAGTGAGATTTTGCATACAAATCCCCATCTAGTAGGGCGCAGTCACCCAGTTTCGGTGGAAGTGCGCGAGTTCGATTGGGATTCAAGTAGGAAGGGAGCGTCGCAGCTTCCTCGGACCAAGACCATTCGACTCAGCACCCCGAAGACTACAACTGGTGAAAATTTGATTTTAGGGTATACTTCCCCTTTAATCTAATGCTCAAGGTTTTGCTTGCTACTTTCTCAGCCGAGAAAATAGACCTGCATGTGTCCGTAATTTTGGTTGAAGTTGGTTTTACTTGAAATTCCAATTTCCATGGGAGACAACGAGCATGTTTTCCACGTGGATGTTTTAAAACTACGCAAACCTACATTTCGGGTAGCGCCATGTACATGTCTACTTTCACCAATGTCCGAATAGAGCGCTGTTGACAGCAGAATCAACAAAGTCCGAATTTCTGTACTGCTTCGTAGTGCTCAGTAGATAAATTCACCCGGTGAATTTGATGTGAAAATTCACCAAAAGATTTGTTTCATGCAATCATTCGCATTATGTGCATTGCTAAATTCTCAGATCATGAGCTCACCAATGAGAGATGTGCTTGCATCGGCTGCAGAGGGCCCCTGCCAACCGTAAGTTTGTGTGCGTTGGAGGGAAACAACGGTAAATGTTGGTCCTGCCCTGTGGAGTTGTATTTCCAGAAAATAATCTGACACGTAACACGCATGTTGATAAGTGGTCCAAAAGCTACCGTTCCATTGTATGGGAGATTGCTTTCTGATTGAATGAGAATGTCCGGTATATGCCAGTGATCGATGTGGTCATCCCGGAGAGTGCTACTATCCAGTGGATTCTCATCGCTGCAGTACAGACGAACTTCATCCTTCTCGTTGCTGCCAATATACGGCTCCGAGTCGCTTTCCTCCGTAAGCCACGTTACAGTCGCATTGTTGCCATTGCCGATTTCGCTTTCGCCGACTAATCTCACTGAGTTAGCAAGCCCCGAAAGGCCTGAAAGAATCACCAGAAATGGCAGAAGTCTCATGGCTCTCCACACTGAGACATAACCATCGCCACAACGCCATGGACATTTTGTGGACTTCATCGTTATCGTTCTAACTCTAGCTACATGACTCCTGCTCGCAGGCTGGAACTCGGTGCAACAGTACCGAACATACTGTAATCAATTGGCAGAGGCAAAATTAATATTTCCTTGTTTCTGGAACACAACGGACGGGAGCAATGAATGAAGCCAAATTATTATTTTACACACGTACAAGAGTAGTAGATCCACGCGTCGCGCTAAGAAAATGGAGCATCAGACTCAATGTGGAAAATAATAATTTTAATTGTTCCCAGCTGTAGCTGTATCATAGATTCACACCAAATACGGACAACCTCCTCAGCGGCACATTTTACCACAAATCATCAGTATAATTATAATAGTTAGTTGGCGGTCACAACTCAATACGACAATAGCTCCTACTTGTGTGTTATGTAATGTAGTATAGCAGCCAGGGATACCGGTATCACGCCGTGCAGCTATTACTTGCGTAGGCTAGGACTTGCTGTCATATCTAGATAGTTTAAATAATTTAATTACATGTAGACTCCCCCTCTAATACACTATTCACTACATGTATAAACTAAAACACAACAGTTGTTTTGAATTTAAAAATAATTATTATTTTTAAATTTTATTATTTTACTAGTATAACATTAACATCGGGCCCTGGCAGGCGCCCCTACAGTAGGCTATAGCCTAGGTTGGGTGGAAGCAAAGTCCCAAAGATGAGGAACACTCACTGAGTCTGTCAGTGTCACAGCACAGTGTCAGTGGTATCACCATGATCACAGCGACTGCTTTTCAATACACTGACTGCATGCACAGTCTACGTACCTATGTATTACACTACTAAGTATGTGAAGGCAGAGCACCGAACAAGAACAAAATACACATACAGACAGTCACCGGAATGAACAAGATTATCACCAGCCTGAAGGTTATTTTTAAAACGCCTCCCCTACACCCGATGTTAGCGCTGTAGTACTAGCGTGACTGTACTCTGTAGCAGTACTAGCAGAAGATCTACTTCAGCCCTGTACGCTGTGGTGCTTGGCAACAATGGTTGCAGTGGCGGCGGTAGCATGCAGCAGCAGCAGCAACACCACCACCACCTCCTCTTTTTATTAAATACACACGATAAGGTTCACTCCAGTCAGGAATGTGGCATAAAGCTTGTTTCCGCCCATCAGCATTGACGCGCTGAAAGCGGCACAGAAGAGAAAAGTGATGACTGTGGCTCTATGTGGGCATGTATAGTATACTAAAGGAAATACGACTAGTGTGCTACATAGAGCACTTCCAAATTATACAAGTAGAGAATAGGGCTGGATATGCTGAGAGCATAATTATATGGGGTCAAATTGAGCAAAGCATGGGAAAAAGATTCCCGTCTTCCATAGTCCATGCAGAAATCCCTTTGTTACATGGACATGTCATCTGGTGGCCATAGTCAAGATATTCATCTGGCAAACTACAACATACCCTCAAACCTATGAATAAAACTTAGATAAACGCAATTTGGAGAAGAAGAAAAAAACTAATTCTAAATTCTAAAAGGACCAACCGCGAAAGTCTTCACGGGAAAACCCTGCAGGATAAATGGAAAACAACCCGCACGTGTTCGGTGGCGGTAAAGTGAATGTCGTCCTAAATTGAGATAATGTTCTCATCGATCCCATGAGAGCTGGCATTATCACAAATCCCTTCCAGCAGGGAAAATACCAGCACTTTGAACGGAGGCTCCCTAACAAACACTCCGCAGGGAGTTTCTCCTGACCTGAGCAGGACAGACAAGCAGAACCAACACAATCATTACAGGGGATTTGCAATACAACGGCTCCAGTGTATCTCAATTTATTCCCGTAGCTATGCAGAAGACGTTACTTCAGTAACGTCTGGCGCTAGCCAGGGTCCACACAGCTTTAATTTGGTGTTTGTTTGTGTGTTTGTTTGTTTGTGTCACGCCTGGCGCTATTTTGTATCTATCCCGTACTGTACCGTACCAGCAAAGACAGCTGGCCACAATATTTTTGTTTGTTTGTGCCATCGACATGCCTGGCGCTAACCCGTACCTGTCCCGTATCATCAAGAGTACGGTACCATCAAGAGAATGAGTATATATGCGAAGTGTATGGGGGAATGCATTCAGTGCAGTAACATTAAATTTTGTGTGGATTTGTGTGCGAGGCCGAGATCCCACTAACAGGCTGGCTGGGCCGCCTGTCGACCAGCCCGGAAATGGCATGTAGGCCGATAGCATAATAATTATAACGTATATACAGTCATGTAGATGTATAGCAGGGAGTCATATTATGTAAACGACTCCCTGCTGTATGGGGAGATTTTCTGGAAAGAAATACGAAGTAGGGAGACGAGTAAACGCAATCAGAATGGATGTTAGTTGCCGTCAGTATAATAATAATAAGAAGAAGAAGAAGAAGAACGCCCGTGATCGGCAGAGTCAGCGCCGGTCCCAGGAAACGTCAGGACAGACATCCCGTCGACTCCAGAACGCCCGTCATCGGCAGAGTCAGCGCCGGTCCCATAGCTATGCAGAAGACGTTACTTGTACTTCAGTATCTCATTGAAACGTTTTTGCAAAACAATGATTTAGCTAATCAAAGGAAAAAGCATTTCCATCAGTTCTAACAACATGCACGATGAGCTAGGCAACAAAGCATAGCGCAGGGCCCTGAGCTTCCAAGCTCTCTCGTTTGGTGTTTGTTTGTTTGTTTGTTTGTGTCACGCCTGACGCTATCCCGTATCTGTCCCGTACCGCACCATCAAACACAGCTGGCCATTTGCTGGCTCCCGTATCGGTCCCGTACCGTACCGTACCATCAAACACAGCTGGCCACAATATTGGTCGTGATGTACATGTATACGACTCCCTGTTGTTGTTGTTGCTGAAATTTTATTTTGTATCGCAGACCAAACGGGCAATGGTGCCCAATATTATGATGGCGATAAAGTAACGGCCGAGAGCCAAGGATACAACAAGCAAGCCTCCACTAAAGAGAGAAAAACACAGAAAACACAGACTGCAAATACTCAAAAAGAAAAAGAGAAAGGGAAAAAAAGAAAAAGAAAGAAGAAGAAAGCACAGTTGAGTCACTGTGTGTTGCAACTGTGCTTGCTGGGAACGGTTGCACTTTTTGTAGCTCCGGTTTATCTGAGTTTTCAGTCGTTCCTCTTAAATGTACTAGTCTTGCCAAGGGGGTGGCTCTAGGTCCACCAGAGTCGCCCCTGGCGTGTTTCTGCATTTGCTGGGGCGAGGGTTCCGCGACGCGGTCGCCACGGCAGTGTCTTTTCAGTCACGACCGTTGTCGTCCTCGTCTCTCCATTCGCGGTGGTGTAGCGGACCCCCGAATGGTTTGAAACTGCGAAGCTAGGAGGAGTACAGTGGTGGCAGAGGCATGAGCTGTGAGTGGAGACGGTTGCTGGAGATGGATGGTGATGCAGGGAGAAGAGTAAGCTGCCTGACGACGCGTGGGAAATTGTTTGAACCTGCAATTGCAGTTCGAGCGCGGTGGACTCCTAGACGATGTGTCCTCATGGCTGTTCTTCAACGCTTGGCCTATCGCTGATATCCCTGCGTGGGATGTTCTTCCAGTGGAGTCCAGGTGGGACTTCGGGTGCCCACACTCCATCACATGGTTGATTGTTTCGGAACTGCAAAAATAATTATTGTTTCCTTTTTTGTGCGCATCTCTTGTCATCTCTCTTTTCTATACGTCGCACACCAGATGTACTACTATCGCTGTCTTTCTCTTGCTATCTCTCTCTGCTTGCTGTTTTTGTCTCTGTTGCCACTGTCCCTCATCATACCCATGCTTGGGTGAAGCGCGGCGTGACCCGTTAGGGTAGCTGTCAATACAGTACGACTCCCTGATGTATAGGGAGACTTTCTGGAAAGAAATAGGAAGACGAGGATGAAGTGATATTAGAATGGATGTTAGTTGCCGAATAGGTGATAGGATGCGTCAGCAAAAACATACTTTGGAAGAGAGATCCCGTCGTCCCCAAAATAGGCGGGAACGGGCAAGTCAGCGCCGGTCACAGGAAACGTCGGGAGAGAGATCCCGTCGACTCCAGAACGCCCGTGATCGGCACAGTCAGCGCCGTCCCAGGAAACATTTCCATCAGTTCCCACAACATGCACGATAAGCTAAGCAACAAAGCATAGCGTAGGGCCCTGAGCTTCCAAGCTCTCTCGTTTTAACAATCAGTAACAAATTCCAGGGAGTACAGGGCACTAGATGGGAGGAGTGACTACCTTAGTACCTGGTTACCGCAGCCAGCAGTAATGACAGTGAGTCTGGTGAATAGAGCTGACTTCAGGCCTCGGCTCCAATGATGTTGCCGAGCACCAGAAGCAGTGGAGATGATAGTGGTCGGACAAAGAGCAGTAGTGTGTGTGTGTGTGTGTGTGTGTGTGTGTGCGCGCGTGTGTGTGTGTGTGTGTGTATGGGGGATGGGGGCACATGTAAAATTGCTACATAGAATGGAGTAGGCCAATGGTGGGAAACACTGTAGACACAGAGAGTGGATAGGAGATATTAGGAGTTGGGTATTGACTTGCGCTAGCCTACCCCCATGAGCCCAAAAATGCAAGTTGCTGTTAAAATTCTCTGCAAAATTGACAAAAGGCCGACATTCGACTTGTAATGGAAGATTCGCCAACGCAAAATACAGAACCCATTTTTTCTGTGTGACCATGACATTTGTTTCATCAAATCATAAAGCCAAAGCGCAGGCACGCACATGTAAAGCTGACCTGCACTGTACACACCGGTATTGCACATCCGCACTGTGCTACAACAGCCGCTTTGGACCACGGCCATCTTAACTCAGCGTCCCAAACTCAACGGTCCTCAAACATTTGTGTTAACCCTTTACGGACCAATTATATTAGTGTGGAAAATGCGGCATTCGATTGACTGCCGTAACTCAAGAACGGTTATGATTTGTTATATAACAAATCATAACCGTTCTTGAGTTACATATACAAGTTGTATTGCAGATCGGTTTAGATGGACAAAGCTTTCACATAACAAAGACCACTGCGGACCGAATTCGGATGAATAAAAGTTGCCAAAGTGAAGTTTTGAATTTTTTTGGAGTTCCATTGAAAGCGAATGCACTGTTGAGTGTGCAATGTTCAGTGAGATTTTTCGTGAACTTTTTTACTTGTGACGTACATAGATTTTATGCTCATTCGATCCGCATGCAATTCAGCTGTGGATCTATCGAAAAAAATCTTAAAACGATGAAGATCGACCGCTGAAATCCCCGCTTGAAGTTTCGATCATATATGATCGAAAGTTGTGGAATTGTCCATATGTTCACACGAAGGAACACGTTATCTTATCTTTTCACTCCAAATACAATTACACCTGAAAGAGCAGCCTAGCTAGCTACACAACGCGAACCAAGGAACTACTAAAACCGAAAACATTCCATGTCGGTACAGAACCGAAGACAAAAGGCAAAGATGAAGTAATTTATGCAGCACTGTCAGCTGGCAAAACAGCAGAGGCGTAGCCACCGCACACGCGCTGTTGTACGGCACGAAAGCTAGCCATGATACTATGCAATACAAATGTATGACCATGCACAGCAACAAGCAACAACACACAGCTAAGAAGTATATGCATGTAATACATGAACGGCCAGTTGGAAATAGTTATGACGCCACTTTGTAGATCGCCCTCATGAATAGAAAATCACAAGAGAGACAGGGAAGACTACAGCCTACAGTGTAGCTCAGGCCTTGATACATGAATCACTATTGCAGTATTGGCACAAGACAGAGAAAGGACTGCTCCAGCTATCAATAATAAAAGGAACCATTACTTCTAGTCTTAGTGATGCCATGCCAGAGAAATATTACGTACTACCGTCTGAACATCCTCCCCCTCGCAATATGCACCCAGATGTTGCATGATGCCTATCCTTACAACTACCAGTACCAAGCTAAGAGAAAAGTGAATCGAAAGGGCAAGTTCAGTGGTAGGAAACTACAAAAAAACAAAAACAATGCATGAATCATTAATGGGGGTCGTCACTGAGCAGTACCTCCATTCTGGCATGTAGGGAGAGCCGTCTAACATTCCAGTGGACAGACTCGAGTGATGGATCTCTTCAGAGTCTTCCCGCCCACTTGCATGGCCACCACACGCACATGACCGTCCGGACCAGGGAAAACTTCCGTGACTCTGCCGAGCGGCCAACGCCCACGCGGGGAGCTTGAATCCATCACCAGGACAACGTCGTCAACGGCCAGATCGCGTCGCTGGTGTCGCCACTTCATCCGCTGATTCAACCGTGGGACAAACTCTTTCAGCCAGCGATGCCAGAAATGGTCGATGAGCATTTGAACATATCTCCAACGTCTCTGCAGTTGACACCCCTTCTCGTCCGTTGTTGCAATAACCAGCTGGCCCTCGGCCATGCCATGAAGGAAATGGTTCGGAGTTAGCGGCCCTGGATCCTTCGGACTAGCCGATTGGTAGGTGATGGGCCTGGAGTTGACGAGGGACTCTGCTCCGCTGAGAGCGGTGACCAACTCCTCGTCCGTCACAGATGCGTCTCCAAGGATGGCGTGTAGAGCTCGTTTGGCGGCTCGAATCATTGCCTCGTGAACTCCCCCGAAATGAGGAGCTAATGGCGGGTTGAAACTCCATTTCACGCGTCTGCAGGCCATGGCTTTCCGGACGGTGGTATTGTTCAGTTGGCCAACAAGCTCACGTAGCTGGCGGTCGGCATTCACGAAGTTGCCTCCATTGTCCGACAGAACCTCCATTGGACAACCTCGTCGGTTGGCCATCCGGTTAAAGGCGTTCAGGAAAGAATTTGCATCCAATGCGTACGCCATCTCCAAATGGACCGCACGAGTCAGGAAACACGTGAAGAGGCACAGATAGCGTTTGTGGCGAGTCTTTCCTCTCCCCTGCATAGTTTCGAACGGCCCTCCGTAGTCAACGGCTACCCTGCTGAAGGCTCTCAGTGGCTCACACAATCGCTTTGCTGGCAACGGGGCCATGATTTGCTCTCCCGCACGGGCTTTTAGTCGTCGACACACCATGCAGTCTTTCTCCCAGTCACGGATCTCCTCCCGTGCTGCTTCGACAAGATAGTGATCAGAGAGAGCTGCCAACGTTTCATTCGTCCCGCCATGATGACGTTGCTCATGGCAATCTTTGACAATAAGCCGGGTGGTCGGATGTTTCCGGGGGAGAAGAATCGGGAAGCGCACATCAAACGGCAACCAGTCAGCCAGCTTGGTGCGACCATCGCAGCGCAATAGTCCGTCGTCGTCCAGTCGAGGCGATAACCTCGCCAAACGTGACTTCAGCGGAAGTGGTTGACCATTCTTCACTAGCTTCAGATCCTCCGCGAATGCCTCGTGCTGTGCCTCTTTGATGATGGAAAGGCTGGCAGCGTCCATCTCCTCGCCGGTTAGCTCTCCGCTCAACTCCTCACCTCCACGGCAGTTGGTGATGAAGCGAATTGCCCAAGCCCGTACTCTGACTACGCGCGTCCAGTCTGAGAAGCGCCGAGAGCACAAGCTGGGTACTTTCTCGGACATAAATGACATCACCTCGGGCTGTGCAGCCTTGCGAGCTTCCGCTCGAGCAGCTGGGTCTTGGCCACCCACGATCTTGGCTGGCCATTCAGATTCTTCTTTCTGCAGGAAGGCCGGTCCTTGCCACCACAGCTCAGTTGCAACCAGTTGCTCTACCCCAGCTCCCCGTGACGCCAAGTCAGCTGGGTTGTCGCTGGAGGGAACGTACCGCCATTGACTGGGCGACGTAACAGTCTGGATGTGGCTGATGCGATTCGCCACAAACGGTTTGAAACGTCGGCTGTAGCTGCGAATCCAGAGCAGCACAGTTGCACTGTCGCTCCAGAAAATCACCTCTGACATGGCAATGGTCATGATCTGACTGAACTTCCGGGCCAGCTGAAGGCCAAGCACAGCCGCCAGCAATTCCAGCCGGGGGATACTTTGTGTTCTTGTCGGCGCCACTCTGCTCTTGGCTCCAGCGAGACGAACGTTTCCCTCAGAGCCACACTGCACGGTGGAGCTGTAGACCACGGCACCATACGCCACACTCGACGCATCACAGAAAACATGCAGCGTCACTCCACTGGCCACGTCCGGGATGAGACATCTTGGTACTCGAACTAAACTGAGCTTCGCCAGGTCATTGAACCACTGGCGAGCGCTGGTGTCGATGCCATCTGGAACCGGTTCATCCCAGTCAATACCAGCTACCCAACTCTCTTGCATGAGGATCTTGGCTTGGGTCACGAACGGTGCCAGAAACCCCAACGGGTCGAATACGGACGCGACTTTTGCTAGGAGGAATCGCTTGGTGATGCGTTGGTTGGTGAGGTCTGGCGGTTGAACGCTGAAGAAGAAGCAGTCTGCCTGACCGTCCCATGACACTCCTAGCGTCTTCACGGATGGTAGCTCTCCTTGGGATAAGTCCAGCTGGGTAGCGCGAGCCTCGGCTGGAATTACCCTCAGGAGCTCGGGCGAGTTGGACACCCACTTGCGCGGCGTCATCTTGGCCTCACCCCACAGATCCATTAGCTCCCGATGAAGAATCTGACCTTGTTCGACATCTTTGGTGCTGTCCATCGTGTCATCCATGTAGGTGGACGCGAGGATAGCTTCTGCTGCCAGGGGATGAGACGCCAAATGTTCCCGGGCTGTCTGCTGAGCAACATACTGGGCGATGAATGGTGCAGCATTGACGCCAAAGACCAGGCGGTTGAACTCAAAGTGCCGTAAAGGCTTGGCTGGATCCAGGTCCCGCCACACGAATCTGAGGTACTTCCTGTCTGCTGGCGCAACCGACACCTGCAAATACATTTCGGTCACGTCACAGCCCACTGCTATAGGCTTTTGCCGAAACCTGGTCAACACATCGAACAACTCACGTTGGAGCTTCGGACCAGGGTAGATGGCGTCGTTGAGGCTGAGGCCATGACAGGATGCTGCAGCGTCAAAGACGATCCGCACCTTGGTTGTCGTCTTCTGCGGTCGGACGATGGGAAAGTGGGATAAGTACCAGCATACCTCTTGACCTAGCTCTTCCTTCGCGAGCTCACGGATATAGCCGTTCCTCTGGTAGGCCTGGAAGACTTGGCCATAAGCCTGGGCAACGAATGGGTCTTTCAGGAGCTTGCGCTCGGTGTGGCCTAGACGTTTCGTAGCCGCACCCAAGTTGTTGCATAATTCTCTCTTGCGATTGTTCCACGGCAGAGACACCTGGTACCGACCGTCCACCTTCTTCAGCGAGTGTTTGACGATGTCTAGGGCTGTCTCTTCCTCCAGCGAGCGCGGGCCGGGCTCACTGAAGCTCTCCTCCGTGCCGCAGCTGTCAATTTGCCAGAACTGCTGTAGCGCGGTCTCTAAGCCGGTTGGTGTTGCTCTCTCCTCACTCTGAAACGCTTGGCTGTGGAACGTCCTTTGACTCGAGTGGGTTCCCGTCACTCTGCCAACACAGGTCCAACCCAGTGGAGTATGACGCGCCACTGGTTGACCAGGCGGGCCGACCACTTCCTGCTGTGACACAAGCAGCTCAGCATAGTCGCTCCCAATCAGCAGATCGACCCTGGCGGGCTCCGCCAGTCTTGCGAACGGAATCTCTCTCAGATGAGGATACTTGACTGCTTCCTTGACCCACTCTACCGGACGAAGATTCCCGGTGACCGAATCAGCCGTCAGCGCCGTCATAGATTGCCGAACACTGCCATCCATGCTGCCAATGGTGAAGCTTACTGGTCTGGTTGTGAATGAGGTCTGCTTGCCATTCAAGGTGTGGACCGTGAATGTCCTCAGCTCCCCGCTGACGCCGAGCTGGTTGGCAATGCTGCCGTTGAGGTAGCTCGTTGTGCTACCGTCGTCCAGCAACGCATTCACTTGCACTGACTTGTGGCCGTTCTCCAAGACGACTGAGACCGTTCGCAGAGCTATCTTGCCCGGGCCTTGGACCATCATGGTGGAATCACTCTTCGTGGACTCCGTCTCCCCCTCGGTGAACGACTGTGGGGTGCGCTGCTCTTGGTCTTTACCGGCGTATGGCGGCGTTACTAAACAGTCGATGGCGGGAGGCAATACCTGGTCCCCTGTCTCCTGACCTGAACCATTGTCTCCATAGTTGCAGAATTGTTCGGCAGGACTGAGTTGGGACTTGTCCGCCGTCATTCCTCCAGCTGCCGTGTTCCCCGATTTTTTCTTGTTTGACTGTGCGGCATCGGGGTTCCTGCTGTCCTCGTGTAGCAAGTCCCGGTGTAGCAAGTAGTGGTGATTGTTGTTGCAGCCGCTCACTGAGCAGGGTCTGGTTCGTGGACAGTGGTGACCTTGGTGATCGCCTCCAAGGCAGCGGTAGCACAGACCATGCTGTTTAGCCTGTCTCCAGCGATTGGCGACGGAAAGCTGCTGAAATGCTTTACACTGCCAGACACCGTGAGGTCCGCCACATTGCCGACATGAAGATCGTCCAGCCGCTGAGCCCGCAGGCCTTGACCACCCTGCATTCTGCGAAGCCTTTCCCCCGAAGTAGGATCGTTGAGGAGCATTTCGGGGTGCCGGAGGCTTGTCCTTCGCACCAACTCCATCTAGTGCTTCGGACGCTCCAACGGCAAACTCCGCTTCCAACGTCACCCACTCCAGTAGTGCTTGAATTCCTGGCTGGCAGGGCTTCTGATGACACCATCGATTGAATTGGGTTAACATCCCAGCCGGCAACTTGGCCAGGAGCTTCCGGTACAACAGCCCATCACCCAGCTCATTGCCTTTTCCGGAGTCGAGGAGGTTGACCACGAGTACGTCGAGGAGATCTGCAAACTTCTGGAGATCTCCTGCTCGGCCGGAACGAATGATTGGGCAGGCCTCGACTTGCTCGTACTGCAGCGACAGCTGTCGTTGGTCGCCTCCAAACTTGCGGTCTAACCGCCTCATTGCGGCCTCATACGCAGACGGGGTGTATCCCAAGCTCTCGATGGAAGCCAAGGCATCTCCACTCAAATACTGCCGGAGGTGCAGCAGTTTCAAGTCTGCCCTTGCAGACGAGCTACCAACACACGCCATGAAAGCAGCCTTCCATGAGGCATACGCCTGCTTATCGCCGCCGAAGACTGGGATCTGTATAGCCTTCAGTTGCTTGAAAATTTCATCTGATGGCTGCTTGACAGGTGGAGGCTGAGACACAGCACGCTGGTGGCTGGCGGACACACCTGCTCCTGGCAATGCTGAAAAGGCACCAATGCCCATGGCCTGATGACTTGAGGCTACCTGTGGCGGCCCACTGGCCTGGGTGTACAGATAGTTGGCGGACTGATATGGCAGAGATGATGTAGGGTGTAGTCCTGACACAGGAGCCTGAGTACTACTGCCCTGCTGGCCTGGACTCTTCGCGACTTGAAGTTGAGGGGCCTTGGTCTCACTCACTCTAGTATATGCACTGGACACACATACAGCACTCCGTGTTGGCACAGCAGGCTGTAGTACAGGCAAGGCAGGGCTTCTTTCACGCTCTGACCTCCTACTCCCAGCTTCCATTGGTGGCCTTGTTCTAGCCCCAAGCTCTGCCTCTCTGTTACTACTGCCGGAGACACTTGTGGTCACAACCACTTCATCACTGTCTTCTACTCTTGCCTGGTTCTCCTGAACCAGCGCCACGCCATCACCAGGCTCATCCCGATCCTGGGAGCCTTCACTTCTGCCCAGCGATATCACGCTCAGTGGACTTCCTGGCTCTTCCACTGGTGCCTGGGCATACTGATGATACGCTGGCCTGTCTGGGTGGCTGTTCCGTGCAGCCGTCCACGCTGGCTGGTGTTCTAGGAACTCCTGATACAGCCTTGTGACCTCCTTCATCTCTTTCTCCGCTTCCTCCATCTCATCGGTCACTTTAGCCACTGCGAGCGCATCGTTCATGCCGCCAGCCCACTCGAGTACGTCCATGAACACACCGTTCAGGGCATCCTCGATCATTTCTAATTCGCCAAACAACGACCTCGCAGCTTCCTCTTCAACTCCGTCACGCAAGGCCACGATCACGGCTCTGCGACACCTGGTGAACTTTCTCTTGCGATTCGCTTTTTCAGCTTTCATTTTCACGAACATCAGTTCATTCGATCGCTGGTCACTTTGACCATGTTCGTCCTCTTCGACTTCCTCGTCCTCCTCGATCACGTCGCCTGCCCTCTCTGCCATGGCACCTAAAAAGAGCTCAGTTCTCTGACTGCTAGCCCTGATTGTGCTCTCACTCTCAGGCTCCGGCGACGACATGATCTAAATAATTTAAATTTCCGAAACTGAACTGCTCACTCAGGCGATAACCATCCTCTGCTACCAGAATGTTCACACGAAGGAACACGTTATCTTATCTTTTCACTCCAAATACAATTACACCTGAAAGAGCAGCCTAGCTAGCTACACAACGCGAACCAAGGAACTACTAAAACCGAAAACATTCCATGTCGGTACAGAACCGAAGACAAAAGGCAAAGATGAAGTAATTTATGCAGCACTGTCAGCTGGCAAAACAGCAGAGGCGTAGCCACCGCACACGCGCTGTTGTACGGCACGAAAGCTAGCCATGATACTATGCAATACAAATGTATGACCATGCACAGCAACAAGCAACAACACACAGCTAAGAAGTATATGCATGTAATACATGAACGGCCAGTTGGAAATAGTTATGACGCCACTTTGTAGATCGCCCTCATGAATAGAAAATCACAAGAGAGACAGGGAAGACTACAGCCTACAGTGTAGCTCAGGCCTTGATACATGAATCACTATTGCAGTATTGGCACAAGACAGAGAAAGGACTGCTCCAGCTATCAATAATAAAAGGAACCATTACTTCTAGTCTTAGTGATGCCATGCCAGAGAAATATTACGTACTACCGTCTGAACACCATAAAGGGTTAAGAGGAAATTGATTGCATCAATAAGCTCCACAATAAAATATTGCGACAGCGCTTTCGGCCATACTCCACTTTACTACATACTGAACCCATTGTAGTGGATGCACATCCCACTGTTTGTCATTGTATCCTTTTATGTAATTTGTAATGTAAACCGTCTCTCTGTTATGAACACCTGGTTCAGGAAGAAGTTTTATGGCACATGGATGCACCCAGCTACGAAGGAGGTACACCTGATTGACTATGTTGTTGTCCGTGCGGATCAGAGGAGTGAGTGGCATGATGTGCAGGTGATGCGTGGTGCGAACTACTGGTCGGATCACTCCATGGTGCGTGGCAAGTTTAGTTTTGAGGTCGGTCACAAGAAGTTCTATCCCGTGGCATCTGCAAGATCCCGTCCAATTGCTGTTGCTAGGCTGAGGGATGACAAAGTGAGTAAGGCGTTTTCAGAGAAAGTGTCTGACCTCCTGCCTGCTGAGGCTGTGGATGTGGATGGTGGTGTGGACACAGAGCAGGAGTGGGCGGCAATGCGCAAATGCGTGGTGGCGGCTTCCAGCGAGGTGTTGGGATACGAGACACGACGACAGCCGGACTGGTTCCGTGACGGCGCAGATACCCTCAGGCCTCTGATTGAGCGGAAGAATGCAGCACACCAGGAGTTTCTTCAGAAGGACACTCGTGGTAGCAAGCTGGTGTTTCGTACGCAGCAGAGGGCGGTGCAGCGTGCCGTGAATGCTGCAAAGGAAGCGTGGATCGAGCGGGTCGCCACCCATGCTGACAACTTGGATTGCCATAGCAGGATGCGGTGGGAGTGTGTCCGCCAATTACAGGAAGTGAATGTTGGCCGTAAGCCAGCACGTCCCTTGTCTGTGCTGGACGAGAATGGTAACCTTACGACCGACCCTGCTGCAACTTGTGACCGCTGGCAGCGGCATTTTGATGGTGTCCTCAACATCACAAGTCAGTTTTCCGACAGTTCGCTGGAGTCCCTGGAACGCCGTCCTACCTGCCATGAGTTAGATAACCCGCCCACGCACCAAGAAATTAGCCGTGCTCTCAAGAAGCTGAGCCTCGGTAAAGCTGGTGGTGAATCGGGCATATTGCCGGATATGCTAGTCCATGCTGGAGCAGACTTTCTTGCTGCTTTCCACCAACTCTTGGGTGACATCTGGGCCAAGGGTTCAGTAGTGGATGATTGGCGGAATGCGGTGGTGGTCCCTGTCCCCAAGAAAGGTGACCTTCGCTGCTGCGATAACTGGAGGGGCATCAGCTTACTGGATGTCGCTGGAAAGGTGTTTGCCCGGGTTATGCAGGACCGTTTGCAGGTGGTGGCTGAGGAAATTCTCCCGGATTCTCAGTGCGGTTTTCGGCGAGGTCGAGGTTGCACGGACATGATCTTCTGTGCACGTCAACTAGTGGAGAAGACTATTGAGCATGATACGTCTCTTTACGTCTTGTTTGTAGATCTTCAGAAGGCGTACGACTCCATCCCCCGTACAGCGCTCTGGAGTGTGCTGGATAGGCTGGGTGTTCCGCCGGTTATGTTGGGACTCATCAAGTCTCTTCATGAGGGTATGATTGCGAAGGTGCGAGTCAACGGTAAGCTTTCCGACAACATCTCTGTGACTAATGGGCTGCGTCAAGGATGTACCCTAGCACCCACCCTCTTCAACCTGTATTTCAGTGTGGTGGTTGCGGACTGGCGCGCACGTTGTCCAGACGCTGGAGTTGACCTGCTGTTCAGAAACGGTCGCAAGCTGGTTGGGGACCGCACGGCCAAGTCCCGGTTATCCGCGACGAGGGTGACTGAGTCCCAGTTCGCCGATGATGCAGCGTTGTATGCAACCACCAGAGAGAGATTTGAGTGCATGACGTCCGAGTTCATCTTGTGTGCACAGCGATGGGGACTGACCGTCAGCATTAGGAAGACGAAGGGCATGGCGGTGGGTCAACCAACATCAGTTGATCCCGTTCAACTCGGTGGTGGTAGCAGGATTGACATGGTGGACGGGTTCCGGTACCTTGGCAGCGTGCTCTCTGCTGACGGAACGGTGGATGCGGACCTCGCTGCTCGTTTGGCGCAGGCGTCCCGGCTGTTCGGCGTGCTCAGGTCTCCGATATTTCAGTGCGTACATCTCTCGGTCCACACCAAGCGGCTGGTATATCGTGCTATCGTCCTTCCTGCTCTTCTCTACGGTGCGGAGACATGGCCCATCAAAGCGGGTCATATTCGCCGACTCAACACCTTTCACCATCAGTGTATTCGCACAATTCTCGGTATCTCTCGTCGTGAGCAATGGGAGGAGAGATTGTCGTCAGCATCGCTGAGTGAGCTGGCAGGGGTGGACGTCGACATGGCCGATGTGATCAGGAAGCACCGCTTGCGGTGGCTTGGTCATGTTGCACGGATGAAGGAGACCCGGCTGCCCAAGCAGATGCTGTTCGGCGAACTGCCCTGCAAACGCCCGCAACATGGTCCCAAGAAGCGCTGGCGGGATGTTGTGTCCTCGGACTTTGCTGTCATCGGTTTACCTGAAGCGGACTGGTATGACACAGCGCAGGAGAGATCCACCTGGTTTCAGTGTTGTCGACAGAGGGTCGAGAAGGAAGCCCCAGACATCCTGTGCCCCAATTACCGCTGTGACAGAGTGTTCCGTCGTCCTGGTGACCTCAAGCGGCATGCGCCATACTGCAGATTTCGAGTTTAGAGCCTCAGCGTGAGGAAGCCATCGCTATCATTGCTACGGCAATGGGCGTTCAAGGTTCAAGGTTCAAGGTTATGTAACATGTATGCATTCATCCGGCCGCGCTGTACGACATGCGAGTTGTACCGTACGCACTTTAGCTGTACTTGCCTGCCTGGCTTTTCCTTTGATCTCTCTGTCGTTCTCTGTATTCCCACACACTTGTGATTTGTAGTAACGAAGCTAGTTACAAGATGTCTTTGGTGCGTTTGTAGAACCACTACATGGTGTCAGAATTGGTTTTTCTGTAGTCTTTGGCCTCGTGAGCGGTGATGGCTCGTTTCAACCCTCCAGCGCCTTTCGACTTCAGCTCACCGGACCAGTGGCCCGTGTGGAAACTCCGTTTCACCCGTTTTCGTGCCGCCACCAAACTGAGTTCCGACCCGGGAGAAACTCAGGTGGCCACTTTGTTGTATGCTCTCGGACCCAACGCCGACTCCTTGTTCGAGTACCAACTCGGACTATCCGAGGACGACAAGAAGAAATATGACGAGGTCGTCAGTGCTTTCGACACGTACTTCCTCCCCTCTACCAATGTTGTTCATGAACGGGCTAAATTTGAACAGCTTGTACAACAACCCGGCCAGACCGTAGAGGAGTTTGTCCGTGCTCTGTACAAAGCTGCAGAGTATTGTGAGTTTGCTGGCACGAAGGATGAGCGTATCAGAGACCGCTTCGTCGCCCACATGCTGGACAAGCGGGTGAGTCGGGAGCTGCAGATGAAAGACAAGAGCGAGCAAACTCTCGCCAAAGTTGTTGCGTTCGCACGGCACGCCGAAACTGTCCAGCAACAGGTTGCAGCCCAATCGCGCAGTGGCTTGGCCGCCGCCAGCTCGATTTCAGACGATGATGCCTCAGCCTCAGCTGTCCAGTCGCACCGTGGTGGTCGATCTATGCCGAAGAGCAGACCGCATGGTAGCTACAAATCTGCAGCAACGCCGCCTGCGACCGAATCGAAGTGCCCGAACTGTGGTGGAAGCCACCACTCGCAACGCGATCAGTGCCCAGCCAGAGGCCAGTGCTGCAAAGCCTGTGGCAAGCGCAACCACTTCGCGCGAGTTTGCCGATCGAAACCGTCCACCTCTGCCGTCACGAACGACTCTCCAGACTCTCTATTTGTTGGCCACACGACGTGCGCACAAAGTGTAAGTGATTCACCCTGGTTGGCACATCTAGCTATCGGAAAGAGTGTAGTCCAGTTCAAGCTAGATACTGGAGCTGATGTCTCTACCATGTCCGTGCAATCATACAATACACTGCAGCCCAAGCCGTCCTTATCTGCTACTAGTGCCCAGCTGAGAGGAGCGAATGACCAGACTATGCAGGTCCTGGGTGTATTTGAGGCTCACTGCTCCTTTCAATCCCAGTCCACTACCATACCCATCTTTGTTCTAGATGGTGCCAGCACTAGCCTGCTCAGCCGATCTGCGTGCACAGCACTGGGTCTAGTCCAGCGTCTGGCTGAAGTGCAAGGTCCAGTCCCACTCGTACAGTGTATGGTTGGTCCTGCTGCGCAGATTCACTTGACTTCCGACGCCACACCGTATCACTGCCTCACAGCTCGCAGAGTTCCTCATCACCTGTATTCGAAAGCACGTGAAGAACTGCACCGCATGGAAGATGGCGACATCATTGCGCGTGTCGACGAACCCACAGACTGGTGTTCGCCTATGGTGCCCGTCCTCAAACCTAACGGCAAGGTACGCATCTGTGTCGACCTGAAGCGTCTTAATGCGTCTGTCAAGCGGGAGACATTTCAGCTGCCAACGTTAGAAGATGCCCTGTCTTCACTGGCCGGAGCGACTGTGTTCACGACATTGGACACTGCTAACGGATTCTGGCAAGTCCCACTCAGTCCCGACTCTGCCCGTTTGACCACCTTCATCACGCCGTTCGGCAGGTTCTACTTCAAGCGACTGCCATTCGGCATCACATCAGCACCTGAGATTTTCCAGAAGCGTCTCACCAACCTTCTGGACCAGCTCCCCGGCGTGTTCGTCTACATGGACGATATCATTGTCTCTGGCCGTACGCGAGAAGAACACGACCGTAACCTAGCTGCCGTACTAGACATCCTGCAGAAAGCCAACGTCACGCTGAACATGACGAAATGTCACAAGCGTCAGGCCGAAGTGAAGTTCCTTGGTCACATCTTCTCCGCCAAAGGTCTCCACCCTGACCCAGCGAGAGTGTCCAGCGTCGCTAATCTGAAGCCGCCCAAGAACGTCACGGAACTGAAGTGCATTCTCGGCATGTTCGCGTTCATGTCACGCTTCATTCCCAATCTCTCGGAAGTCAGCGCTCCACTGCGTCTTCTACTGGGGCATGACACCGCATGGGAGTGGTCTGCTACACAACAACAGGCCCTGGACAAGCTCAAACAGTTTGCCACCAATGCGCCCTGCCTCACGTTCTTCGACCCAACCAAGCCCACGGTCATCAGCGCTGATGCCAGCAGTTACGGCTTGGGAGCTGTCCTATTGCAGGAGCATGACGACGGAATGCGCCCCATTGCATTTGCCTCACGCAGCCTCACCACTACTGAGCAACAGTACGCGCAGATCGAGAAGGAGTGCTTGGCTGTTGTCTGGGCTTGTGAGCGCTTCCACGGCTACATTTACGGCAACTCGTCCCTCACTGTCCAAACGGATCACAAACCACTCATCCCGCTGATCAATACGCGTGATTTGAACCGTGTCCCGATGCGATGTCAACGCCTCCTGATGCGCCTGCTCACGTACAATCCAGCCGCCATGTATGTCCCTGGCAAAGAGCTAGTTGTTGCCGATGCTCTGTCTCGCGCTCCGCTCGCCTGTGACGACACGCCTAGTCTCCAAGACGAGATCAGCATCAACCTCACATCTTACATCGGTGAGATCGTGTCGGATGGTAAAGCCCGTGACATTGCTGACGCCACCACACAAGATGAGACGCTCAAGCAAGTCCTCCATTTCGTCCAACACGGATGGCCGTGCAACCCACGTGATGTCGACGACACAGTGCGCCCATACTTCCATGAACGCCAGTTACTGTCCTGTGAGCAAGGTGTGCTGTACCATGGTTTCCGCATTGTCATGCCACCCTCTCTGCAGCCTGAGATGCTCGAGAAGCTCCACGAGGGACATCAAGGTGCAACGAAGTGCAAGTCTCGCGCCCGCCATTCCATTTGGTGGCCAGGCTTGTCAAGGCAAATCGACACGATGGTCGCTACGTGTGAAGTGTGCACCAAACACCGCGTCCAGTCGACCGAACCACTGCAACCCGTCCAACGCCCAACACTGCCGTGGCACACGGTTGGTGCAGATCTGATGGAATTCAACGGCACGACTTACCTCGTCATTGTTGACTATCGCTCGCGTTACCTCGATGTCGTACCGCTGACTGCCACAACCTCGATTGCTGTCATCAAGCATCTGCACCGCATCTGTGCCGAGCATGGTTTCCCGTCCACCTTGGTTACAGACAACGGTCCTCAGTTTGCCAGCGAAGCGTTTACTGAGTTCTGCACAGCAAACGACATCACCCATCGCACTTCCAGTCCACGGTATCCTCAGTCGAATGGCGAAGCGGAACGTGCAGTTCGCACCGCCAAGAATCTCCTGCGGAAGGCCGAAAGCCTGCAAGATGCACTCTTGGCTTACCGCACGACACCGCTGAGCAACGGCTATGCCCCATGTCAGCTGTTGTATGGCCGCCAGCTCCGTACCGGTCTACCTGCAACGACTGAGCAGCTGGAACCGAAATGGCCAGATCTCCCTAGTATTCTGGAATCGGAAACTCAGTCCCAGGAACAGCAGAAGTTGCACTACGACCAACGGCATGCAGCTAAGCCTCTCGCGACTCTACAGCTTCATGACCGTGTATTCATCACCGATCTCGAACGGGAGGGCAAGATAGTAGAGCAAGTGTCCAATCGTTCTTACCTCGTTGAGTCTGGTCACTCTACTGTTCGCCGCAATCGTCGTCACTTGATCCGACTGCCACTGCTAGAAGCAGAGAAGCCGACAGTCGAGGTTGAGTACGGTGGCACAGCAGCTGATCCAGTCCGTCGCTCTGCTAGAGCTCCTCAGCCTGTCAACCGCCTCATTGAATCATGCTAATTCAGCAACGTGCCGAGACGTATCTGCCGTCGTCTCTGCACATCACTCTTTCACTGCAACTTGCTCTACAAACAATACCTACATTATCGAATAGTCTTTGGACTCCTCATCTTCTCTACTATAGCCTGTTTAATCTCAGAGGGGAGATGTAGTGGATGCACATCCCACTGTTTGTCATTGTATCCTTTTATGTAACATGTATGTATTCATCCGGCCGCGCTGTACGACATGCGAGTTGTACCGTACGCACTTTAGCTGTACTTGCCTGCCTGGCTTTTCCTTTGATCTCTCTGTCGTTCTCTGTATTCCCACACACTTGTGATTTGTAGTAACGAAGCTAGTTACAAGATGTCTTTGGTGCGTTTGTAGAACCACTACACCCATCACCACCATGCGTTCTTAGCCGAATCACTAAAAGCTCACCCTTTTATTCTCACCATCAAAAGTCCTCCTCAAGTGGTCTCCCATCACTCATATCCTGGAATCCATCTGTCCGAGAACCACTGTTCCGACCACTGTTCCGACTCCGCCTCCACAGCAAGAAGATGATGACCGCAGCCATGACTAGAACGACGAGTCCCATCACCACACCTACAGTGACGGCTGCTGTACACATGAACACACACACACACGTACACACACACACACACACACACATGCATACACACGGCACGTGCACACACACGGCACGCGCACACACACAAACATACACGACATAGCCCACCGATCACATCAGGTGTCTAGTACAATGTCACTCGTGGAATTGCCTCTCACAAACCTGAGGTTCTGCAAAAGCACTCAGTACTGAACACTTCACAAAGACTCAGCACTGAACACTTCACAAAGACTCAGTACTGAACACTTCACAAAGACTCAGTACTGAACACTTCACAAAGACTGTGTGTGTGTGTGTGACTCAGTACTGAACACTTCACAAAGACTCAGTACTGAACACTTCACAAAGACTCAGCACTGAACACTTCACAAAGACTGAGCACTGAACACTTCACAAATACTCAGTACTGAACACTTCACAAAGACTCAGTACTGAACACTTCACAAAGACTCAGTACTGAACACTTCACAAAGACTCAGTACTGAACACTTCACAAAGACTCAGTACGCAGCACGCAGCACGCAGCATGCGGCATTGTAGAGTACACACTGAGAGGGGAGGAGCTTCTTCATTTTTTTTAAGGATATCTGACAAATATTTAGCTTAGCTGGAAAGGATTTAGATACATCTGCACAGCCTACTGCCGTAGCTGTTGCATTCTTGAAGAAGGAGTATTCGCTGTCTACTTTGTAGTAGGGGTGGCTATTTGTACTTGGTTTGATTTATTAAAATGTGCGCTTCGCTTCAAAACTCAAGCATATGTACTACAAAGGAACACCTGTACTAAAAAATCAACAAAGAGACGGTAGATAGATAACTACTGTATCGTTTCTTGGCCTGACCTAGTTTTCATCGCTGCTGGTGTCTCAGCGCGCATCTGCAAGTGCGTCAACCTGCAAACCGTCGACAGTTTTTTCATCTCCTCCAAGCTACACTGTGCTTCCTTGATTTTTTCACTCCATAGGCACGATTTAGACGATCGACTTCGCCTCCTCCTCGTGCAGTACAACTGCCAGAATGGTGGCTATAGGTGTTTTCGCCTGACAATCCCACGACACGTTCAAAAGAGGCGAACAAGTAAACCACCATGCATAAAAAAATCACTTCTCAACACCGTGTGCCGCGCGTACTGAGTCTAATACGGTATATCTGCGTCGACATGACTCTCATGCAGTCAGACCATGCGTGCTCTTCCCTGCCTGTTTCACGAATCCACTGACCCCGGAGATTGGCCATCTTGTGACGCATCGCGATCGCGGCTCCAATGACTCCGCACCAGTCATGCACCGTATCCGCAGGATAATTCACCTTTATTGCGCTTCAGTTTTCCAGCCAGGTTGTCGCCTGAAAGTCGACCTCAAGGGCGGTTATTTATTCCGATCAACTTCTCGACGATCTCTTCTGTGATCTTGATTCGTCGGCCGCCACATCGTGAACGACTGCGAAAGAGATCAGTAAACTGGACGGAGCAATGCTGGTGCTTTCTGCACGAGCTTCTGGATGACGCGTTTGCTGAAATTCTGCCAAGAAAACAGCGACTGCAGCGAATTCAATCCGCCAGGAGGCACTCGAGAACGATCGCCCAGGAGTTTCTCGTGCTCCGTGACAATTCCCCATAGCAGTGGGGTGTTGATTTCAGCACCAGGCCTTCTCTGTGTTGCGCGAGAAGCAACAGGAGTCCTCTGATGACAAAATTTGGACGCAAAATGCTCGAGTCGACTAGGATCCTGAGGCGCTGCCTCCTTTGGAGTTGGAGCCATTTCTTCTGCAACATCACAAGTCGACAACTGAAGGATAGTGTTAGGTAGCTGGATAGTTTATTCCGTCCTGAGATTATTTGAATTTGTTTGGTTGACGTTCGAAGCGAAACGCACATTTTAATAAGTCGGATCAAGTATAAATCAGCATTCAATCCCAGCATTCAATCCCAGCATTCAATCCCAGCATTCAATCCCAGCATTCAATCCCAGCATTCAATCCCAGCATTCAATCCCAGCATTCAATCCCAGCATTCAATCCCAGCATTCAATCCCAGCATTCAATCCCAGCATTCAATCCCAGCATTCAATCCCAGCATTCAATCCCAGGACAGACTGCTACTGTATTAACAGTTTACTTTTCTCTTTTGCAAAACACAGGTTTGCATGTGACCTGTGTGGCATATGATCTATGTTTCCATGTCCCCCTCAGCCCAATGTGTCCTCCATTTTCACTGCACATGTCACACAAATGTAATTAATGCCTTACCTTTATTGGAGCTTTCTGCTGCGGGCTTGTTGGTCGAGGGCGTGGTCGAGGCCTGTGTTGCCTGTGTTGAGGGTTTCACGGTGATATGCGGCAGCTGGTTCATGGTGACAGAGTCCAGCACTGAGCCACTACTGTTTACAAACTGTACGGTCATTATCTGTGTTCCGGCGGTTTCAATAGATATCACTCCAAACGTCGTCAAGCTCTTGACAGCCCAGGGAACTGAACGATACTGAAACAATAGGAAAATGGATATACAAGTGCATAAAATAGAATGGGCAGTTTGCCAACTAAAAACAACTTCATTTCGATGCTTTACAGCTTTGACTCGTACACACTGAAACTTTCCATTTTCAAAAGTACTGCTTTGAAATGAACAGAAAATCGATGCCTTAGGAAGTTCTGCTCCAGTTGCCTTCCGTTAGAAGGATTTTCAAGAGAAAACCTGGCCTATTCATAACAGGATTTTCAAGAGAAAACCTTGCCTATTCATAACAGCAACGAATCACAATAATGCACGTTTCAAGTGCAAAAATATAAACAAAGGCACACAAAGAGCTATATCTCAGAAACCTTCCTGTCCACCAACCCACTTCTCTAAACTCTTTCCGGCCATCTTCTCCACCGAATGTCCTTGAGAGATGTTGGGTCACTGTCTTCGAAATGTTTTCACTGTCGTTGACCGATTGGTCTCTTGTGTCCACGGTTCCGTTCCAGTGTCTCCATTGACATAAAAATGATGTAAAGGTTCGGATTCTCCCCATGATCAATGCTGCTTTCCAGTTCCACTGACTAAATCTCACTTAGTTCAAACTTATCCAGCATCAACGGAAAATTGCCAGTTGCAGTCTAATCATAAGCTCCTTGCAGTCATAAAGTAGCCTACAGTCCATTCATCGGAAACTGGCCCGCTGGCTTTTGAAAGTCGGATTTGGGCCGAATTGCGGATCAAAAACCCACTTTAAATCTCAAAAATCTGGGTTTTGGATCTGGTTCTCCATACATTTTGCCATGGCATCCTGTCCTAATTTTGTAAAACCTGGCTGAATTTATATTTCCCTGTTCTTGGACTTTTCTGGCCTCGAATGTGGCAAGGAGTAATCGCACGGGTCACACAATGCAGGATGTACTGTAGTTTTCATGATATCTACAACTATACGACAGAGACACCAAAAAGTTAGGGTGCCAGTTTCCAATGAATGGACTGCAGGAGTATCCTCAGCGTGCAACTTCGGACACACCTAGTCAAAGAGCTAGGACTACTACTTCGAAGTAGTCATGCGCTTGCTACAATAAATGACAGCGCTTGGCCTCGAAGTGGATGTTTGTGTTCTCTTTGCGACAGTAGAAAAAAGAGAAAGGGTTGTCACGGAAGGTCAAAAATCAAAAACAAGGCAAAGCGGACCAAAAGGACCGTATATGTACCAACTCATGATTTCCATACACGATTTTTTGCTCGAATATCAATTCAACAACTGAACGAATTATCTACTATCACCAGTCATGCACTTAGAAGCGTCATTTCGCGCTTTGCAAAGCTGCCTGAATTCTCCAAGATGCTATATCTCCACAGACACTGCTGACCCAGCCAACTCTCCTCAGATGCTGCTGATCCAGGCAGCAGTTTCTTCACTGCAGCTCTAGAATGTGTCATGATTGCCATGGATCCCTCAAACTTGAAATTTCCTATTCCTAAGTTATTTTTGGAGCAATGTTATAACGATCATATAAATTTGAATAATCGAGCATTGATTGCATCCCTATTGTGTAAGTAGGATAGGCATCATCAGACAACTGATAAGGCTCGTACAGCCAAGATTCGATTGAGTACCCTATAATGTACGTAGCTTGTGCACAAGTAGATTCAAGTGCTGACGCTAGTTCTTCACTAACCTGGCCTGCACCAAGATCAGCACCACCGGTACCGACGGTGATGTGTACAGTCCCTACAGACGTCACACTGCCATCCCTTGATATCGGTGTGGTGCGAACATCTGCAGGAAAACACCAGACACACAACTCTTGCATCGCCGGGGTATGCTGTGTACAGTCCACTGCCACAGTGCTAGGAAGATAACGCCCAGTAGGATCTCTAGGAAGTAGCACTAGCCTCTCAACAGGCTTCATCAATCATTCTATGATTTTGATACTCGGATGTTGAGCCAATAATAAAATTTAATGTAAAAAGGAAAGGGACATATGGCTACAAGTTAAGAGTAACTGTCCACCGCCATGTCTTAGTACTCTGTCAGTTTTGTGCCTTGTTGTTGCACTCTCTGCCTGTAACTTTGTATAGCATTCATTTTAGTTACAGTGATGGACAGTTACTCTTAACTTGTGTCCATACGTCCCTTTCTGGCTTTTCGCATTCTATGATTATTCGTAAAATGTTGCCAGGCCACAAACTGTGCAGGCGACAACCTTGCTAGGAAGTAGTCACCCGACGCGCACTCAGAGCACTACGTCACCTTTGGCTTAGCACAATTCCAGCAGCGAGGGTATACTGTACTCACAGTTGTGGTAATGACCACACACATAGAGGTTGACACCAAACTCTGCAAACACCGGATTCAGAAACTCTCTCAGCTTGCGTTGCACTGGCCTGTACATGACAGGCAGGAGCATTATACTGTTACAATGCCGGACTTGACAGACAAAACAGACCTAGCCTTGCAAAGGAGATCAGGACCACTGACTATTCCACAACAGAGCATGGTTTCTGATTAGTCGCACATACTTCCTCCACATCACCGAAACTGCAGCTTCATTTCAAAAAAGTTCAACGAGATCTATTTACCCTGTCCACAACCATACACGCTTGCAAGCACTTGAAACAGCGCAGGAGGTACTGGTAAATTCAGAACTGGATGAGTTACATGGTCTGCATACCATTCACAAAATGGGCCGCGATCAGCTAAAACATGTCTTTGGGGTTTCGTAAAAAAGTTGGGAAATGACGAAATGAAAAAAAATGTTTTTTGGAGCGCGTTCGCTCTGCAGTTCATTCAAAATTAATGATTCATGATGTGGCGATCATCTTCTCAAATTTTGTTCAAACACTTGTTTGGCGTTCTACTTCAAGTAGCTGGCGAGCAAAGACTGACAATGTCCGCATCTAGTGATACTAGAGCAGCTCGCACGGCCAGACGATCGCTGTGCATGGCCCAGGTTTGTTCAGGTGTCTCCAAGTCCATGTCGGCGGGTCTGCAGAGCGACGCTGACAATTTGTTGGGATCTCATTGATGTTGATGTCGACAGCGAAGCTGAATCGTCCCCGTCGTCTCCAGTAGCGAAGAGGCACAAGTTGTGGGCTAGTACATAATCATTTAGGCGGCGAACCGGCTGCCTTACGACGTTACTTGCGTTCAGCTCTCATGAGGCGTCTGACGCAGTCTCGGAAACGCAGGCGACGATCGAAAGTGTCACTGCAAGAATCGAAAGAGTATGCAAGTGCAACGCCGCCCAGCGCATCGTGTTGCTTTCCAGGAAAAACTTGGGCCATGCCTTTGAACTGATGTCGTTGACATGCTCAAGTCGGTGTCAACATCTTTAGTTCTGTTGTATTGTGCTCCGCCACAAAAGCCACTAAGTAATAGTTTGTCTCTTTGTGTCAGACTGTGCGAAAACTGTCATTTTCTATTTCAAAGTACATATTTTGAAAGCGGGGTTTGGGGCACTTGTAGACTACTTTTCTGCCCTGTATCACCTTCAAGAGGTCAAGTAAGGTCCCAAGAACTGTTTTCAGGAAGAAAACAAAATTTGAAAAATTTCACCCTAAGACATGTTTAAGCTGGTTGTGGCCCAAATATTCACTGATATCTGGGCTTTTCAGAGCTGGACTGATTTAGGATCAAAAATTGAATATAATTATGTGCTCAGAAATGCCGTGCACATGCCTTGCAGACTAATCAATGCTATTAAAGGGGAAGTTAAGCCTAAAATCAAAATTTCACCGGTTGTAGTCTTCGGGGTGCTGAGTCGAATGGTCTTGGTCCGAGGAAGCTGAGACGCTCCCTTCCTCCTTTATTCCCAATCGAACTTGCGCACTTCCACCGAAACTGGGTGACTGCGCCCTACTAGATGGGGATTTGTATGCAAAATGTCACTAAAAGCGCCATTTCGTTCTTATAAAAGCACGGATGACCGCGATTGGCCCATATGTTGTAGTCGTTTGGACGCTGAGTCGACTGGTTTTGGTCCGAAAAGGCTGCGATGTAGCGTTCTGCCCTTATTCCCAATCGAACATGGCTGAACAAGCGGTCACGTGCTCGTGCGCGGTCCACCAGTCACCTGGTCAGTGTGCCTTCAGGCTACAACTTACAGCATGTTTGAGCGAGTTTCTATCACTCGAGTTGAACCTTTGAACCTTTGAGTTGAACCTTGGTGTGAAAGTTGTTGCCTGCTGGCGCGGTGACCAGGTGGAAGTGCGCGAGTTCGATTGGGAATAAAGGAGGAAGGGAGCATCTCAGCTTCCTGGGACCAAGACCATTCGACTCAGCACCCCGAAGACTACAACTGGTGAAAACTTGATTTTAGGTTTAACTTCCCCTTTAAAACTGTCTGGTGTACGGATAAACTCTCTACCACCATACAGGTCAATTTCTGGAAAAACAGACTTTTACAATTGTTTATGGGTGGTATTACGCATGGGATAGTAATGACACCCCGCTAACTCCACTACTGAGCCTATTAGTCAATTGCTTTACCATAGACCATGACACGTTTATTTATAATTTTTTTAATAATATATTATTCAATTATCCTTGTTTACCCAGCTGTAATCATAATGGCAATGCTGACACAAACTCACAGATCAGCATCTTGCTGGCGCTGCTCATTGTTGTAGAGTGGTCGATGGCCAGCAACAATGACCCAAGGTTGGGTAGCCCGATTGACAGCATTGAGATCATATCTCAACCAGTTGTACTGCACAGATCCAGGGCTGAGGTCATGTTCAGTGCTGATCATGACAAAGTGTACATTAGCTACATCTACACTGTACCAGAACACACCATTGCTTCCTGGAGACTGGGGCCTGGAGAACATAACAAAGAAAAACAAAAAACACGACTGCTAGAATTGTTGTAAGTCTACTCAAGTTCTTCACTTGCTCCCAGCCCCGTGCCATCTCCACACTCATACAATAGACGACAACAACTACATTTAGAAGACCGTTTATTGACACGACGACGAAGCACAACTACTTGTAGACATGACGAACTCAAGACGAAGACTGCTTTTCACAGCACAGCAACACGCGCATGCACTAACGACATACACAAAACAATGTACTACAACGGAGTGGCATTGCGGCGGTAGGATATAGGGAGAAAATCAGGAAAGTACCATATTTCCCCGATTATAAGTTAAACTCGAATTTAAGTTGCACCCCCATTTTCAGATTTGAGGGGGGGGGGGGGGTTGACCAATTGGGCATCTGTAAGTAGTCGGGTTCCCAGTATGCAGTCTTCCCAATGTCGGAACGGCAACCACCTACATTTAGATTAGATAATCTACCAATCCTGAGAAGATTGTCCGGGTTCGAAAGGGTGCATGCCAATGGGGCAAGTAACTTACTTCAAGGAGGCAACTGAGAGCTAGTAGTCTCTTTACACAAAATGCACAGCACCTCCTGCAATACATGCACTACATGCACAGCACTTCCTGCAATACATGCACTGCTGCACGGTGCAGGCCAGTGACTGTATGGGTGTGAATGTCAGGATAAGCTAAACAGTTTTCTCACAAATTACAGGTGAGGGAGGGAGGGTCACAGAGAGAGAGAGAGAGAGAGAGAGAGAGAGAGAGAGAGAGAGAGAGAGAGAGAGAGAGAGAGAGAGAGAGAGAGAGAGAGAGAGAGAGAGAGAGAGAGAGAGAGAGAGAGAGAGAGAGAGAGAGAGAGAGAGAAAAGAGGGAGAGAGGGAGAGGGAGAGAGAGAGGGGGGGGAGGGAGGGAGAAAGAGAAAGGGGGAGAGAGAGAGAGAGAGAGAGAGAGAGAGAGAGAGAAAGAAAGAGAGAGAGAGAGAGAGAGAGAGAGAGAGAGAGAGAGAGGGAGGAAGAGAGAGAGAGAGAGAGAGAGAGAGAGAGGAGAGAGAGAGAGAGAGAGAGAGAGAAAGAAAGAGAGAGAGAGAGAGAGAGAGAGAGAGAGAGAGAGAGAGAGAGAGAGAGAGAGAGGAGAGAGAGAGAAGAGAGAGAGAAAGAGAGAGGGAGGAAGAGAGAGAGAGAGAGAGAGAGAGAGAGAGAAAGAGAGAGAGAGAGAGAGAGAGAGAGAGAAAGAGAGAGAGAGAGAGAGAGAGAGAGAGAATGAAGACACGGCAGAGAACAAAGCACAAGGTGGACAGTTTGGGTTTTTTTCTTTCATGATTCCAATGTTATACTGGTGGAGTCCGAATGACAAGGCATAATAATTATTTCCATCTTCGGCGTAGCGCCAAAAAGTCAATGAACGTGCAGGGCTCACTTGAAGTTACAAGCGATACATTCCAAAGCTTACTGGTATTTTCCAGTACTGGTACTATCGTTGCTGCAAAAAGCTTCGTCTTTGAGCTTTATCGAAAATGTTCTGGTCTCCTGTGATGAGGCCACCGCAGCAGCGTCTATACTTACTTGCCTTGAAGCAGAATATAACATCGAGAAGTTAAACTTGTAGCTCTTACTGCACAGGGGTGCTACAACTGTGTCTTGTAGTTGTACCGAACGTCAATCACCATGCACATTTTTCCCCGCTGAGAGCAAGCTAGCCTCCACACTCCGTCAGGTTTTGCCTGAGCGTACCAAAATGTCCATCCACTAACACCAGGTGGGATCATTTCCATTAGCTACAGCTTCACGAGCGAAAGACACATGAAAGACTCCAATGCAGAAACCTTTTCATTGTCACCGCTTTTCAGTAGTGTTGAAACGAACGTATCTATAACAAACGAGCGATCAGTTCCACTAACGAGCAAGCTACCGAGCGAGATAACGAGTTTCTTTGATGTGGCAAATAATTATTTTTTAATTATTTTTTCCTAAGTTCGATTTTTTCCGATTCAGCTGGTCCAAATTATCACCGCCGGCGTTTGGGGATGCTGCTGCTTCACTTCGGACTGCTGTTTGGTGTCGAGATGTCTTTTCAGCGCCGTCGTTGAGCAGCCTTTGTAACAATAGACCGTTTTGCAAAGACTGTAGCCCTGTTCTTCGCTGCATCGCGGGAGAAAACTTCCAAACGACTGAGCGTAACTTTCACTCGAAAGGAGAGTTGACAGAAGTTTGCCCTGCAGCAGGTCAGCAGATGCGGAACAAGACATCAGTGGAGTCCACCAAAGCTGCAACGACAACTGAAACAACTCAGTGTCGTGCAGGCGGCATGCAGTCACTGTAACCAAGAGTACATAACCCCCCAGAGTGTGCAACTCCACTATGGGTGCTGTCCCGACAGAATTTCAAGTTGACGTCATTTTGATGATGCAATGCGCACTGTACACGGATTATCAGACGAATCCGGAACCTGTGGTTGACCGAAGCCGATCGATCCTGTACAAATTATTGCAAAGAAAAACGTGTGATGCGTTGTCGCCCGTACACATGTTGTCAATCACTGGTGCAAGGAGCATTGCGTCATAAATAATGACGGCAACATTATTATTACAAAAAATGTATTATCTACGCATGCATCTACGCAAGAGTCACCACCAGCCAATTAGGACATGTGTCACAGTATTGAACGTTTTCGTTCCCTTCTTGTCAAAATACTACAGGGAATGATGGAAATAAGCTAAAAGACTACAACTATAAGGAAAAGAAGTTCAGAAACATATCACTCCAATTATGTGTAGAAGTGACACGGAAAAAAAATAATGAATCAAGAAAACAGCATGCAAATCCAGTAAGTGACAAAAACGTAGTGACAAGAAAAAGAGAGAAATATCAAGAGATCTATTTCGCACCTTCACGACGAACAGTGCCAAACAACTGCAAAGACAACACATTCTCCTTCTTAACACAAAGCTCAGGGTCTAACTTACGTATGTACAAAGCTTCCAACACGGCAAAGGTGAAGGTGCGAAATAGATCTCTTGATATTTCTCTCTTTTTCTTGTCACTACGTTTTTGTCACTTACTGGATTTGCATGCTGTTTTCTTGATTCATTATATATTTTTTTCGTGTCACTTCTACACATAATTGGAGTGATATATTTCTGAACTTCTTTTCCTTATAGTTGTAGTCTTTTAGCTTATTTCCATCATTCCCTGTAGTATTTTGACAAGAAGGGAACGAAAACGTTCAATACTGTGACACATGTCCTAATTGGCTGGTGGTGACTCTTGCGTAGATGCATGCGTAGATAATACATTTTTTGTAATATTTTCTGCCTCCGTCCTACTTTCAAACATTATTATTATTATTATTATTATCTGTCAAGTGTCATTAAAGGGGAAGTATACCCTAAAATCAAATTTTCACCAGTTGTAGTCTTCTGGGTGCTGAGTCGAATGGTCTTGGTCCGAGGAAGCTGCGACGCTCCCTTCCTACTTGAATCCCAATTGAACTCGCGCACTTCCACCGAAACTGGGTGACTGCGCCCTACTAGATGGGGATTTGTATGCAAAATGTCACTAAAAGCGCCATTTCGTTCTTATAAAAGCACGGATGACCGCGATTGGCCCATATGTTGTAGTCTTTTGGACGCTGAGTCGACTGGTTTTGGTCCGAAAAGGCTGCGATGCAGCGTTCCTCCTTTATTCCCAATCGAACATGGTTGAACAAGCGGTCACGTGCTCCTGGGTGCCCAAATCACCTGGTCACCGCGCCAGCAGGCGACAACTTTCACACCAAGGTTCAACTCGAGTTCAACTCGAGTGACAGGACTGCACCCAAAAAAGGTCAAACAGGCTAGTAAGTTGTACCCTGCAGGCACGGTGACCAGGTGACTGGTGTACGCAGGAGCACATGACCGCTTGTTCAACCATGTTCGATTGGGAATAAAGGAGGAACGCTGCATCGCAGCCTTTTCGGACCAATACCAGTCGACTCAGCGTCCAAAAGACTACAACATATGGGCCAATCGCGGTCATCCGTGCTTTTATAAGAACGAAATGGCGCTTTTAGTGACATTTTGCATACAAATCCCCATCTAGTAGGGCGCAGTCACCCAGTTTCGGTGGAAGTGCGCGAGTTCGATTGGGATTCAAGTAGGAAGGGAGCGTCGCAGCTTCCTCGGACCAAGACCATTCGACTCAGCACCCAGAAGACTACAACTGGTGAAAATTTGATTTTAGGGTATACTTCCCCTTTAATGACATTGTACATGATCATCACCGTGTGCGCTCGATCTAATCATTGATTGTCTTTGTTTTGCCCGTACAAGAGGCATCTCGCACAAGGTAAAAAAAAAACTGCCGATACTGGACTCTCGATCGACCAGGGAGTCGTAAAACAAATTTCCGACTCCCCGCTCGACTTGTACTGCCATGTGTACGGATTACGGTGTACGATGTTCATTAGTGCAAACGAGCTGGCCGCACAAACGAGCCGAGTTTCTGGCGAGCGAGCTAACGAGTACCCGGTGAGATCGTTTCCACACTACTTTTCAGAATGGCGTGGGATGAAGCGGACGCGTGGTCTTACTAAGTATCAAGTGAAGAAAACCCTCAAACTGCATACTGGCAATGTTTCGACTTTGTACAGGGAAAGCTGTACGGGTTTGACAGAGAGTCATAAAACAATGACTAGATCATGAGTCCGACTCCCTACTGGACTTCCGGTTACATCTCATCGACCGTCTCCTGAGTCCAACACATTTCATTCAAGATGTAACGAGATCAGTGGCCATATAACGAGACTCGCTAAAAACATACGAATATTTAATGGCAATTCTGTATAGCTCACATGTGGAATCTCTTAGCCATGGGAACGCCACATTCGCCGCCGGAGTCATCTCCATAGTTACCCCAACTTGGGTTGTAGCTGATCTCTACTCCACTGGGATCATTCGGTGAGGTTGTGCTGCACACGAACAAATAACATGGAGTACATAACCTGAGTCCACACAGGACTGTGAAAGAGTTCTGTCTGCAGATTGAGTAAAAAATAACATGGAGTACATAACCTGAGTCCACACAGGACCGTGAAAGAGTTCTGTCTGCAGATTGAGTAACCTAAGCACATTCATCTTTTCCGGGAAAAAAAGAAATGGTGCAGCATTCAACTGTCCCCGGGGAAAATTGCGGAAAAAAATCGCAAAAAACGCGGGGAAAAACGCGGCATAATATGGCATAATTTGCGGTGAATTTGCGGTAAATATGCGGTAAATATGCGGTGAATAATATTGATGTGCGGCAATTTTCAGTGAGTATGTAGTGAAATCAATCAGTTACAAGTCTCTGGTGACGCACTCGTCATATTTGAGTAAAAAGCCGCCACGATGAGACGGCGCTGACCGAACAGTGCACTGTGTGTACGTGTAGTGCAACAAAAAAGTTCAAAAAACGCGGGAAAATCGCGGAAAACGCGGTCTTTTAAAAAATCGCAAAAAACGCGGAAAAAAACGCGGCCGCGGAATTGCAATTTTCCCCGGGGACAGATTCAACATCTCCATTGGTGTTACGAGTTATGACTAACTGTCCACCAACGTAACCAGATCTTATACAGTCAGCGAGTGCGACAAAATGGCATAAAACTGACAAGGAGTACTGAGACATTCGGCGACCTGACACCTAGCTCCAACACTTCTCCAAGGCGCAAACCAACAACGTTCCAACTTGGAAGGCTCAGGTTCGGAAAGGTCCAAGAGGGGAAGGAAAGCGCAACGAAGAAGAGCAGGAGCTACGCATCACGGCAACAAAGAATGCCGAAAGTTACTGGATGATGACGAAACTAGTAAGACTATTGGACATACCGGCCTTACTACACCTCGATGACGCAAAGCAAAAGACCACCCAACTTGGGAGGCTCAAGTTTATGTAATAAACGTAGAGAGGGGAAGCTAAGCGAAGACGAATTGTGACAAACCGAAACGTCAACTTCCTACTGCACTCCACTATCATGTATGATGGACTAGTTATGTACAATAACAAGTAGTTCCACACGACGTACGTTTCGCCGTATAGGTCACGACGGCTCATCAGGTGTGCAATATTTAACTCTGAAGGTGAGCCAATTAAGTTATTGTGAAAAGAAGGACAAAATGTTACGAGTTATGACTAACCGTCCACCAACGTAACGTAACTCGCTGACTGTATAAGATCTGGTTACGTTGGTGGACAGTTAGTCATAACTCCTAACATTTTGTCTTCTTCTTTTCACAATATAGCATCTAACATCACTGTTTTCCAAAATTTTGTTTTCACAGTTTGGGTTACACTCAGTTTGACTGAGTTTCCCCATCTGTAAGAACACCATGACAATCAAGGATCAAGGCACAGAACACCATGACAATCGAGGATCAAGGCACAGATGCAGCTCATGAAGCGGTGGGTGGTGAGTAGATCAGACCCACCACCAAGTGGTCTAAGACCGAATGTCCCATTAGCTGCATCCATGAATAATAAAGCCACGGAACTACAAGTTACGCTATAATGTTCACTAACACCATCTCCATTCGAGTCCACTCTTAAACACAAATACATACACAAACACCCACACCCACACACACACACACCCACACCCACACACACACCAACCCATACCCACACCCACCCACATCAGTACACACACCATGTATGTGCCATGTATACGCCTGTCCCAACACAAGCACACAAACAATGCCCCCCCCCCCCCCCTACCGACCCCCAATCCCACCTACCTTGTATGGTCGTATTCTTTGCCATGACATCAGACGTTGTTGGAAAGCATGAACAATGGAAAACAAATTATGCAGAAATATAACAGGAAAATACATTACGAGGCACTGTTGAAAAGTAGAAAATTAACGCTAAGGCCATGGTAAAAATTATCTTTGATTCTCAAGTACGCGCGCACCGATTTTTGGCGGCGCACCGACGATTTTTTTAATTTCTATGCATACATATGCGCACATGAAAACGGTCAATGCGAAAGGCATGAATCAGGGAGTAGTAAAATACCGGTACTTTTCTACTCTCTGGCCTGAATAATTATATGAACCTGTGACGTACATATTTTGTGAGCCTATCTTTGGAAATAAAAAAATTGTGGGAAATAAAATAAAAAAATCGCTCGCTCGCACCGATTTTCACAGGCTCATGACCTGAGAATCAACTTTATTTTTTACCAAGGCCTAAACAATAATAAGCACGTGTAGGACAAGATCAAGCATGCGGCATGAATCTAGGTGGCCTGGCTAAAGAAGATCCTACCGATCTACACATATAAGGAAATCATTGCCAACCTTTCTCGGCTGGCATATATCTACGTTAAGCACTATACACGGACTGTAGGTTTTTGACACCTGTCTACGTACGTTGAAGTACAGTCAGACCTCGCTTATCCGGTCCTCTTTTATCCGGATCCCTCACCATCCGGAAGAAAGTTGTTGGTTACCGATTTACAGCGTATGCCATGCATACACACAGTATGTGTGCTCGATTATCCGGTTCCCTCGCCTACCCCGGTTACTTTTGTGGAAAACGGATGCCGGTGTGCGGCTAAGCGAGGTCTGACTGTACATGACTTGTATGCACATTGGTGCACAGCAATTCTGACTGGTGGAAACTCATTCTGGTCAAAAACAAACTAGACAGTCTACTTGCCAAACTTGCCATGCCCTTAAAGTTGCCCAGTTCAGTTCGCTGCTCAGCATTCCATCACCATCTACACGTATCGTAACAAAGAGATTTTATTTCTTCCGTAAACTAAGACTTGGCTCAATGTGTGTGATATTGGTATAGAGGAGCTGAACGAAAGGGTACTTGAGAGAGCATTTTCACCCATCATTTCAAGCTGTTGCTCTTCTACTGTGCAAATCCCTAGAATCTGCCATTGTGACCTTGTTTCTCTCGTCATGCCCCCCCCCCCCCTCACCCCTCCTTGGGCCGGTGCTATGCATGATCCACTCAAAGTGATTCCTGGCTAACTCGATTCTGCATGCTGGCTGCCACTTTACAATAGTAAAGCAGTGTTTTGTTACAACAATGGTAAAGTTACCTGGCTCCCTGGCATCCATAAACCAGTCGGCCTACGCCCAGGGAGGATGGCTGTGTTCATGCCAATGCGTACCATTATTATAAAATATATGGTACTTTTTCAGGTCCTTGCTGCCCACTCGCCCATGCGTGCCACCAACTTCTCTGTGTTTTCTGCATTTGAGTAAACGTTCTCATGCCTGCTCGTGCTTGCTTGATCGCTTTATGCTGTTTTTCTAGCATATGGCTGCGGGTTTCTATGGACTTCGGGAGAGGAAGCACTTTAATTACCTGACACTGTTTTTAAAGTCATGTTGCTTATTCCTTGCTTACCATGATTTCCTATGCCAACATGATACGGAACTTGTGTTGCTATGGGCTCAACACGATAGAAGAACCTCTCCCAGACATATCCCTTGCCAATGGCATCTGCATAAAATGAAGTAGAGCAAATGACATGACTCACAAGGTAATGTCAAGGAATTTAATCATTCGCAAAGATTTCACAGATTTCAGTTACCTTCATCACTGTTGCATTCGTTGTTTCGCACACATCCCTCTTGTATTATTTAGGATTCACTTTTGTTAGAATTCAGACACCACACGTTGCTGCTTCAGTGGTTGCCTGATATGGCTAAAGGCTTTGCAAGCTATTCGGTGTCCATGATTTGCCACCAGGCCTTGCATAAATGTAAAAGTAACTGCTTCAGTGCCCCCGGATTAGTAGCAGTAACCAAGTTATGCGCTCTCATTATACTGATAATGTTGCTCAATGAAATCCGATTGAGTGAGTCAGCTAGGCGCCCAGCAAAACCAGTAAAATCCCAGTGTTTGAGTGTTTGCAGGTCTAGGACTGTACAGCAACCGGTGCGTACATGACTCACGCCATTGGATTTCATTGAGCATGGCTGGAATAATCTCGTGGGAAAATGCAATCGTAATGCTCCAATGTCCCTGGAAATGAAGAGCATACTCGTAACGTCGGGTGCCAAAGACCGGGGGGGGGGGGGGGGGGGCAGCCTCCTAGCCTACACCATTCCTATTTTCATGTATTAAAGTCTATGCGCAGTTGAGTCACCGTGTATACATTGGCTAGCCTGGCCGTTCTTCGGCGCCCGACAGTACCGTAGTCACATTTTCTTGTCAAGCATGGCAAAATATTGCAGCTTCTCTTACATACGGCTGACACAGGGCAGTGAATTGAATAAACCCAACTTTGATTTTAGCACTCATGGCCAGCAATCGAGAACATCTGGGAGTTGTATTTTTCGTACTCCTCCGAGGTTTGATTTTTGGCCTGGGCCAAGCACAAGGAGAAACCTTCTGCCGAAAAATACTGAAGAAAATGGTTGCTGTTTGATCTTTTGATGTAATCTTTGTAGCTAGTCAAAGTTAGTTCCTGTTTGGAGCAGACACGCTGAAATTGACTATTGTACTGCATGACTGTACTGATGTACTCATGCACTCAGCAATGCAGGTTTACTCGTATTTTAGCTGTTTGGCTGGAATGGATGCTGCTCTGCGACCCTCGGTGAACATTACCTGTGCTCGTGGAGCAGCTGAAAAGGACCACTAGTATGTCTTGTTCCCGGTTAGAAAGTGGACAGACGACTTTCGTGCCTCGAAAAAGGACCAGAGAGTGACAAAGGTACGTCTGTAGCTGATTTTTGAGTACTCCTCGTACATTTTGATGGTAATAGAAAATTCTCAGACCAAAGTCAGCGCGGCGGTGGGTGTACCGTTTTCTTGTGGATTTTTTAGTTGTTTCGTCTCGTACTTATGTGAGTATCGTGATGGTGAAGTGGACAGGATGATTCTCTTCCTCTAGGCTTCGTTCGGCCGACTTTGCTTTGTCCTCGTTGAAAAGTTATGCTGAAAAACGGTCGATTCGCAAATTTATGTTGATTTTCAATGTACGTGATGACATGCGATTGCTGGCTATGGATGATGATCATCATCATCACGGTCACTGCTGGATTGCATGCTATGCAGCAATGCGAACAAATAGCCCCACTAAACACAGGACTTAGGCAAAGCTAGCTTACAGGAGATGTCACCAACATGGCCGATCATATCGATTTTCTTGCCGGTGTTGATCCACATGCGCTGGATTAAGTCCACAACAGACTTGGCTGTGCTGTCAGTGGGCAAACTCATGAAGTGGCTGCCACCCCATGCACCCATGTCAGCAAAGGCAATCATACGACCTACAACAGTGAAATAGAACAGCATCACAAAATATCAATGTTTTTTTCGGTAGGGATGCCACCAATCTTCTAAATGCCTGGATGATGGATGATATGTAAAATCTAACCAAACAAAGGTTCTAACATTCTAGGACTTTTGCATGACTATAACCGTTAGCATCTCATATCAATTGTCATCGACTAGTATAACTGGTATGCATGTCAACTCATGCAGAACACACCCGTGATGACATCACATGACATGCAAACATACTCACAAGCGCGCGCGCACGCACACACACACACATATGTGCACACACAAACACACACACACACACACATTTGGATCACCGAATTGACACAGGGGCTTCGACGGCACCCCGTGGTACATCAGGGAGGCTCCTGGGGCTCAAGCAGCCCATAAGTGCACCACCACATCAGGTAGGCTCAGGCGGTGCAGCAGGGCAAGATATGTGCCGGAAGCTCACTGTCATCCGGCCAACCTGATGTTTGTGTAGCTTTACACAGCCGACCCTTCCTACTTGTTATAGCTTGCAGAAGGTCAGAATTTTTTCTTTCTTCTTTTCCCTTCGGCCAGGCACGGCTTCATGTTAGAGCAGTAAATAGCAGTTAGGGACACAGCTAAGTCAAGCTGGACTCAGCGTATCAAGTTTGGCATATTACAAGAAGCATGATATTCCCAAACAGTTGTGTGGTTATTGTGTGAGGGTACATGCAGGAGTCCGCGGTCATGTGAGGGGGGAGTGATGATTGTTCCACTGTCTCGTGGTATGAGTGCGCCGCTCACTTTACTTTCATCGATATTACTTCGAAGTAGGTTTCTTGTCTCCACGCCGACTTTTTAAAGGAATAATTATACATGACAACAAAATTTGCTTTTAATATTATGTTTGTACTGAGCACGCAGCACGCTCTATTCATTGCGCTAATAACATTCTTATCTCCACGGAAGCTTTTTAAGGATAAAAATCTCAAAAGTATCACCTTAGATAGGAAAATGACCGATTCTGGGAAATCAGGAGCAATAAGAATTGACTACAGTATAACATTTCTCTTCCTGCGGATCAAGGAGTAATAATTCCAATGCTCTATTGACATATTCCTATATTTTGTTCGCTTACATGTTGTTTGTTGCCCTGTGTTTGTTATTGCCTGTGGAGATGTTAGGATTTGCTTTGGTGACAGGATACGCGTACGCGTGGAGTTGACTCCGGAGCCATACCAGTACCTACATATAGATACGAGATACAATGCAGGTCACAGTCAGGCTCTAGACAAGAGAAAATGATGGCTTCTCGCTCCACACATACTGGCATACAGAGACATAGAAGAAAAGGCCAACAACACACACATTGAGGGGTAGTGGGCTGCAGCCAGATATGAACAAGATGACAAGAGAAGTCTAGAAGCAAGGACTGAGTACAGAATGTCCCAAAGAAGTACAGAATCCACGCGGATTCCAGAAACAGGCCATGATGCAGAGCCACTTGTGACCGTCAGATCAGTAAGCCCTTTCCTCCGATGGATGCAGTGGTGAGAGAAAGAACCCAGGTGTATACCGCCAGTGGTGGTTTGGCATCATGGAAGCATTGCAAAGCACATCATAGCAAAGTTAGAAAAGGAAGGATCAAGATGTATAGAAAAGAAGACTGGGAAGGAAGGGACACTGGTGAGACTCGAAAACTGACATGGGAAGCAAGAGAGAGTAAACATCAAAGAATAATATCAAATGCTATGTTTTCAACAGAAAAAAATGCTGCACGAGAAATCATTTCTCGCTTGTCTCGTCGCGCTTGGCCAGCATTATATCAAAAGTCAATAATACGGATCCACCCTGATCAACCCCAGAGCTCCCAGTCCAGATAATTCTGCTAGACTTGTCATTCTATTCTGAAGTGGACCGGTTTAAATGCGAATGACAGAGTTCCTTCCCTCGGTTCACCCTGTCTTGCAGGAGGGAAAGAGTGCTGGGAGAAATGAAGGCGTTAGAATTTTTTTGAGGTAGCAGCGGTGAAGAATGGCGTGCAGTGAACACTCACACCCATACACACACAGACACACACACGTACACCCCCCCCCCCCCCCACACACTCTACTACTACCACTACTACTACTATAGCATGACTGCCCCATAGGGCTACATCACTCCCTTGTGACAGGGAGCCAGAATCAGGGTAAGAGAGTAAATGCTGGCGAGCTACATCCCGGTTTAGATCTGGTGGAAGCCGAAACACGTTTGCTGCAGAGCTGGCCCTCATGTTCGAAGGTTTCCCTCTGTTACCCCCCCCCCCCCACACACACACTCACACATTCGTGTATGCGTCCCGGCTCGAACTCACGCACACACAAATATACCCGCACGTGGCCATTTCCATACTGTACGTGAACAATATACATCAAATGTTTGACGGGTACTCACGTGTATGCAGTGTTTGGTGTAAGACCTGTCATAACAGCACTGTAAATGATTCCGGGATCACGGAATTTAGTCGGATAAACAATGGCTGCTTCTCCTCCACACATATCACCAGCTGCGTACGTGGTGGCTGCTGCCTGCTTTTTCACAGCCTTGCTATCGGGATCAGTTTGCTTGCGATACTGCAAAACAAATCGAAAGGACAACATGTTTGCGACTGTGGCAACACAATGAAAAGCAGCACTACCTAAATAATATTGCTGTAAACCTACAATGGTTGACAAGCATTTCATCACACTGCTGCAGGAACGGTGGGTGTTCTGAACAATGATCATGGATCCTGGTTTACCCCTTGCTAGAGTGGTGCATCGAGAAGCAGCACACAATAGCAACAAGCTGCTACACTAAACAACCCCAACCCGGTCAAAGAGCGCAAGTTACCGTATTTTTCGGAGTATAGTGCGCACCTTTGTATAACGCGCACCCCCAATCTTCATTGGGGGTGCGCACTTCAATTTTGATTGAAGTACCGTATTTTCCGGAGTATAGTGCGCACTTTAGATGTGCTATTTTAGCCCCTAAATCGCAGGTGCGCACTATGCTCCGAATATGAAATGCATGTACTTCAATGAAGATTGAAGTGCGCACCCCCAATGAAGATTGGGGTGCGCGTTATACAAAGGTGCGCACTATACTCCGAAAAATACAGTACATGCATTTCATATTCGGAGCATAGTGCGCACCTGCGATTTAGGGCCTAAAATAGCATATCGTAAGTGCGTACTATACTCCGGAAAATACGGTATTCGGATTGGGCCCTCAGGAGACAAGTTCAAGGTATCCGAGGCGAGGGTCTGATTCCAGAGAGCACTCCACGTGGTACCCCGCAGTACACGGGCAAAGTGATGTCCTTCGCTAAATGGCACTGTTACCGTTGCCTAGTTGACATTGCATTTTTTTGCTGTGGCTGCCTAGCAACGATTTTCTAGCTGATCTGAGCGCAATGCATGCGAGTTATGCGGTCCTGTGTCCCACTATTGTTGCCATAACAACCTTGGACAATTCAAGCTGCTTTACAAACCAAGTGTTTGGATGGAGAAGTAGCAACTCTCCTCTCTCTCCAATGGAGCGAGAAAGATTTTCATTGAGCGGCTTGCTGTGAGAGGTGGACGGAGACTTAACGACACTAACGGCGAACATCAAGACCTTACGGCCACGGAGCTTCGGGACTCTGCGCTGGTCGTCTATCCGTGTGGAGGCAAAGCAAACGCGGGGAACATTCTGCTCAAGCGAGCGCGGGGCTGAAGCTGGATTGGTGACTGTCGTACATGCCGTTTACTTCATGACACCGGCGCATAATGATGTACAAGACTTCGTGCGTATTCGACTCAAATTCATGTTCCGTCAACGTCAGTAGGTAGTACCTTTTGTTTCCAAAATAACTTCGGGACAGTCGTTCATGCTTTTGTATGGGACTCGCTCTCTACACTTGTGACAATTTACGTATGTACAAGTGGTAATTCTAATGTTGTAGCATTGTTCTCTCATATTTTAGCAGAACCAGTAAGGGGTCGTCCATAAATATCGAACTTTTTTCACAGAACGAAATGATTTCGTTATGGGGTGGGAGGGGAGGGGTTGACCAATTTCGTTTCAGAAAACATTGATTCATGTACATGGCCATTGTATATGCGCGTATGTCAACATGTTTTACGTTCTGAGGGGGAGGGAGGGAGGGGTTGGGTCTAAACTAAAATAATTCGTTTGGTGAAAAAAGTTCGATATTTACGGACTAACTGAGTATAATTTGTTTTGTTTCCTTACATTGTCGACAGATTTCATGTGTACCGGTTTAGTTGCACAATGATTATAGCCATTTGTCTTCTCCATTCTTGTGCAATCATACATATGTAGGTTGGTTCTCTTTATGTTATTGTGACATATTTCATATTTTTTAGATATTGGTTTCCTTGCTGCTTTCTCTCTCCTCTCCTCTCACCCAAGCCATTCTGCATAAGCAAAGCTGTGGACCTACAAAAATAGAGGATCACGTACCACCCCCAGCAACTATCGCCCTATCTCATTGCTCTCTACTTTATCAAAAGTGTACGAACTTGTTGCATATGACATCATTTATAATCATGTTCGCGCTTCACTTTCGCCAGCACAGTCGGGATTTTGTCGGGGTGACTCCACCAGGTACCAGGTTACTCGCCTTGTGCAAGACATCCACAAGACAGCCCGGAACGCCCATAACTATGTTGGTTTAGTCTTCTTCAATCTTGCAAAGGCCTTCGACACTGTTTGGCACAGGGGTCTCTTAGCTAAGCTGCGAACAGTGTATCGCATTGATGGCAAGGCTGTCGGCTGGCTCTCATCGTATCTCTATAACCAAAATCAGCTTGTACGCCTCTCAACTGTTGTCGGAGCCTTTAGCCGTTACTTCTGGAGTCTCCCAGGGTTCAATCCTTGGGCCACTGCTATTTCTCCTGTATATTAATGACCTCCCCGATATTGCCCCTGGTGTCAGCCTTTTCGCTGACGACACAGCTCTGCTTTGCTCCAATGCTTGCCCTATACGACTGCATGAAACCATGCAAGATAGCAATGGCAAGGTTATAACCTGGATGCATGATTGGAAGTTGCAGCCAAACGTTGATAAAACGGCAGCAATGTACATTACCCCTTCTCCCCCTTCCCTGCCACTTTGTTTTCCTTCTTCAAGTGTTTCTATTCGTATTGTTGAAGAGCATAAGCATCTTGGCGTTGTTATTGACTTTAAATTGCCGTGGTCACCCCATGTGCAGTATGTCTGCAAGCGCACAAGCTCCATCCTTGGGGCTCTTCAAGCCCACTGTAGACATCTTCCTCTTTCTTGCAAACACTTGTTTTATCGTTGCTATATATTGCCCATACTTGACTACTGTGATACTGCTTGGTCTGGCATAACTACTACTGTATTGAACAAGCTAGAAACCCATAACCGCATGCTCCTGAAAATCTTATTTAGCAAAGATCGTCGCTTTCCCTCCGCTAGCCTTTACGAAATTGCCAAGATCAGTCCCCTTTCAACTCGACATAAGTACCACCTCTGTGTTCCCATACATAAAATACCCTTGCATATGCAGGCTTATAATTGGTTCTCCGAAACACGGAATACCCGGAACTCATTCAGTCTCCCACGCGCTGCCTCCACCCTATTCACTAGATCCCTGGTCTTTGCTGGCTATGTGTTTTGGGCAACATTACCAACGCAGGCCAAGACCAGCACGTCGATGGATAATTTTGTTGCTAAAATCTCTGCTCAATTATAGGTTTCATGTACTTGCATGACTCCTGCTGGTTTGTCTCCTCCTTTGCCTTCTTTGCCTTTTATTTCTATTCTTTTATATGTTTTACTGCTGTGGTTGGCTTTCACCCTTGTCTCAGTTTTACTGGCCGTCATCATGATGTTATTATTATTATTATTATTATTATTTTGCTTGTTCGCGTTGGCATCAACCTGCATAAAGCAGGTATATAGCCTTCACTTAAGCTGCCATAAAAAAGAAAGCTCATCCTAAGCAAGAGGGCTAGAGGAAAAGATAACGATAACGAGATACAGAATACAAAGAAATCCAATGAGTTAAACATACAATTCAAAACAAGAAAGAAAGAAAAGAAAAACAGAGCCGAAGCTACTAATCGGAGTTACGAATGCGTTGGTACCGATCATCATGATGTGCCATGAGATAATGATATAAAATTATAAATACAAAAAAACGCAGCATACTGCTGCTACACTTCAACGCGGGCATGCGTGTAATAATAATAATTACAAGCCTCCGCCGGCCACCGGCTTTTCACCAACATTGAAAAAATCCGCAAAAAGATGATCAGAGACATGGAACCATCAGAGAGGACGGCAGGAGTACTATGAGCCAGTGCGTAGGATAGTTCACAATGACAGCATAATGTTATTCAACGAGGAAGGGAAGCGACGGAGAAGACTTCACAACTGCACGATGCACACTGCTCAATAACCAGCAAGAGAGTGAGGCCGTGGATGTGTCTTAAAATGGCCGTGACCACCCACGTGACCTATATGGCGTTCGTGCCAAGGCTCGTTCTGCACTACTACTTAGTAGTAGCTACGTGCCCGGGTGAGTGAGTAAAACTCAATCCTGCATGGATCCCGTTGCGATCATACGAGCTACTTTCTTTCCAGTATGACATTTTGGTTGCTGACTTATTAGGCCATCATTTTTTATATCTATGTTTCGCGTCAGTTCAACTTCCAGAATCATATGCGAGAGGTGGAAAAAATAAAAAGTTGCAAAATAAGAAAAAGGCTCATCAGAGGTGTATAGCACTGTACATAGCACAATATCTCGTGCGTGGTGTGCATTCGAAAGAAAAACCGTACATCGAAGCACAAAATCTGGGTTATCAGCATGAGTAAGTATTCACTTTGGACAGAGGAGGCAACCGTTCGTGCCCATGCTTCCTGGATTATTGGTACATGTACTCAGACTTCAGCGGCGGTGCAAAGAGCTCCGGAACGACGCATCCTCCCAGCTTGAGGCGATCGATGCGGTCTGGTGTAAGCTCATAGAATATTGCTCGAAGATGCCGAACAAACGATTTACAACGCTGGCATCGAGGCCATTTCTGAATTCCAGCTTTGCCGTATGCAACCAGTCCACACTGAGTGTTGACTTGCGCGATCGTACACTCACTGTGCATGTTCGTGCTTTTTTTCTGAAAAAATCAACACATATGCGTGCGGACGAAGCGAAACATAGATATAAAAAATGATGGCCTTACAGCGTATGAACTTCTTCCTCATGTGCGTTGCAATGCATTGTGTAGGGAGCCTGTTTGCATAGTAATTTTCCCTGATGCATTATTTCAACGGTGGAGAGCTAAGCGTAGGGTAACCTCAATGCTAGCTATAGCGTTTATTGCCACAGCTGATTTCACTCCTTTTCAATTGTGTACAGGGCTTTCCCTTTCCAAGTTTTACTGCATAGTAATACAGTGCTTCTATGCATTAGTCAGCTAGCTGTCCTCAGCCAATTTTTACCAAAGTCTGCCCCTGCTTTGATACGAAGTGGAAGATTCAGTTATAATTTACCCATACTAGTACAGAGTACTACGAAGTACTGTCGACGAAGATATTTTCAATCAGCACCCTTCACGGTCAAATTCATTGCTCGCTTTTTGATGAGTATATACAGTAAAAACTGTCAAGGCGACCACTTGGATAAGGCGACCACCTGTCCTCAAAGACCACTGAAACCAGGGCCAAGGGATGCTACTCAGTCCCGGAGTCAAATGACCCTGGATAAGGAGACCACCTGGTAACAGAGACTACGTTTTCAGGTCCCTTGAGCGGTCGTCTTAGACAGGTTTCACTGTATTATAATTTCTTCAATGTCGCTACCAGGTACTCCCTCAGTTTGTTAGAAAGTGTACATAGGATAGACTAGTGTGGATACTCACAGGCAAAACAACGTGTTGATATCAACTATTGGTTTGGAACATTTTCCGTCATCCAGGTTGTTGGGCAAAGTAAATGAAGTTAGATGCAAACAGTGAGGATCATAATATACAGAAGTGGCAACTGAAATCCGACACCAGGAGCTTCACATAAGACGGCCGTTGCAGATATTTTCCTCCATCAACCACCACTGCTGCGGAGCTAAATCAAATTGTAGCGGGTAGAGTACATGTGCCTGGCATGCCAACAAAGTGTCAAGATCACATTTGGGTACTCATTTTCTAGCTTTGCCCCTGGCTGTGTACTTGCGAACCATTATACTGTGGACCTTCCCAGTGTTTCTGGTGTAAGTGCAAGATACGGCATGAGTACAGAACAGCAGTTCAGATACGCATGTGTTGCCCATGATTCGATGCTGGTGTAGTAGCGTGCTGTGTTGGCGCAGTGCGAGCGCAACACTCCTGTTGTAATACTCTCCTATAGGCATGCTGTGCTTACCCAAACTGCAGGATCTTGATCTGATACATCTGTTGAGACCCAGGTGACCCGCAGCTCACTCGGGTTACCAGTCTATATGCACACAGACACGGGAGCACACACAAAACACAAAACACACACACAATCGAAATTTTAGTTGCCCACTGCTTTACAAGGCTCTCTCTCCCCTTGGGAGAAGAGAGAGAGACTCAAAGGAAATCTTGGAAAGCTGACTCATCAGGTTATTGAACCGATACTGGCAGACACTCTGAGTCTGAAAACTCTGAGTGGAAATGATCTGAACACACGAGTGGTTCGAAATCTTTACTAATAATTTAGAAACAGCCTCATGGAAACAGCAACGGAGAAATACAATTGATAAACATGGAGAACACAAACTCAACTCTTGAGACATTCTCAAACTAACTCAATAACTACTCTAAACTACTCTAACCAAGGAGAAGCAAACTGCAGGGCTATAATCAGGAGAAAAGGCGGGTAAGGTGAGCGGGAATGCGAATGCAGGTGACGAAGCCGGTCAATGGAGGAAAAGGCGCTAACGACTTGGCGCAAAAGGCAGTGCATGGCTCTACTCGCATGCTCCTTGTCATCGCCATACCCTCACACACTCGTGAACACACCTCTTCTGCACATGATCCCTTGTGCGGTTAAGCGAGGTCTGACTGTACACCATGGCTCATTGAGTGGTTAGAGCATCACTGGCCTTCAGCGAAGGTCCCTGGTTTGAGTTCTGGTGGTGACAGCCAATTTTTTCTTCAGACTTTTCCCATTTTCATTCCCTCAACTAATGAATATTCAATGCAAGTCAGGTGTGTATTGTTCCTTTTCCAGCTTACCATGGCAATATGGCCTTGCAGAGGTTCAGATCCTCGGTGAGGAAACCTCACAAGAATGTTCTCACCGAATCCTGTAGTGAATGGTAGATGAAATCCAAACTGAGGTACCCATCTGAAGAATATTAGCTGGCATGTATCTCTCATGTTGATGATAGGTCCCACACTAATGTTGCCAGTGGTACCTGTCGGATTTCGACTAGTCGAGGCCTCCAAAATGCTCCATCTGTCAATGAACGCATTATCATATAGACTGTTGTTCACGGGTACCGGTGGACAGTACAGGCGGACTTCGTCTTTGTCACTGGATCCCACAGTTTCACCGCGGCCCTGATTTCTCCACTGCACAGTAATATTTCCACCATTCTGTATCTCTGGATTGTAGGAATAAAACAGCTGTCCATCTATCACTGGAGCAGTCACGACCAAAATAACACCCGCTATCAACAGCATCATGCGTGACATTGTCACCCGTTCCATCTTGGATAGCGTACCGTGCACAGTGGGCTTGAGAGTCGTAGACTACGCCCTCACAGACACAGCGATTCAGCGATATCTCTCCTTTTCGTGGCTACAAATTAATATTAATTTTGTGACGGACCCTCACATGGGCCCCAACCAGAGCCAGAGGGTCAAATAAAAATTGGATGGGATCGCGTTCAAAGCGACTGAGAGCTACCCTATAGGCAATAGAAAAGGCAATCAGAGGCTAATATCCATGTGTGCTGAAACACGAATATGAAACCTGATTTTACAACTAATAATAATAATAATTATTTATCCTCAAACCAGTTAATATTTTATGACTTGGGGCTCCCCGCGTGCTAGTTTGTACGTGAAGTGTGTGGGTTACAGTGAGGGCTGCGTCCCACCCGCCTGTGTGGATTCACAGGAAGTGTGAGTTACGAAGTCTGAAGAAAACGTTGAACGGCCTCTGCTGGGATGACGACTACACCATAGCTCAGTGGTTAGAGCATCGCTGGCTACAAGCGAGGGTCCCTGGTTCGAGTCCTGGTGGTGACAGTCAATTTTTTCTTCAGAATTTTCCCGTTTGTCTCTTTCCCTCAAACCAGTTAATAATTATTTATATAATATTATTATTGTTGATAGCTCCACTCAGAGAGCCGAGAGGGACATGTACATGGATCCTGACCTAAAACTAGTATCGGACAGCAGGTGCTGGGAGAAAACTCAGGTAGGATGTATCAAAGAAGCCTTTATCTGTCATATCATCAGACAGTAGGCATGATCACAGCTACCGCACACAGTTTAGCTGGCCAGGCTAGGGCCTAGGCTATAATATATGCTAGAGCCTGTGCCTAGCGCGGCCTGTGGCTGTGGGCCTACACCATGTCCATGTAGATCTACCATGATGTGGCACTACCGCGCGCGCGTAGATCAAGTGTTGTACTTGTACTGTTGTAGTAACTGTTAAACTTAGGTGACAAGGTAGATCTAGTGATAGATACTGGTACGTAGAGCTAGAGCTCGTCGACGTCATGTCACCCTAGGCCTAGTACTAGTACTGCGGCTGCCTGTCTGATAACTGATTGACAGATATACTAGTAGTACTAGTACTTGATTGTACTTATACTGTTACTTTTTTTTTACTTTACATGTACAATGACTGTACAATACAAGTAGTTCATTATTACGTACATAAACATTTATTATTATCTCTGTCTATCGCGTGGTTGGCGCTCTGTCATGTTTTGTCTAGTCTGGGCTGCGGTTGGCGGACACTGTCTGTCTGTACAGTAATCCTCAGATTGACCGAGGCTACTAAAAAGTAGTTTAGTAGCACACACTGTAACAGGTTTGTTCACAGAGCCATAATCGGAAACCATGAAGTATAATGTACAGAAGATCGTGACTACTCAGTACGTGAAACTCGGAGTTGCAACACACTCACATGTGCACAGCTTCCCCTCTCTCTCTTGCGCGAATCTTAGCACTAACCTGTCAAGGCGACCACTCTGATAGGGAAACCACCTGTCAAAGAAGACCTCCTCAAAGAAGACCTCTAACAACTAGGACCAAGGGATGCTACATGACACACAAATACTAAGGCATACATGTGCATGCAAGTAACCCAGGCAACTATGAAGTATGATGACCCTCAAGAAGAAGACCACCTGTACACGGGGACCACAATCGTACCGTATTTTCCGGAGTATAGTGCGCACTTTAGATGTGCTATTTTAGGCCCTAAATCGCAGGTGCGCACTACTAGTATGCTCCGAATATGAAATGCATGTACTTCAATGAAGATTGAAGTGCGCACCCCCCCAATGAAGATTGGGGGTGCCCATTATACAAAGGTGCGCACTATACTCCGACAAATACGGTAATCATAAGATCCCTAGGATGGTCGGCTTAGGCAAGTGGTTCCACTTTTTTCTCACAGAAACACAATGACTGTTTCACCTCACCAAGCCAGATGTACATGTATGCATGAATAGACAGGTCTAGGCCATACTGCAAATGCGCAAGCTCCTTAGATTTCCTCTCACAAGAAAGCATGCAGGTGCAGAGTTACATGATTGTATGATATGAGGACTATCAAAAGATTTTGACATAATTAAGAACTGGAACTACAAGTACATGTACATTCAAAATAAGGGTTCACAAGAGTATAGGCAGATGGGTAAATCTAAAGTGACATTATCGCCTGTCATTATGCCGTGGCGTATAAACGCTCGAAAAATTAGTAGATTCTGCTTCTCAGTATACCGTATTATCTCTAATATAAGCACAGTCTCCAATAATAGAACACCTTGGGGCGGCATTCAAAAAATAAAGTGCTCAGTCTCCATTATAAGCACACTGTGTAAATAATTATTCATTATCTGTACCGGCGAAAAAACCCTGAAATGTGTGTGTTTGACATGAATTTGGCATGGCAACATGCATCTGAAATGAGGTTGAAATAATAATGGAACAGTCTCCAATAAAGGAACGTCTCCATTAATAGCACGGGGCGGAGGTACATGTACATTGAAAAAATAAAGGACCGTGCTTATATTAGAGATAATACGGTACTAGTCTGTCCCCGGAGAAAATCGCGGAAAAAATCGCAAAAAAACGCGGGAAAAACCCGGCATAATATGGCATAATTTGCGGTGACTTTGCGGTAAATATGCGGTGAATATTTTATGATGCGGCAAGTTTGCAGTTGATATGAGGCAATTTTCAGTGAGTATGTACCGGTAGTGAAATCAATCAGTTACAAGTCTCTGGTGTAAGCACTCGTCATATTTGACCTTTTTGAGTACAAAGTCGCCACGATGAGATGTTGCTGACCGAACAGTGCACTGTGTGTACGTGTAGTGCAACAAAAAAGTTCAAAAAACGCGGGAAAATCGCGGAAAACGCAGTCTTTTAAAAAACGCGGAAAAACTTGGGCGCGGAATCGCGATTTCCCCCGGGGACAGTACTAGTACTCCAAAACAGCATTGAGTGTGCTCGAATTCTGCTGCAAAATCATCGCGGCTAGTGGTAGTAGTAGTACAAGTAGTAGAATTTATTATTTTACTAGGGAACTCCCAACAGGCGTTGCCTTTTTACTGGGAACCCTAGGACTGATTTGGTGCTTGTGACAAATGCAGAAAGGGGCTTAGCTTGACGACATCCAGATGGAAGCATGTTCCATCTGTCTGCTGCCAAAAATGAAATAGCATTCAGGCGTAACGAGACGTAGCTCTGGGTAGGTTCAGAGCGGCTGAAGCTAATGATGAAGAATAGAGACTTAGTTGGAAGAAACTACATTGCACGATTAGAAGAAGAAATGCCGGTGTGAACCTGAAGAGGCCTTTCATACCAAATCAGTCCAGATATGGTAATAATATGACAAAGAAGCGATGAAACGTACACAAGTAATGTACGTTTCATCATCATTTCACTGCCAATGAGCTGTATAAATCGACATTGTTGTGCTTCGTCACACTATATTAAAGCTACAATGTATAACCATGTATTGGCTTGAGAAATAATAGTACAAAAGGCATTATCAGGTTCACAATTTGCTTGGTCTCTTTGTGTGCCAATAACAGTGAAGACAAAATCAGTGACTTGTTTTATTACTTTTTGAAGTTTATTATACACAGACTCTCGGAATGCTTTCAGAATTTATACAAGAGAGAGTTTGGAAGCTTTGTTACAACTCTGAGTTTCACGTATTGCTACGATCATCAGGCAAATTTTATATACATGCATCTACATACATATAAGTCATGTAGCAGCACGTGTCATGTTGCACAAACATAATAGTTATAATATTACACAAGAGGTACACAAAAGGAAGTAAATAGGGCTGTTTTTTGTTGTTGCTCAACATTTGAGCACTATTGCAGATTAAGGCGCACAGCCTCTGTAACTATAATAAAGAAGCACAGACAATGTGTCACTCAGCAGGCAAGTGTGGAGCATGCTCCCTTGCACTATACAGACTTTCAGCTCTAGTTTGAATATTCGTCAATTCTACTCAAAACATTCTTCTGGCACTATGAGTATCCACTATGCCCTTGTCTTCAATATCATAAAGGAACATCAGTATAACTCAGTGAGTATTGAGAATATTGTTCAGTGTCTACATGCATATGGTCAATGCTAGGACATTTCGCCAGGTTTTTGCTCGAAATCCCGTGTGCACAATCTGCTGTACATGCAGCAAAGCATTTGTATTATTGTTTGGACTAACAGACTTCCTTCGGCTTCAAGTCATGATCATGATCATGTAGGTGAGGCAGAGAGTGTGTACTAGCACTACAGTGTAAGTACTAGGCAGGGAATCACTGCTACCTGCTGATATGCCAGTGACATGACATGTGCATTGGGGCAGTTGCTTCATAGTGGCAGGTGGCTGTGTCGTTGAGGGTTTGCTAGTGCCATATGACAGCGGGTTCATGACGATGGAATCCAGCACTGTTCCACTGCTGCTCACAAACTGTACAATCATCCTCTCTATTCCCACTGTTTCAATAGAAATCACTCCAAATGTCGTCAAGTTCTTTGCAACCCAGGGAACAGGATGATACTGAGATGATAAGGATGGCATTCATGTACATGCAGGATGGTGTGTATCCGACATGGGCATAGAAAAGAATACACAAGCACACAATTAGGGTTGGAGGTCTGACTGTCACCATTCCCCGTACATTCTTGCACCAGCTGGCTTGCACCGCGTATGGCACCTTTTGTTCCGTTGGCCTGGGTAGCTACTTGCGCCGCCATATTTGCCATTGCTGCCCAAGCCCTTTACCTAGCACTCAATCGCTCCCTCATCATCATGTAGCTGTTCATCTCTCTCTCTCTCTCACTTTCTCTCTCTCTCTCTCTCTCTCTCTCTCTCTCTCTCTCTCTCTCTCTCTCTCTCTCTCTCTCTCTCTGTCTCGCGCGCGCGCGCGCACCTCATCGTTTCCGTATAAATGTCTTCCCTAGCTAAACTCGTCATTTAGCTTTTGTGATCGCGGTGCTATGGAACTTCGAGAACTCAACAGGTCCATAATAACACACACACACACACACACACACACACACACACACACACACACACACACACACACACACACACACACACACACACACAACCGGAGACGAAAGGCGTTGAGCTGACACTTTTTAAAAGGTTACGCATGGAAGCGTGAATGCCATAGTCTGATGATCGTTCCAGTGTGTGAAACTTAAAGTTACAGCTCTCTGCCTCTGCTGTGCATGTAGATTGCTCTGCACAGTTGAGTACTGTGTATTCGAGCTGCCTCAGCCAGCCCTCTATAGTCCGGCAGAATGACATAATAGTGGACAATTTCCTATAAAGAATGGCACCTCTTGTTGTACCTTGGTCGGAAAAGAACAGGCGATATTCAAACAGTAACACCCTGTCATTTCCTGTTGTTGACCCCGAGACTCTCATGCAGTGGGTATGATGATCCTACAGGAAATGATCAGCACCTTCAACACTGTACAGTAGTACACGCTTCCTTAGAGGAGAGGGCAGATCTCTTCCTTTTCAGGGGTATATCTTGAGCCGGGTGACCGAGATCATAATAACATATTCTGCCAAGGGAAAGTAACCCCCAAATACGTGTGTAGATACATATCCATGTTCACTAACCTGGCCTGAACCAAGATCAGCACCACCAGTACCGACAGTGACGTGTACAGTACCCACAGACGTCACACTGCCATTCCTTGATATCGGTGTGGTGCGAACATCTGCAGGAAAACACCAGACACAACGTGTTGGTGGATTTCACAGGAAATTGCACGAGAAAATGGTAAAAGAGCACAACACTGGGTAAGAATATTATGCAGAGGTTTGTCCATATAGATATAAATGTATACATGCCGAGACCAGTGGTTGGGGGAACACATCTCACATCACCTACACATCTCATATACATGTAGAATATACATGCCCTTTGTTGTCCATTACGTCCTTTGTTGTTGTAGTTTCAAATCCTCATCCTCACGATGGCCTGTGACCAATAATAAATGCTGTTGTTGTTGTTGTTGTTGTTGTTGTTGCTGCTGCTGCTGCTGCTGCTGCTGCTGCTGGTGTTGTTGTTGTTGTTGTTGTTTTTGTTGTTGTTGTTGTTGTTGTTGTTGTTGTTGTTGTTGTTGTTGTTGTTGTTGTTGTTGTTGTTGTTGTTGTTGGTTGAATTCTTTATTCTCACGATGGCACCATCGCCAACAAGAGATAAGTTTATGAGAAGGTGAGATGCTGTGGGGTTGAATTTTACAAGTATGGGAGAGGGTGAGCACTGCAGGAGCAGATTGAGTTAATCAGCAGTGAGTTGTTCTTGCTGTTGTTGTTGTTGTTGTTGTTGTTGTTGTTGTTGTTGTTGTTGTTGTTGTTGTTGTTGTTGTTGTTGTTGTTGTTGTTGTTGTTGTTGTTGTTGTTGTTGTTGTTGTTGTTGTTGTTGCTGTTGTTATTGTTGTTGTTGTTGTTGTTGTTTTTGTTGTTGTTGTTGTTGTTGTCGTCGTCGTCGTAGTCGTCGTCGTCGTTGTTGTTGTTCTTGTTTTTGTCGTCATCATCGTTGTTGTCGCTTTTCCTGTCAATGTCTTTGTCGGTGCTGTCGATTGTACATGTATGTACATGTACATGTAGGATGTGCCCATACATAGTCATTACATGTGTTGCGCAACGGGTCTAGAGTGAAAGACTTTTCATGGCTTATTTATGTTGTTCTTTAGTTTTATTGTGTAGTGGTTTAGTCTTGACTTTGTTGCATTGTTTTGGTTGCATGTGCAGTCTTCTGTACATGTTTACACCATGGAACGCTTACGTCATCGTCGCGCGTGCAACATTATTTCGCGCGCGCATACTCATATATGCTGCCGCAACGTTTGTCCTTTTCTTTAGTTATCAGTTTTGCCTCGTCGTGTCCGGTCTTCTTGTCTGTCCGTCTTCGTCTTGTCAAGATAATATGTAGGACTTTAAGTTCAGTTGCGCTGTTGTGTGTGGCGAGTTGGATGGGCGGGGAGGCTGGGCCCCTGACGCCTGGAGGTGTGCTGGTGCACGAAAACATGTATACTTATATTGCCTCTTGGGAAATCCCTAACAAAATAAGAAATAATAATCATAAGGCCAAAACTAAAAATAGGCTTGTTTCCGGTCGGCAACCCCTCAAAAAGAAGACTTGGTCGGCCGGAATGAAACTTTTTTTGGATACTTTTTTTGGTTCCTCAATCGTTGTGGTATTGATGGACAAGAGCACCTACACATGTGCATTGTACAAATATATCATGGCAAGGATCAATGTCAAAGTTGACTGACTCACTGTTCTTGTGCAGCATGTGGTGTATTCCTGTTTTCGTACATCCTGAGAAATCATGCAAACAGTTCGAGTCCTTCCAGCTCCGTTATTCTAGCTCGTATCGACCCCGGAGGTTTCTAGCTGACAGCTGAGAATCGTTGCTACCTTGTAGGTGTTTCGATTGTGGAATTCGGTTGAGATTTGACTGAATTATGACTCGTTGAGTGCACTTGCACACATGGCATTGCCACCGTTTGTATACATTTGGGACCAAACCAAGTTTCAGAATTTGGGAAAAAGTGGCCCGGTCGGCCGACCGGAAACAAGGTCATTATTTGTTTTGGCCTAATAATATAATTATGTATCGAAACAAGTGCATCTGTACCAGGGAGTCGTCAAATGGTATTTGACGACTCCCTGATCTGTACTCTAGATTTTCTGCCGTTTACAGTATAGTTCACCAATGTATATGGATACTGATAATTATGTACATGTACATGTATAATGGAACCTGAACATCCTCCGCTGAGTCTGCTTTTATAGCTCGGGGATCCACGGATTTGTAATGCATACTGATATGTATACAGTTTCCTCTGAGACAAAAATGCGATAATACTCATAAAAAGGACACACTTCAGGCTCATTACAAACATCTTGAAAGTTTTTGTCTTCACAAGTATACTTTCAAGCCTTCTCATCAGGTGAAATACAGGCAAGGGAAAAGGAACAGGAACAGTGGATTAAATACAGTAAGAAGGTGGTAAAACAGCGCAAAAAGAAAGAAAGAAAGAAAGAAGATAGCTAAAGTAAACAGCGAAAATTGCAATAATGACACAAAGGTGCAAATGCGAGAAAACTCAATAAGCGCGACATGTAGTGCGACAACAAGAGACAACCACTGGACATACATGTAACTAACGAGGTTTTGACGACCTACCTAAAAAAGCCTAAGTGTGAATTTGATTTGTTTCTGCTTGCAAAGGTTGGGTTTCCTTGTGTGGATGTATACAGCTTCCAAAACATTCAGCAATCTAGCACTGCGTACACGTGACACAATCGAAAAACAATCATCCGAATACACAGCACGACAATCAGGATGCTCAAACAAATGACTAGCAATGGACGACTCATACTTATCAGAACTAACATCAGAACAATCAGCATGTGCGGTGGACACATCCGATTTCACATGGCTAGTCGAGTGGACCCTAGCCGTTGCCTCTGTCTGTGCTTTAGTCATTCTTCTGGTTGATGCGGTTCCTGTCACTGCCACGCACGTAGGTGTCTTGTCCGGTTGTTTTTCTGGTGGTCTAGTTAATTGTGAGGTGACGTTGCTTGGTGTTGATGCCGCTGCGTTGGACCATCTTGTACCAGGATGATTCTTTGCTGGACGTCCCCTCCGTGGTCGAGTGGATCGTGCGTGTTGTGGAATAAGGTGTAGCGGTGCGTGTTGTCGGATGCGTGCGTCCAGATGTTGAAGAGTCCTACCTACATATCGGCTCTCACATTGCCGACACTCGAAGTGATAAATCAACTTGGATAATTGGCCTGTAGGTAGGACGTCCTTCCTCACCGTGAACGCACGCACCGTGGAGTAGATGAAGCGAATATGAACATTATGGTAATTGGACTCCACGGCAGACTTAACCCGACGCTGAACCATACGTGATACTGACTCGCCCTTCCACGGTAAACATAGGTATACTGGATTAGTGGAAACTTCAGCATTCTTCTTTGGACTGGTCTCAGTTACATACTTCACAATAACAGACTCGGGGTATCCATTGAGACGAAAAAGCGCACGTAACTTCTCCAACTCCTGCTCCAACCTTGAAGACGAACAAAGGCGACGTGCACGATCCACCAAATTACGCAACAAATTGATCTTATACATATATATATATTGACACTCAATCTGCGGACAGCATGCTGTTTCGTTCTTTTTGAACTCATCAGCGCAGCACAGAGAAAATGAGGCCGAACCCGATAGCAATGGAAATAAAAATTTCCAATCAGGCCCGAACGTACCTTGCCAGAGTGCTCAAACTGACAAGTCAGTGAGCTCTGCATAACGCAAACAGCAAAGGCACTACCCCACGCAAGAGTGCTCAACTGCTACAAGAGCAGGAGCGAAATATATATATATATATTGATATGTACACACTCAGACACAAAGGATCTCCAAGTTTCTCAGTGTTGCTACTCTGAGTTTCGTGCAAAAGCACTCTTCAGGCAACATTGCCTGAAGAGTGCTTTTGCACGAAACTCAGAGTAGCAACACTGAGAAACTTGGAGATCCTTTGTGTCTGAGTGTATAACCCCGCTCTGTCTTAGGACATTGAGCACTTTTTGCCGACGCAAGAAATACTTCTATTGTTCTATATTGATATGTATACGCATGCACTATAAGTATATTGATTTGTATATGCATACTGATATGTATACGCATGCACTATAAGTATATTGATTTGTATATACATACTGATTATGTGTATGCATACCGATACTCACAGTTGTGGTAGTGACCACACACATAGAGGTTGACATCAAACTCTGCAAAGACCGGATTCAGGATCTCCCTCAGTTTCAGCTGCACTGGTCTGTACATTGGAGATTCGGAGAAGCATAATGATTGCCTATGCTTAGCAGAGACCTACTTCAAACTACCATACCCGCGCGATTAGTGACCCTGGGGCACAATATTTTCAAAGTCTATCACAGATGGGACACTATTCAAGAGAAGATACTATTCTAGAGAGGGAACTAGTTTTTCAATGCTGGTACATTTACATCATCCAGCATAAATTCAAAGAAGGCAAAGAAAAGCAGAGCCTAAAGTTTACCGTAAAGTGTAAACTCTCACGACCCAACAGAAGCAGCAACAATAACTGAGATCTTGACTCTGAAACCACCAATGCAATGGCATGGACAAGACTATTAGCAAAACAACACCAAACTTGCACATATGCTTGATTGCAAGCCCCAGAGGCGGGGCATTATTCAAGACAGGGTGTTATTTTTTCACTGGCTCTCGGAGATAGGGGCACTATTCGAGATAGGTCTCTAGTCATGCGAGTACAGAAATCCCACTGCCTCTTGCATTAGCCTGTTGTCTTCAACAGTATTTTACACATAAACTGCTCAGGATGCCACGATCTAATCTTGAACAGAATCTGGACTCTCCTCAACCTGATTTCGGCCACGTTTGGCACAGTGATACTGTACAAGATCAAAAATAGAATCAGTCGGCCGGAAAAACCTTTTTGGAACATTTTTCGGTTCTAACATCTGCTATTGACAGACAAAAGCAATGTTTGAACTAGCTCTGCCTCTCGGTATTGAGTACTCTCTTGGACAGCGTGGAACCTCTCTGTTTGACAAAAGCAATGAAGGTACACACTTGATGTATACTATGCACATTGTATGGACCAATGCCACAGTTGATAGACTGTACTCGCACAGACCGTGTACTAGTACTACTGACAGTGTGGAAGTCTAATGACTGTATTTACTGCACTCGTGCAAGCACGATGCAAGTAAGCTCTTTCTTTGGCTAGCATCAGTCGCATACATGCACCTATCGTGCACACATGCGTACCAGAATGTTTCAGAATTTGGGAAAAATGACCTGGTCAGCCGATCCGAAGCAGGGTTACAGTTTGTTTTGGCCTAAGCACTTCTATTCAGCTGTCAACTAAGCTGACATGTGAATATACATGTAGGCAGTCCACGTATCACTCTCACTGGGTACAGGTAGAGGCGAAACGCTTTCCAGGTCACGAGCTTACGAGGTCAGTTTAGGACGGTTCGGATTCAGAGCAAGACTCAACCGTTGTACTCCCTATTTGGTCTGACTATCCTGTTATGCCTACTTGCCTCCAGGTCACAGACGACATCTTTTAAAATATTTCCGAATGAAATGTAGCAGTGTAGGACTGTTCACTCTAACTCACAGATCATCATCTTTTTGACGTTTCTCATTGTTGTAGAGTGGTCGATGACCAGCAACAACGACCCATGGTTGGGTAGCCCGGTTGATAGCTCCGAGATCAGATTTCAACCAGTTGTACTGCACAGATCCAGGGCTGAGGTCATGTTCCGTGCTGATCATGACAAAGTGTACATTAGCTACATTCACACTGTACCAGAACACACCATTGCTTCCTGGAGATTGGGGCCTGGAGAACACAGAATCCAATGTGCACACGTAATTGTATCCTGACTGCTCAAAAGAGAAATATTGCTGCCAAAATTGCCAAAAGGAAGGAAAAGAGAGAGAAAAATGTGCCATGTGATCCATGGTGGATTCGAAAAGTCGGGTTCAAGTTTAGATTTGGGTAGGATGTAACACATGATGGCAGTTGGGATGCAAATTGACAAGGGACAGATGCATGACCTTTGTGTTTCAGCCTGAATGTCATCTACATGATGTGCACACCTACACATTCAATTGCTGTGCTGTACTGTTCACACACATATTGACAATTGAACAACAACTCCTCAACTGCCCTGACCACATAGATAACAATACAAGGAGCCTGCAGAGGTGACCAGTCTGGGAAGGCAACCGCCTGTTCAAGAGGGTGACAGTTTACAGGAAAGAAAAATGACCAAGGAACTACACGTTATGCTATGCTTTGGTGCGTCCATGGAGCTACGAAGCCGAGAAGTCTGGTCGGCGGAGCTTAATGGGCCCCACCACCACACTCCATTATTCACCCCAGTGTCTGGAGATATGTGGATTTTGTAGAAGAAAAACAATGCAGTCCACTAACACCACTAGTTACGTTACAATCAGCTCATGCGATAGCATTGCACGACACTGATCAACAGCACAGACGTACTACAACTAAGTGGCTAGCAGCTCTAGCACGTCACCAGCTGGGATGCGCACTCCAACTGCCTTCCCTGGAAGGTTCTAAGTTATAGTACTAACACGTCCTATGTTAGTACTCTGGACCCCCATACTGGCCATAGCCAGTTCTTCAGCACCAGACAGTACTGTAGCTCACATGTGGAATCTCTTCGACACGGGAACGCCGCATTCTCCGTCAGAGTAATCGTCGCCATAGTTACCCCAGCCTGGGTTGTAGCTGACCCTTGCTCCACTGGGATCTCTATGTGATGGTGTACTGTTCCAGAAGGGTAGAGAATACAACACAACAAAATGAAAACCCAATAGCAGTTTTGTCTTCTTCAATTATTGTCGTAAACACCGTACTTCCGCGCACTTGCATTACCCAAGAGAGTAACGGCTGTTTCACAGTTCTTCACCCACTGTGCTGCTGGTGTTTTTTCTCATTCTTGAAGATCATTTGACCTTCCCTATTGATAGCTTTCCTATATTTTTTTATTTCACCGTCTCATGGCAGAAGCCAATGCAAAGGAGGGGGTGCTAGCCAGCCATGGCAAGAGAAGGAAAAAGAAAGAAAGAAAGAAAGAAAAAAGAAAAAGAAGAAAGAACAAAATTATCGGAAGAACATGACACATCAACGGGGGTGAAATTTATCACTATGCTTGTATTGGTAAACCCCGGGCCGGTCCTACCGATAGGAGCATCATACACAGTTGTATATGGTACACGACCTGCGATCTGACATTCAACTACCCGGTAACTGGTATAACCTCACCGTCCAATCTACTACTGATGAAGTCAACAAATTTTAGATGTGATCCCACAAGGATACTACAAAATTGCATGGCCATAACACATCGGAAAAGTGGAGTTTGACTTCAGAAGTGTGCACTCAATTGTCATAGTGTTGAGTATGAATTAGGACAACTGACGACATCTGCTCCAGACACAATTCACAACGGGACAGGTAGGTGGAACGACATTTATTAGGGTAGACGAAGAGGCGGAGACAAAGACGCACTACTACGACTACATTTTGATTATTGACGAGAGCGAGATTATTGAAGACAGCGAGATTATTGAAGAGAGAGAGATCGACTCTAGGCTGAGAAACAACGCAATATAAAGGGCCTGGGTAGCTATGGCAAACATGGGCGCGCAAGTAGCTACCCAGGCCAACGGAACGAAAGGTGAGTATGCCGTAGGACGGGTGCATGCAGGCCGGCCAGCTTAGGAAAGGTTGTAGGTAAGATTGTACGGGAGGAGGTACCCAACAATAGCAAGGGGAAAAAGACCACAAGACCTTATCAAAAGTGAGGCCGGGACATAGCTGCTGCTGCATCGCCCTCAAAATCTTGAAACTCATTTTGCACCACGTTTTCTGAGGTCCTAAAAGCTCAGGACGGCATGCAAGCTAGCATGAAGTCACTAGTTACGTTCAGTGTCTAATGAGGAATCTATCCACCTACCTTCTGTGGCCATATTCTGTGTAGTCACACCAGGTGCAGATGTTGTTGGGAAGCATGGCAGCCATGGCACACAAATCACACATGACAAAACAGAAAAAAACATGCAGACTTTCCAAAGCCAATATGAGAGCCTATCTCTTTGTCTGTCAAATCCTATATATAGGATTTTTCCGAATTTTTGGGAAAGAGTGTATCATACCTTACAAAGTAAAGTTCTTTCTTCAAAAACCTGTTGGAGTCTGCATTCCATGCTTATCAGAGATGATGTCTGCCAAGTTTCACTAGCACAATGGCTTTACTTTTTCTGTAACAGGCCCTCTCGTGCAAAGGTGTCCAGATTTTTCAAAATCCTACATATAGGATTTGGCCTCTTCAAAAATTGGTTTTGTACTTCCCAGTTTTCCCTGCCAATAAAAATCCTAGTATGCAATATGCAAGTCTAGATATAGCCCATATGGAGCGAACAAAACAATTCTATGCATCTATGGCTAAAGAGGAAGCACCTCCTAGGCTAGTATCAAAAGAGTATTCCACTCTTAATATGATTGTGTACATACTTGAACACAACTGATCTAGTAAATGCCCCATACATGTAGTGTCTTTAGTTCATATTGATCGGCGAGCACTTTACAACACGACTTCAATGCTAGAATGGTGCTAATATTCATCTTTTCCACTCCTAGTCTATTTCTACCACTTGTAATTGCAATTCATCGGCAATAATTGCGCACAGAGACCTTTCCTGGGGGTCTTAGCGATTGGGTAACCTTTATTCATTTATTTTAACAAGAAAGAGATGCATTGTGGGAAAGATCGAAATGCATCTTCAATAACATTGCTTCCACTTCGACCATTTTCGAGGCTGCAAATGCGTCTTGAAGTCTAATCCTATATATTATAGGATTAACTGGTGACAGACAAAGAGATCGAAAATGAAAAATCTCATTGTGCAAAATTAGAATCTACATCATCTGCAGACCACCACCTACAGACCATATATTTGGGTACTGTATGTACGAAGTAGAATTTCATTTTTATTTTCATTTTATTTGATTGATTTTCCAAAGGCAAATAGATGCCTAGTAGTAGTATTTATTATTTTACTTGGGTATACCCAACAGGCCTACGGCCAGCCTACAGGGTGCCCAAGAAGAAATTGTAAGCAGCTAGCGCGAAAAGCAGCCAAGGTACGCTGGGATCGTATGGTAGTGGGTAGTGCATTGAAGCGGTCAGCACCAAGAAATGAGAGACTGTTGAGGCCTGGCCGGGACATGAATGGGGGAATCTCAAGGGTGAAAATACATGATTGTATGTGAAGATTTATGAAATGTTGAAGGATAGCATGGTTCACGATTAGAGAACCAGCCACAGATCATATACTGAACAATACCGGTACGTGTACTTCGAAGTATATCTGTGATTAAAACATTGGGATATCCTCATTCCTGCATTGCCGTATATTTACAAACCACAGCCGGTTGACTGATAATTAGCATGGAGAAAGTTGCCACCAGCTAGATAGCTTGCTCAGTCAGCCATTTGCACTGCTTGGCACTATCTCAGGACAGCTGTCATGCCAAACAAAGACTACATTAATTTTAAAGGTGTTCATGTCAGAGTCAGTCAGACTGACATTCAAATTGGACATAGTGATGTATGTTGTCGCTAATCACAGCCAACATAATATCTGTAGAATCTGAATGTACAATTGAATATGGGCTACTGGGTCTCTCGTTCCTCAGGAAGTGTGTGCAGTCAATGTTGATTTTCGCAATAGGGCTTGAAAGTGATGACGTCAAAAATGGCCAGGGAATAGTAAGTCCACATCAGATTTCTATTTTGGATCCACTAAGGTGTGACTTTGTTATTGCCTCAGTGTGTGGGTGCATAACAACCCAGGTGACTTTTTTTCGCCGCCAGTTGTCACCCCGCCCCTATTAGCCAACCCAGTCAATTTCAATGGCTATATCACCTTGCTGTGAGTAAGACGGCTTGAAATGTGCTTGGATCCATACAAAAACTGGACCCAAGTGGATTCAGTTTTTGAATTTTTGAAAATGTTGCTATGCTGTGACGTACCACTTTCAAGCCCTATTGTACATGTATTGGGCAATGCTGTGTCTTTGGAATGGTTAATTACACTCTGATAAAACTTTGGGAAGACGGAATGCATGCCCTATTTATTGTAAGAAAAGCCTCGGATCAAATACCGGCTGATACATAGGGGCCATATGGGTACAGTATGTCCTGCAATTTTTGGCATCAAAATGGAGAGTTTCTCAACGGTTTCATTGGAATTTGTTTTGGAAGGGGGGTTAGCCACTGAAGATTTTGACCATGAGATATTTTGGTGCGAGCAGGCATTTTATCTCTTCAGAGGGAAGGCACAGGACATGTTTTATAATACAATCTAAAAGAAAGTGTCGGTGCAATTCATTATTGAAAGAAAACATACTGGGATTCGCCCGTCAACTTTGATTTCGAAAAGAATATCAGACCCACCACAAAGTAGTAAAAAGATGGATTTGTTGGATCCATACAATCTTCAGCTAATTCGGTCACGACTCATGAGTTCCCATTTTTTTTGTGGCTCGCAGCACGGTTTGAAAACCCGTCTCCTGGCATTGGTTCAAGCTATTTCCTTATCCAGTGGTCTATGCTAGTGATTAATCCCCTCAACTTACCAGGGCTTCCTATGCCAACATGGTATGGAACTAGTGTTGCTATGGGTTCAATGAGATAAAAGAACCTCTCCCAGACATATCCCCTGCCAGCTGCAGCTGCACAACATCAGAAAGAGCAAGTATATTGTAGATTCACAGGAAGTATGAGTTTGGAAGTCTGAAGAAAGCGTTGAATTTAAACAATGATAACAACAACAACAACAACAACAACAACAACAACAACAACAACAACAACAACAACAACAACAACAACAACAACAACAACAACAACAACAACAACAACAACAACAACAACAACAACAACAACAACAACAACGACAACAACACCACTTTACTTGTACATAATTATGTATATGAAAAAACAAGCTGGACATTTACAACAATTCTTCGGTTGTGCCACTGGCTTGTGATCCTATGTTGCTCAAACACACCTTTTATACTAAACACTTGGTGGCGGTCTTGGGCACTTGAATCGTTCTGGTGGTTCGCACTGGAAACGGAGCGTCTCTGTAAGTTTGTATCCCTGGTGATGTTTGTGCCTGGAGAGCACTATATAAGTGGTGCTCTTCAGGCACAATCTTCCTCAGCCTACTCAAGCTCAACTGATGAGGGGTGAATTCCCCGAAACACTGTGTTTTGAGCAGGGAGTGGTGCTTTCTTGCAGGTTTGCCGAGTCGAAGGTTCGATGGACTTCTCGTGTGCTCTGGATGGCAGTCGTGAGTCAGTCAAGTGTCAAGTAAAGTCGGCGGAATAGCGCGAGCTTCGGTGTGGGGAGCAAACCCTTTCTTACAAATCATCGCCGAAGTCGCAACCACTACTTAGTTCATACCACAGATCGTCATAATAAGCATCACTGTTGAATTTCACCCTGTCTACAGTCTAAATGCAACTCAAACTACTGGGCTTACAGGAGATGCCGCCAACATGGGCGATCATATCGATTTTCTTGCCGGTGTTGATCCACATGCGCTGGATTAAGTCCACAACAGACTTGGCTGTGCTGTCAGTGGGCAAACTGTGGCTGCCACCCCACACACCCATGTCAGCAAAGGCAATCATACGACCTACAACAGTGAAATAAAATAGCATGAAAACACCATAATGGTTATGCACTGCTAGTGTCAGGCCCAGCTGATACAAAAACTGGACACATGTCTAAAGCCTAGCTCACATGGGATATCACACTAATTGTACGGGATGTAATTGGCAATTGGCTGTCTGTCAGGCCCGTTATAGTTAGTCTCCCTCCAAAAGTACAATAGTTGAACCAGTAGTAGAGAGGCAATCATGTCACGTCTTTCTTCAACAGTCATGCAGTTTGAGCATCCTCGAAGCCCAGCTGCCTGCAGCTTTGCCCTCTGCTTCTCTCATTTGTTTAGAGTTCCTCCAGAGTGGGCATTGAGGTCATTTTTGATCGTTTATTTTTAGGGCTTTCAAATCGAGGAGAAAATTAATGGCGAGCACACATGCTCTTTCCCTGGGCGAATTTCAAAATCGGGAGGTATTATTCTGAAGTTAACAGCAACCATGATAATTCAGTCCTGTAGATTGTAAACCACTGGTCTTCCTGTGGAGCTAGTTTCACAGGTTTAGTGCATGCTCCAGTGGCATTCTAGTCAGTCTTCAGAGAGTCCTATCACACCAGGTAGATACTAACTTACATGTTGTTTGTTCCCCTGTGTTTGTTACAGGCTGGGGAGATGTTATTGTTCGTTTTGGTGATAGGATACGTGTGGAGCTGCAGTCAGTGCCATACCAGTACCTACATACGCATACAAGAAATAAGAATACAGTACACTGTCCAGGGTTAAAAACCATAGGTGAGCAATGATTTATGAGGAGATGAAAAACATTTTTATCAGAAGCTCCACTCAACCACATCGACTTCTACCATTTCCATGCAGTACTCCACAAACACTATGCATCGGTGGGTTTACCTGCGGAGGACTGTCACTACTAGTAGTAACATGATAGCTAGCACCAGCACCAGGCGTGTTGCACCAGATAAAATGTGTGTAGATTATGTATTACTTCGAAGAACTATTGTGTAGAGATGGCAAAGGAGCACACAAAAAACATGGAGGATGGAGCATAGTGCTGAGTGCGTACATCTTGAATCTTCTACGAAGTTGCAAGCGTATCGAGGTGCTGTCTCCAGATTCTAGGCTGATGAAGAGAAAACCACACGTAGAGGATATAACCCGAGTTAGAGGGTTATACCGGCTGAATATAAATCCCGACTGTGATAGCAGGAGGGATTTATATGAGGGTACGGTATAACCCGACTACGAGGGTCATATCCTACTTATGCCAGGCACCCCTACGCATTTCCAGAACAACGAACCTATTTGGAGATCTCCTACATCATGCAGTACATGAACATCTTCTGATGGTTATCAGTTGTCAATTGAAAGAATGGTCGAGCAAGATCAGAAGGAGATTCCTCCTATCCGTGGATGTTTGGCATAAGATTGACTTTCAGTTCCAGTGCATATTGTAGCATCTTCATGGTCTTATCATGTCTCGTGAGCGGTGCGGAAGTCAACTGAATTGCTGGGGTGCTGGAGCTGTCGTTGAATCAAACTACCCCCCCCCCCCCCCGTCACTAGTTTGACTACAGTTTGGACTCTTTGGGAGTAAGTGTCACTATAATTATGGTACAGTGCTGATTTTCACATGCGGCATCTTATAATCAGTTTTGCTTCCTTGCAAGTAGATGCATTTGCATACACTGTTTTGTATCACTGTATCACATTTCAATCCAATCTAGCATTTTCCAATCAGTTTAGCGATTTGAAGTACACTCTGTATCATAAACTTAATTATGCAGGAGACAGTCTGTTGATGATCTTCAACTCTTCAAAGCACAATTGTACATTGCCGACCCATTCAGGATACTTCGTGGTTATTCGACGTTCTTTATCCTCAGATTCAGTATAATAGAATACTCGGTAGGTCATTCTTCTTTTCCATTGTGTGCTGTTCCTCGTCAGTAATGCCGTTCTGTGTGGAGTGTACACGTGCATGTGCTGTCTGTTGTGTCTGCTGTGAATGGTCCGTGCGCTGGAGTACTGCGCCGCACAAGTTCACTGCCTTTCAGGCAGTGAACATGTACGGTGGCAGTGCCCTAGCGAACGTACCGTACACCGGGATTATACTGGCCAATATCACCATGGCTAGACGAGCGCTGATTAGCTGAAAACAGGCCCTCCGTACCGTACCATGGTATAACAGTCTATAGAAACAAGAAACTCACGGCCCTCCACAGTGCAGGGATGAGTACACAATCGATGACGTAGAAGAGCACCTACTCTAGTACTGTTGTCCATGGAGTTGCTTATGCATAGCGTATTCACACGACAGGCAAATCCACGTGCACCGGAAAGTTGCTATGGTATTTTACCTGTGAACGAGAAAAGTGGCTGAAAGTGGCTGAAAAGTGCAAGCGAGCTGGGGGCCCACTTTCACGATAATCGTACACGAGTACATTTACACCAAAAAGCGCGAAACAAGACTTGATTTTTTACGTGGCTCTTTAGAACATGATAAATAGGGCTTGAAAGTGCTACGTCACAGCATAGCAACAATTATTTCAAAAATTCAAAAACTGGATCTCCTTGGATCCAGTTTTTGTATGGATCCAAGCACATTTCAAGCGGTCTTACTCACAGCATGGTGATGTAGCCAGTGAAACTGACTGATTTGGCTACTGGGGGTGGGGTTACAACTGGTGGCGAAATAAAAGTCACACCTGCATGCGACATGAGTGGGTTGCTATGCACCCACATACTTAGGCAATAGCAAAGTCACACCTTAGTGGATCCAAAAATAGAAATCTGATGTCAACTTACTACTCCCTGGCCGTTTTGACGTCATCACTTTCAAGCCCTATTGTATGCGTGTTTTGAAAATTTGAAATACCCATGGCTACTGGTCGGTGAAGCATTCAAAAATGCAAACGTGCCTGTCGTCAAGTGCAGCTGTGTGAATCCACACAGTCACTTTTCTCGTATCTCACTCCCTGCAACTTTCCGGTGCACGTGGATTTGCCTAGGTGTTGGCGGATAATGCTCCGTAATATGGGATATAATGCTCTCAGTAATGCTCCAAAAAAGGCCATATAATGCTCCAAATAATGCTGATAATGCTCCGCCGGATGAAATATGAACACCTGAACCTTGCGGTATTGGGCTAAGAAAAACGCTATAATATTGCACCCATGCTATGATAAACACATAATACAATATCAGGTAAACATGTACGCTAGGTACAAACACATACAGTCATATTGAGGCGGCACAAAGAGGATACGCCAAGAAGGACTCCTTGACCAGCTTCTGCCTCTGAGTTTCCCTCTCCAAACGGGACTTTCCTCGCTTATGTCTCGCGGTAGCAATATGGGACATGATTATACTCTTCTTCCCTGACAATGTTGTATGGCATGCCAGGCACACTAACTTGCCACAGTCGCTTTTGAGCGGCTCATCTGGGAACTCCCGCACCCGTGTTTCGGCACTGGTGGCCACTTCAGTGCTCTGTCCATGAGCTACTCGCGTCCTTTTGGAAACATTTTCAGACTTGGTAATAGCTGTTTTCTGAAAAGACCGCTTCCTCGCTATCGCGGCAGGATCTGCTGTTTCCAACTCGACGACGTCACTATCATCAGAGGACTCCGCCAAAAGCTCATCTGGGGAAAGCCCAGCTTCCTCCCAATCCCAAGAGCGGCATCGCGCGAGTCAGCCATCAGCGCTGGCTGCTAGTTAGCTGCTAGTTAGCTGGTCTTACACAATGGTCAATGTCCGGTGAAAGTCCAGCGTTACTCTTCGACAAAGACATGGACTCTTGCTTCGACGAAGAATGTTTTTTGTAACATTGTGGACGGTAACCGGGTAAGGTCTGGAATGTGTGCGTGTGCGGCGCTGTGCGCACCTCCACCGGAACAATGCTGGCTCACATTTGTTTCGTTGGTTCGGCGTTGTTACCTGGATCTTCAAAAAGTAACTGTACTAGCTGCTGGCCGAAGATAGACTTCCGGGACCGGAAGTTTCTGCGAGAGTTTCCACACTGTGCTAGACCACAGCTAGCTAGCACTACACTGCATGCAGTATACTGGGCCTGGCACTTCATGCCACGATCTGTTTGGTACCATGCATGATGATTCTACAGTCGGTGGTCCATCGCTTGTAGTAGTAGTAATACATCGCGTATGTTGCCAATCAAAGGCCAACGCTATAGCCGATACGAATCTGTACATGACGAAGTGACGATGTGTGTAGATCTTCTATGCATAATGCAGTCATGTAGAACGTCGTATAATGCCATTTTTGGCCTCGTAATGCTTTATAATGCTCGTAATGCTCCGGGTAGGGTATAATGCTCGATATAATGCCGGCATTATCCGCCAACACCTAGATTTGCCTGTCGTGTGAATACCCCATTACCTCTCTTTCTTTCTTATCTTTTTCTTTTCCTTCTTCTCTCTCTTTGTTTACCACGGCGACCCCGTGTGCTGTACTACTTTTTCTTTTTCTTTTTTCTCTTTTACGTTTACTTGATACCAGGCGTGGGCCATCCCCTGTACATAGGTGCCACCATTTTTCTTTTCTTTTTTTTGTAGATCTATGTGTACAAAATAGATAATCGTATGAAAAACAGAAAAAGAAAAAAACCCTACTGTAGTACAGTACAATGTCATGTACTTTGCTCTATGTGTAGACGTCTACGGTCACGCAGATCTACTTCTGTAAGGACTGAACAAACCACAGACTACAGTCATAATTATAGTGAAAATGATCTTGTGGTCGGTTCGACACAATACTCCAATGTCGGGACAATATAATGATTGGCATTGGCAGTGCTGGCAAGCAGGGATTCGTAAAAGGGTCTTCGTGATTCCCTACTCGCTGCAAGATAAAGACAGCAACGCCGACGACGACAACACCATAATAATTTTCATGATGTGAAAATCAGGACGATGACAGCGATCCTTTCGTTGCGACATTGGCTTCTGGTGCTCTCAAATGGCTCTTTGTGCGCGGGTGATTATTAGTGATATTCTAACTCTACTTTTAACAGGAATGGGAAGCGAAGAATCCCGGAAACTCTCTTCACGCTCCCGTAACTTAAAAGGAACCTGTTCTCCTCGACGTTCACGTAGAGAAATCACGTGGAATATGTACTGGGAATTCCCCTTCCAAATTTGGTAGCTTTCTGCCTGCATTTGAGTGATACCCAGCAGATCTGCACGCATTTTCTTTGCATGTGCCACAACGCAGAGAATCTCATCTACGTGTAGAAATCTGGACCCAAAACACGCGAAGCCGTAGACTCTAACCCTGACACCTGCCCTCTATGCGATATCTCTTACGTTTCGCGTACATGTACAGCAGAACATCACTAATACGATGAGTATTGTCCATACAGGAGATTATCATCAGGCTCGTGGGACGAAGTCACCCCCCCCCCCCCCGCACACGAGCACATGAGCAGACACACACAGAAACACACGCACGCACACGCACACACACACTCACACACACACACACACCTTTGTTGTCCCATCTCCAGAGGAGATGATAGGCTACTGAGTTAGGCAGTACTTGAGGTGATGTTTCAAATCGCCATTTCTCCTGAACGCTCTGCCGCATGCGCAGTGGAAGTCCTTCCGTGCTGGGAGAGGAAGATGATGCTGATGGACCCGCCTGCGCCTTTCTGGCCGATCCTGTGCGAGCTGGTACCACTTGGACTCCGGAATATCCAGTGAACGCAAATCACCGACAACCGTGTCGTGCCAATGCTTCTTTGGCCCATGGCGTGGTCTGGTTGCCTCATGCTCCCCAAACAACACTTGCTGCAGAATCCAGCCATGTCCATACGTGCGACTTGACCCAGCCAACGCAGATGTTACTCACACAGGAGAGTGCCAATGTCTTCAGGAAGGCGGGCTCTCTGGGCTAAATAAGCAGTAGTGAGATGACGGCAGTGCCGATCGCTCCTTGATGCTCCTAGGATGGAACGGATGCATGAGCGCTGGAATAGATTCAGGCGATTCATCTGCCGGGCCTTCACGGGCCAAGTCTCTACTCCATAGAATAGTGTAGGGAGGACAATGACCTTGTACACTAGACGCTTTGACTTGGTTGATAGACCACTACACTTGGAGATAGATTTCTGGAGAGCGCCAAAAGCACGAGAGGCCTTGGCAAGGCGGGAGGTGAGCTCCTTGTGAAGAGCGCGGTCTTCACTCAGGACGCTGCCAAGATAGGTGAAGCTGTCCACAACCTCCACGCTTCCTCCATCCTGAAAACCAATGGAAGGTGGCGGGTCACAGCAGTTCTCCGCCATGGCCTTGGTCTTCTGGACACTCAAAGTTAGACCCCAACCCAAAGCACAATACACAAACTCGTTTGTCATCGTTTCCAGGTGGCTCAAAGAGGTGGTGTAGAGAGCCGCATCATTCAGGCAAATTAGGACTTCATGATGTCGATAGAGGCCACCCGAGACTTGGCGGTCCGATCCCCAACAACAACAACAACAACACACACGCACACACATACACACACCATGTACACACACAAACACGCACACACACAATGACATGTTCCAAACCCTACCATGCATCAACGAATATACCTAAAATGTTTGACGGGTACTCACGTGTACGCAGTGTTTGGTGTAAGACCCGTCATAACAGCACTGTAAATGATTCCCGGGCTGCGGAATGCATTCGGATAAACAATGGCTGCTCCTCCTCCACACATATCACCAGCTGCGTACGTGGTGGCTGCTGCCTGCTTTTTCACTGCCTTGCTATCAGGATCAGTTTGCTTGCGATACTGCACGGAAAAGGACATTATAATTTTTTGTGTCTTCATTCCTGTGGAAAATCGAGATACCCTCGAAGGAGCACTAACAATATAATTGCAAGAGAAAATTGCAAATGACGTCATTTCTGACAAGACTGTTGCAACACTGTGGACGTGTGGTAAGTGTTTGTAGCGAGCATCATCTCAGAAACACTCGCGGGCCACTGCCCAGGATTTCCCCAGCGTGCATTCCCACGAGAACGTTCTACATTCCAGTACCCAGATATGGGAGCAGTCTACGCGAGGGAAAAATTAAAAATATATTTCGAAGTAGTTGGATCCCAGGAGGAATACCTTTTTTGTTTGTTTTGTTTTTGATTTATTTAGTTCGTTGCCTCAACAGTACAATGTGCAACTTCAAAGAGGGTCGAACAGGAAACAAAATAACCCTGCTGCAGTCGATCCTTTTTCTGCCCTTTACTTGTTCTCGCCCACCTAAAATGCAATGCGGTGAGCTCACAAGTGGGATTATTTCCAAATCCACCCAGAGTCCCGGAATTTGTGGGTGTGTGAAGTCGTTGGGTGTTTGATCAGGTAATTTTTTAAGGTCACGTCATTTTTCGAATCTCTCTCTCTCTCTCTCTCTCCCCTCTCCTGGCCAAGTCCCGGGGAAGACCCATGTGACCAGCGTTTGGCAATGAGTAAGTGAAAGCAAGTTAGGGACCATCGCAAAAGTTCGCAGAAGCCCCCGAAACGAAGACCGTGAGTTTCGGGCCTGACCCCCCTCCCTCCCCCCTCAAACGAAACGACAGTCACAATATGGGCTTCATTTTTTCACTTGGATGCTCACACATAATAATTATTATAATACTACACAAGCATTGTTGTATCAGTGTGTAACAATGTACAGCACTTTATAAATGCAACGATGATTATCACCTTGCAGTGGGTGATCTAAGATTTAGTATTATAGTAAGATTACTAAGAACGAGAACAGCTAGAGCTATGCAGTTGTATCCTTTGAGCATTACAATGAACGTTGATTGGTGTATATTGCTTTCACATTCCCCATACGTGTCCTGACAAGCGATCTACGCCGGCTGTGATGGCATGCTAATCCTACAGCTCCTATAATTATGTCGTCAATACTTTTTGAAGCCCGATTTGCGATTTTCGCACCGACTCCCTCCCCCCCCAAACGTATGCTCTTCGTTTCAGGGGCTTCTGCGAACTTTTGCGATGGTCCCTTACTGTCTTGTGTTTTACAGGTTGCACTAACCATAATAATAATAATAATCTTTATTTCAGGATTACCCAAAGGCTAACGCCTATCTGGGGATCTCCTATTTGTGTATGTACTAGTAACATAGTTATGGATGCGAGAGAAAGTGCGCAAAGTGAGTGTGAAATGTTGGTTTTAAAAAGGAATAATAAGAAACACAAGGAAAGAAAGTAAGACAGAAAAGAAAAGAACAAGCATGTAAATCAATGATTGCACATCAAAGGTGTACCAGTGCAGTCGAACTGATACTTAGCAATGTGAATACGTAAATGACGCTTGAATTCAGATAGGGAATCTAAAGTTGTCAATCGGGGTGGAAGACAATTCCAAAGAGAACCAGTTTTCTGTAGGAAAGGGGATGAAAAAATACGACCATGTGAGTTAAAAATGAGCTTTTTGGGCCTACGGGCACTACGTGATATGGTTATCGCAAAGCGAGAGAGATATTCTGGGTGAAAATTGATGTACTTAAATAAAACCACAAGAGAAATAAAGATACGGCGAAATTGCAGAGATTCTAAGTGACACAATCTATTCAAATTGGATTTTGATTCATAGATATCAAAGGTTATTTTTGCAGACTTCAGGAGTCGCCGGCAAACCTTAGCCTGGAGTACATCAAGGGACTCTAACTGAGCGGATGTGATCCTAAATGACCAGACAGGAATGGCATATTCAATTGCCGGACGCACATAAGACTTATACAAGAGGAGAATATGGGACGATGGTAAATGTCTGCCCATGAAACATAACAGGTTGACTCGTTGCTGAAACTTCCTGAAGATGGTGTGGAAGTGGTCATGGAACTTCAAACCATCACTGAGCTGTACGCCGAGATGCTTAGCAGAACGTCCAAAGGCAATAGGAACGCCGTCCATTAAAACAGAGGAGGAGTCAGGAATGTCATGATTCGAAAAGATGAAAGTTTTTTCTGGAGAAAATTTCCCATGGATATTCTGAGCCCAATTCTGGCAGCTGGCCAGATCCTGCTGGAGGTGGGACATGTTCTCATCTAAGGAGAGGGATACATTATGAGCATTTAGAAGAGTGACATCATCAGCAAAGAGAAAGGGTGAGGTGTGGTTTACTATGTCAGGAAGGGAATTGATATACAAAAGAAAAAGCGGAGGGGCAAGGTACGAACCCTGGGGAACACCACAGTTTAGCATATATTGAGAAGAGTGAGTTCCATCCAGCTTCACATTTAGACTACGGTCAAGCAAGTAGGACCCAAACCAGGCGTGTGCCTCTGGTGCCATGAATGCATTCATGTGGCGCAGGAGCGTAGGATGATGTACTTTATCAAACGCTTTCTGGAAGTCGAGAAATGCACAGTCAAATCTCTGGCCTCTATCAGAGAGACGGGCAATCTGATGGGTCAAAAGAATGAGTTGATCCGTAGCTGATCGTTGTGGAACGTAAGCAAATTGACTGGGCGAAATTATGCAATTACGGTAAAGAAAGCTGTTCAGCTGATGGGCTATGCGGGATTCTAAGAGGCGGCTGATGGGATTGAGCAGTGAAATTGGACGGTAGTTCGTGGGCAAAGGAGCACTTCCTTTACCCTTAAAAAGAGGAATAACCGTTGCTGATTTCCATGCAGTGGGAAATTGTGATGTGGATAGACTGGAGTTGAACAAGTAAGACAAGGACTCGCATACTAAATCAGCCATGGACCGGAGTACTGGAATAATATAATTACTTGAAGTCGATTTTCGAGACGAAAGATGTGTAAGGTCATAGTGGACTTGACCTGGTGAAAATGTTGGCATCTGGAACCGAGGAGTAGTAGTGTCAAGGGAGGAATCTAAACAAGGGAATTGATTTGCTTCTTGTGGTAACGTACACTGATTGGCGAAATGCTGTGCAAGAAGGTTCACCTTTTCCAATTGCGTGTTAGTCCGACGATAGCCATCTTGCGAATCTGGTATCAATGGTTTACGAGTTGAAATGTTGCAAAAGTCCTTAATTAACTCTCCTCCACCACACATATCCACCTTTCGTGCAACCCTTCGAGATACTGGCAGCGTTGCGATCAAGAAAGGCAGATCTGGCAGCACGGATTTTCTTACGATAAATATTCCTGGATACACAGTACGCTGCCTTTGCTTCAGTTGATTGTGGATTTCGCAAATAAGCATGGTACAGTCTATTCTGTCGCCGCTGAAATTGACGCAGGTCAGGTGTGTACCATGTCTGATTTCGCTGATCACGCTTACGCACCCAGGTTGATGACCTTTCAACTAAATCTAGGAAATGGGATTCCCATGCTTTCCAAGAAGCATCAACAGTTTCACATCCATAGAGGCGCTCAAGGAATGGTTCCCTTTCCATCAGGAAACGAAGCCTATTAAAATCAATTGTTTGATGCAGTAGAGTTGTCCGTTGTGGTGTTGGTGCACGTAGTGTAAGAGAAACGATAACGGGGCAGTGGTCTGACAGGGGTGGGAGAGTGGTGGTAGACCAGATGATATCTGGAATATTGGTTGCTACGATGTCAAGTAGAGGAGTGCAACCACTGCGCATATTGGGGCGTGTACCATCCTTATTGATAACTGTGAATCCATATTGCACAAATGCCAGTTGCAGTGCTCTACCACTACTGTCAGTGACGTCAGAGTCCTTCCATGCACAATTTCTTGCATTGAAGTCACCTAACATTACACAGTTGTGGTCATCGAATACATGAGAGAGCTCGTTAAATAAATTCGTAATTGCAGCAATTGGTTGTCGTGGAGGTCTGTACCAAACAGATACAAACAGAGGTCTACCAGGAAGCTTTACCTCAACCAATAGCATTTCACAGCTGTTATTCCCACCTATTGACATGAGTAAAGCATTCGACACTGTCCGCCGCGATGTCCTGATGAGGATCCTTGAATCCTTCCTCCAAGAAAGTGAGCTCCGAATGATCCGTATACTGTTGACTGAAACCTGGCTTGAACCTCATGTGAAAGGTGCATCGAAAAGCTCTTTCAAGACAAATATCGGAGTCCCTCAAGGGGACAGTCTCTCTCCAGTGCTTTTCACCATTTACCTGGAGGCTGCTCTCCGGGACCTACGACAGGAGCTGCCATCTCGCCCCGCTGTGGACAATGACCTGCCGCTGGATATCGCATACGCGGACGATGTTGATTTTGTGAGCCGGGATGAGACGTTTCTCAGTGAAGTTGAACAACAAGCTCCAGCAGTTCTTGCGAGATGGAACCTGAACGTTAATCCCTCCAAGACAGAGCATACCACCGTCGCCCGATTTCCCGATAGGAACCAAGAAACGTGGCGTACTGTCCGCAAACTAGGCTCCCTCCTGGGTGACGCCGAAGATGCTGCTCGGAGGCATCAACTGGCCGCCGCCGCCTTCAACTCACTCCTCAAGATCTGGACCCGGAGGCGCCAGATCAGTGAAGGTCTTCGGCTGAGGCTCTACAACGCCTACGTCATCCCAGTCCTTACCTACAACTGCGGCACTTGGGGCCTACCGATGTCGGAGCTCGCGCGAATGGATTCGTTCCACAGGACCCAGCTAAGGAGCATCATCGACATGCGGTACCCTAAACGAATTAGCAATGACACTCTGTATAAGCGCTGCGGAGCTGTCCCCATCAGCGAGATGATCACAAGGCAGCGCTACAGTCTCGCTGGCCATATCTTTCGTTTGGCCCCAACTGCTCCTCCACAGTTGGCAGTGGATATGTATCTTCGCCTGGCCAACGACGAGGGCACTGAACGCTTCAGGGGTCGACCTCGGACGACTTTGGTAACGGTCTTGCAGACGGAACTGTTATCATGGCATGGACTTACCCTCCACCAGCCGCTAGATGTTGACGCAGTGCGCACAATGGCAGCGGACCGACAGGCATGGCGTGGAGCCCGCCCCACCTAACAGGACTGACCAGACATGTTGTATGCATAATTATTCTATTTTATTTTATACTTTGGATGAAGTTTTCCATTAGTCATATTGGTGTTGTTGCTAACGGCTTTTGTTGACGTCACTTCTGTCATTTCATTGTATCGTATTACTCTTCAGACATCAATCCTGAATGGCATAAGCGAAAGTGGCACCCCCGCCACCTACGCGGACATGCTTTTAATAATAATAATAATACTAACCTATTGGGAGGCCATTACAAAGAAAGATGGGAGACAGATAACATTGAACAAGAACAGACAACGGAGGACAGCTAGGCAGAGGACTACTCAGTAGTAGAGACCTGCTGATTTCCTTACCCAGAGAGAAGGGCCCTGATTGGATACATCGGTTGAAACCCAGGTGACTTGCAACTCACTGAAGGAACCAGTCTATGTAGGCACATCCACATCCATACACGCATAACATTAGTGTTATTCCCGTAGCTATGCAGAAGACGTTACTTCAGTAACGTCTGGCGCTAGCCAGGGTCCACACAGCTTTAATTTGGTGTTTGTTTGTGTGTTTGTTTGTTTGTGTCACGCCTGGCGCTATTTTGTATCTATCCCGTACTGTACCGTACCAGCAAAGACAGCTGGCCACAATATTTTTGTTTGTTTGTGCCATCGACATGCCTGGCGCTATCCCGTACCTGTCCCGTATCATCAAGAGTACGGTACCATCAAGAGAATGAGTATATATGCGAAGTGTATGGGGGGAATGCATTCAGTGCAGTAACATTAAATTTTGTGTGGATTTGTGTGCGAGGCCGAGATCCCACTAGCAGGCTGGCTGGGCCGCCTGTCGACCAGCCCGGAAATCGCATGTAGGCCGATAGCATAATAATTATAACGTATATACAGTCATGTAGATGTATAGCAGGGAGTCATATTATGTAAACGACTCCCTGCTGTATGGGGAGATTTTCTGGAAAGAAATACGAAGTAGGGAGACGAGTAAATGCAATCAGAATGGATGTTAGTTGCCGTCAGTATAATAATAATAATAATAAGAAGAAGAAGAAGAAGGCCCGTGATCGGCAGAGTCAGCGCTGGTCCCAGGAAACGTCAGGACAGACATCCCGTCGACTCCAGAACGCCCGTCATCGGCAGAGTCAGCGCCGGTCCCATAGCTATGCAGAAGACGTTACTTGTACTTCAGTATCTCATTGAAACGTTTTTGCAAAACAATGATTTAGCTAATCAAAGGAAAAAGCATTTCCATCAGTTCTAACAACATGCACGATGAGCTAGGCAACAAAGCATAGCGCAGGGCCCTGAGCTTCCAAGCTCTCTCGTTGCATCACATTGATATCCATCCTATGCAACATGTGTTACATGCACTGCAATGCCGCTAAAACGAGATTACTCGTTGCACCCATCTAGATACAGTCGTCCCTCTTTAATCCAGCACTTTATAAACCAGCACTCTCTATAAACCATCATAATTTTCAGTACGTCCTTATCGTGCACATTACAGCAATAAATCAGACTTTTATAGTCCATCAACCTCCCTAATCAAGCAGAATTTCCGTAGCACAAATGGTGCCAAATTATACATGTACCACCCTATCACATCGATTTCAATAGTGATCACACACGGTTTCCGAAGTTTGCTTTATTGCAACATTGAAATGTTGCGCCCCTTTTCTCAGAACTCTTTGGTATAATGTACCGGTATGTGCCTGGTAAATGTAAATGGTAGTCTTGGTTATGCTTCTGTTGTAACTAGCTTTTCTTGACCTGCTCCCAGCCCCGTGCCCATCTCCACACGTATGCAACACTTCCTAATGTGTGTTTTCCAAACACGCGTGAAAACTCAGAGTAGGGAATTCAATCGCGTGACAAGTCGGCTGAAAGCAGCCTTCTTGCGTGCGACGGCATTAGTATGCAAGCTGTGTGGTATAATGAACTATTTTAGTAATTACTTGGTTGCAGCTTTTCGATTTTTCTGTCCTAAGTACAATGTCATGTACTTAGGGCTCCGGCGGATTATGCTCGCGAAATCATGCTTTCATGGATTCTCGCATTATGCTCGCAGAATCCTCCTATTATGCCTTGGCATGCGGAGATACATATTCACTTTGTTGTACTTATGGAGCCTCAAAGTTCGGAAAATTGTGCCATTTTCGTACTCATGTGCAAGTGGCCATAAGTACAACCTAATGTTGCATGAGTACCCAACGCCAAGGTGTCCATGCTTGCTAGAGATGAACATGGAAAAGAGAAAACATTACTTCTTCTATTCATTAGTTGACTTCTGTAAAAAGATTTTTTTATTGCCAAATTTAAGTTGAGTTACCTTTGAAAAAATTATCATGTTCAGCTGTCTTCGTAATCAAGTAGTCCTACTCGTCCAGCCGATGTCACCCTTCCTGGCCTCACCCTGCAAATAATCAGCTCATCTCTCCAGTAGCTGCACCTCTGCTTCCATCATGACCGGACATCAACTCTACCTATCAGCAATATCCATAGCCTGCACAGTATTGGCTGCTGAAATCCAGAGGTCATGACTTCGTAACATGCATAATGATTATGTACATGTGCGCGGAGTTCTGCGGACTACCCGTCACTAGTACTAGTCGGTGGTAGTATCTCGTTCGCCCCAGGATACCTGATAAAGACTGATTCACTCGCATCTTCTGCTACATGTACGGTACGCTTTCCAACGGCCAAAGAGGTCTTTGTGGTACACTCTCACAACACCAACACACAGAAGTCTCCTGCTGAGAGCACGGTGGCTCGGCAATGGCGAAGTGCTGAGAGCACGGTGGCTCGGCAATGGCCTTTATTTAGAATTTTTTTCCTTTTTTTCTCTTTTTTTCCTTTTTTCCTATAAATATTTGTACATTTACAAAAATATATCAACGATCGATACAGTCAATCAAAAATGCTGATAATTACACACAACACGCCAACAACGGCATAACAATAGGGAAATGTAAAAACGCACACCTCAGAAACGCAAGAGAACACCCTTGCACATCATCTTCACACCGGCACACCACACAGGTCATCATCCAGCTTCAGTTAACACAATGCCTTGATGGCCCCTGAAAAATCCCAACCCTTCAATTCAATCTTGCAATTCAATCTTGCATTCTGCCCCATGCCAATTCATCCCCTGTCAATAACCCTCTGAAGCTGAATGTAACCATACAACAGCCCACGACGCGCACACCACCCCTAATGTTTTTCTAAAAGACCAACAAAGAAAAACACCGCAGTCGTAACTGCCCTAGGCAAAACCACACACATCAACACAATGTCTATAAACACCCTTCAGTCCGGGGTGGGAGGGCGGGAACAAACTGAACGGTAGAAAGGCCACTGCGAAGTGACGGAAATGCGGTCAAGGACCGCATCTTGTCGGTACCACATTCTGTGGAATGAAATCCAAAATCGGAGCGATTTTGCAGCGTCTTAGCGCAAATTGTTTCGAGTTATCCACAAAGACACAAGCTTTCCAACTCTCTTCGGCCGTTGGAAAGCGTACCAGTTGGAAAGCTTGTGTCTTTGTGGGTAACTAATACTTACTTGAACATTTGGGGCTTATGTAAAATCGCACTGATTTTGGGATTTCCCTGCAACTTTTTGCTTCAGCAAAAATGTTGGGCTTGACCGCATTCCTGTCACTTCGCAGTGGCTTTTCGTTGGTGCAGTTTGTATCCCACCCTCCCACCCCTGACTTCTGGGTGTGTGTTTATCGATATAATCTTATTGGCTTTCTTATTGGTCATGTGGCTGTGGCAGTTACGACTGCTTTTCTTTTTTAGTTAAAAAACCGTAGGGGTGGTGTGTGCGTCGCGGGCCTTTGTATGGTTACGTACAGCTTCAGATTGTATGGCTAGTGCCAGGGGAGTTAAATCTGCATGGGAAGAATACCACTGTATTGTGATTGAACTGAAGCTGGATGATGACCGTGTGGTGAGTGTGTGGGTTTTTTCAAGATACCATCCTGGCCCTGGGGCAGGGATGTAGGTCCTTTAGCTTGGACGGGTGTTGTTACATTCATTGTAACATCTTGTCGTTTTCTGTGTGCTTCGCTGTGCGACTAGCAGCAGTATCTTGTCAATGTGCATATTTTTTATATTGCTGTTTGCGTTATGCAGAGCTCACTGACTTGTCGGTTTGAGCGCTCTGGCAAGGTACGTTCGGGCCTGATTGGAAATTTTTATTTCCATTGCTATCAGGTTCGGCCTCATTTCCTCTGTGCTGCGCTGATGAGTTCAAAAAGAACGAAACAGCATGCTGTCCGCAGATTGAGTATTTCGCTCCTGCTCTTGTAGCAGTTGAGCACTCTTGCGTGGGGTAGTGCCTTTGCTGTTTGCGTTATGCAGAGCTCACTGACTTGTCGGTTTGAGCGCTCTGGCAAGGTACGTTCGGGCCTGATTGGAAATTTTTATTTCCATTGCTATCAGGTTCGGCCTCATTTCCTCTGTGCTGCGCTGATGAGTTCAAAAAGAACGAAACAGCATGCACGGCTGTCAAGAAGCGGCAACTTAGAAAGATGGCGTCGGTTCGAGATGGCATGGTAACCGCGCACGTGCCGGGGTCCGTGACTTGCTCATGTATGCACGCCAATGCAAGTCACAAACTCACAAAGATCGTCTTTGCATTTGGAGAAAATATCTTCGACTCTCTTTGGAGGTTGGCGAGGTTTGCCTAATCTTTACTTGATTGCGATGCCGGTATGTCCTCTCAATAATTAGAACAAAGAGAGCTGATGATCGCTTCATTGCTGAGCAGAAGTAACAATCAACTCTCCTCATGTCCTCAGTGCCAAAGGCAGACGACTGCAATTCCACAACACTCATTTCACGATGATGGAAACAATAATCGTGTACTAGTACACACTTGGACCATTCGGTCATCCCTATTCTAGCCGCTAGTCCGTCCAGCAAGCAGATATTGACTATTACGATAAGTACAACTGCGTGAACGAGGGCTCACCCATCAAATTCAATTCAAGACGTGACTCCAGTCAAGAATTAGGGTCTTTACTCGAGAACTTCACAAATACAGGTCAAGGCACCCCACAAAACTGATAGATGGCACGAACGAAAGACAAATTGGCTAGACAAAGTGTCCCAAGTGATTGAAAACAGCAGATCTACCAAATAAGACAGCTACATGTGCCTAAACAACGATTCCCATACAGTAGAGAGTAGTATCAGGCAGAATGAAAGCCTTGGAAGTGCACAAATACAGCCACGACCGCCACAAAAATTGGACGACCGCCACAAAAAAATTCTCATTGCTCTACTTCCTTGAAGGATGAAAGTTACCAGTTATCCTATAGCGATGTCAGTTTATGCCTGTTGGAACCCCCCACAGCCCGCACGAAATACCTTTCAAATAATTCCAGGATGCAATTGCAGCTCCAGACAGGAGGAAGAAGAACACCGTGAAAAATAACGGCAACGATGCCCAACCTCTCGGGAAACGGCTGAAGTCTTCCTGAAGATGTTAACATTGAATAGCCATCGATTACCAGCGTGGTTTGGTGACTTTAGAACTGTTTTGAGACTTAGAACGAAGCGATATCTCAAATTTGATGGAATTGTTACCTGTCAAATGCGTGGGCGAGCAGGCCAGCTGACTGGTTATGCATGAACATGCATGAGCATGCATTGATTTTTCATGGTTCACGTGCAGAAAACTAAGTTGCCGCGATCCAAGTGCAGCTAACAGCCGTGCATGCTGTCCGCAGATTGAGTATTTCGCTCCTGCTCTTGTAGCAGTTGAGCACTCTTGCGTGGGGTAGTGCCTTTGCTGTTTGCGTTATGCAGAGCTCACTGACTTGTCGGTTTGAGCGCTCTGGCAAGGTACGTTCGGGCCTGATTGGAAATTTTTATTTCCATTGCTATCAGGTTCGGCCTCATTTCCTCTGTGCTGCGCTGATGAGTTCAAAAAGAACGAAACAGCATGCTGTCCGCAGATTGAGTATTTCGCTCCTGCTCTTGTAGCAGTTGAGCACTCTTGCGTGGGGTAGTGCCTTTGCTGTTTGCGTTATGCAGAGCTCACTGACTTGTCGGTTTGAGCGCTCTGGCAAGGTACGTTCGGGCCTGATTGGAAATTTTTATTTCCATTGCTATCAGGTTCGGCCTCATTTCCTCTGTGCTGCGCTGATGAGTTCAAAAAGAACGAAACAGCATGCTGTCCGCAGATTGAGTATCTCTATGCATACAATTACCGGTATTATTAAAAAAATCAGGGAGAGGATAATTATAATATCAATAAATAAAGCCATTGCCGAGCCACCGTGCTCACAGCCATTGCCGAGCCACCGTGCTCACAGCAGAGACTTCTGTGTGTGTGTTATTGTCGTGAAAGTGGACCACAAAGACTGTATCAGTGTGAGAAAGAACTTTGAAGAAGATGAGCCTGAGCGTACAATACGGTATTGCCATGATTTCTACCCTGCTGCCTGCTTTTCATTGAAAACGCTATCAGCTTGACCTCCGAACCCTTTACCATGCAGACCACCATCACTGATCAGGTGCACACTGCATAGTACTAGAACTGTCGTACAATCATCTAGCTATTTCACATTCTCCTACCTTCGAAAGGATGGTACGCTTTCCAACGGCCAAAGAGAGTTGGAAAGCTTGTGTCTTTGTGGGTACTAGTAACTTGAACATTTGGGCTCATGCAAAATCGCACCGATTTTGGGAAATAGTTTTACGAGCATTGGTTTCACTGCAGTGTAATTCCGTTGAATATGTAGCGTCACATCATATTCTTTAGAAGCTTATCTCTGGCACATTTTTCATCATTTACATGTATTATCCCAGTTCTGCAAGCTGACAATCATATGCTCAAGCGCAGAGCTCTGCCCTAGACTATGTCTTTTTCTCTTTCTCCGTTGCTCACCTATTGCTCATTACTTCTTTTACAGATTTGGTATTATGGAAAGTTTGGAAACCCCCTCGATAGGCGAAAGCCTTTGGGGAATCCTTAAACAATAAAAATTACAAAAAAATGATGCTGATAGCTGCCTGGCTCCAGGGTCTGAAATGGGAACATTTACAGACGACACCACGCTGTATGCCTGCGTCAATACACGCGATGATGCCATACACCAAGCTGACAGTCTCCAAGCTTCCGTCAATGCGTAACATGCACGGGGAACACAGTGGCATGTTAAGTTTGAACCATCCAAGTCGCAGCTCCTACGAATCTCCTGCCATCGACAGCAGCCTTTGCCTGTCCCCGTAATAAACTTTGGAGGGGAGGTCATCCCACAACAGCCACACCTCAAGCTCCTCGGAGTTATGGTTGACTCCAAGCTATCCTTTTCCATGCATCTCCGGTCAGTTGCTGCCAGGGCAAATTCACGTATTGGCTTCCTACGTAGAGCTGCTCGCGTTCTGGACTGTCGTGGCATGCTGGCCGTGTATCACGGCTTCGTCCGGCCCCTGCTCGAGTACGCTCCCCTTGTCTGGATGGGAGCTGCTCCCACCAACCTTGATCACCTTAACAGAGTGCAGAGGCGTGCCCTCCACATCATGGGACCCAACATCTTGCTACAGAGCCTTGAGGCCCGACGGACACTGGCGGCGCTGACTTTCGTCTACAAGCTACTGGGCCAACTGGAAAATGTTCTCCCTCCAGGCGCACCTAACTACCTTAAGTAGACGCTCCTTTCCATACAACATCATCAACACCTGGAACGCGCTGCCATCCTCCCTCTTCACCAAACCACCATCTCCTAAGGGCCTACAATCCTTCAAAGCGAACGTCCACTACCATCTTCGCCGAAGCCAGTGGCTTTGGGCCACAGACTCCCTCTAACAGTTCAGAACTATTTCCATCTTGAAGCTCCCCCCCCCCCCAAGCATTGCATCATGTTCACTGCATCTGAACTGCCTTTGAATCTATTTTTCTCTCTTCTTGTTCTCTCTCCACCCACCACCCCCCCCCCTCTCTCTCTCTCCCTCCCTCCCTCCCTCCCTCCTTCCCTCCCTCCCTCCCTCCCTCCCTCCCTCCCTCCCTCCCTCCCTCCCTCCCTCCCTCCCTCCCTCCCTCCCTCCCTCCCTCCCTCCCTCTCTTTCTCTCTCTCTCTCTCTCTCTCTCTCTCTCTCTCTCTCTCTCTCTCTCTCTCTCTCTCTCTCTCTCTCTCTCTCTCTCTCTCTCTCTCTCTCTCTCTCTCTCTCTCTCTCTCTCTCTCTCTCTCTCTCGCTCTCTCTCTCTCTCTCTCCTCAACCATTCTACCTAACCTTCTCTTGTCTTTATCGCTAAATCACCACCTTCTTTTAGGCTATGGTGCGCAAGCTCACGTTAACGCCGATACCATGGGTCGGTGTTGTGGGCTTGCCTCACCAGCACAGGCTTGCTTTGCAGCCCCTACTCTCCCTGCTGTTTTGTTATTGTATACTCTGTTGTCTTCTCCCGTTCTGACGAGTAGGTTGTGTACTTAGTAAAAAAAACAAAAACAAAAAACAATAGAATGTAGTTGTCCCTTTCTGACCATGGCAGTGTGACTTTGCATTCCACCTTTATTATAGTACAATACAATCATAATGCTTACAGTGTTCCTTCACCTGATGACGTGCCCGGTTTATAACAGACCATCATGTACCAATAAAGTAATTCCACCTCCACCAAACGCGCTCTCTATCATGTACAGGGGCGTCGGAAGGTATTTCAGGGTGGTACGGTCAGCCATCTGAAGTACAATTTACTCGTGGGGGAGGTGGTGGCGGAGCCAAAAATATTTGAATTTTAGATCCCAGATCAGTGTATTTTATTCATTCACGGGGTATCTGGGGCAAAAAGTGGTACGGTCAATACCGTAGTGACCGTACCGTGTGCGACGCCCCTGATCATGTACCAGAGAAGATACGATATCTAGAAGTTATGTGTCTACCACAGGGCAGGCGGGATGGTCCAGGAAATCAATAAATTTAGATAGTTTCCTTGAACATTTCCCCCTTCTCCACCTTACCATGGCAATATAACCTTGCAGGCATTCTGATCATCCTTGATGAGGAAACCTCACAAGAACGTTCTCACCGCTTCCTTCAGTGAATGGTAGATGAAGCACTAGCACTTCGGCTTACACTCGCTGAACATAAGCTTGTCTCATCTTCTGACCTGCCAACAACCGACCTAACAGTAGCCTGTATCTACCGTGCTCCTTCCCCGTCGACGGATGACTTCTCGACTTTTCTCGACCGCCTCCAAATAGCCCTGCAATCAACTCAAAGGAAGCCCGAAGCCCTTGTGATATCAGGCGACTTCAACTGTAGGTATTCCGGCTGGTGCTCAACTGACCAAACGGATGCACAGGGTCTGAGTCTTGACAACCTCTTCTCATGCTATAATTTGACCCAATCGGTAACCTTTCCCACCCACCTCCGCTCGAATGGACTTGGCAGCTGTCTAGACCTTATCGCGAGCAACATCCCTAACCAACTCAACCACATTCAACACCTGGCTCCTCTTGGCGCATCATACATGCCGTCCTGCTGGCTGAGCTCTCCTCCTCAAAGTCTTCCCCCACAGCAGCCAGCACCTGCCGTAGCCCACCATCTACACAAAAATACAAGGTCCTGAGTGCCACGGTTAACATGTGGAATGCCATGAATGTTTTTCTCGCAGATGTACCCTGGTCTCAGGTCCTTGCCTCCCACTGCATCGACACGGCTGTCTCTGCATTCACAGACATCCTTGAAGGTGCCTTGGACCTATATATAGGAAGATCCTCACCTCCTCGTCGGAAATCACGCCACAAACCCTGCCCCTGGATGACTCCATCACTGAAAGCAGCTATTAAAGTCAAGAGCGATCTCTACAGCATCTACCGGAAATACCCATCCCCTACAAATTTCAACAAATACAAACACCAACGTAACTATGTAAAATGCCTTTCCAGAGCCTGCCATCGCTGCTACATCCGCAACCTCCGTGCCGCGATATCTCCCACAAACCCTCGCCTCCCATCCCTCCCTGTGCTCCTTCGTCAACTGCGAAATCCTACCAGCGCCCGGGTCATACCTTCGAAGATGGTGGGCCCCAATGGTCGAACAAGCACCTCTCCGGCATCCATTGGTAACTTATTGAACCGCCACTTCGTCAGTGCTGGCTTACAGGTTGACCCCGATGCTCCTATTCCCACTATTTCCTCCCTACCTCCACCAGCAACTACATTGCACCTCCTGATCATCACCTCATCGACTGTTCACAAGCATATTGCAAGACTGCCTCTGAACCAATCCCCCGGAGCTGATAGGATCACCAATGAGATCCTCAGGAAACTGAGCTACTCAATTGCCCGCCCACTCTCCATTCTTTTTAACCTTTCCCTCTCCTCCGGCACATTCCCGTCACGATGGAAGTCAGCCACTGTCATTCCAGTGTACAAAAATAAAGGCGACAAGAACAACCCGTCTAATTACCGACCAATCTCCCTCCTGTCCTGCGTCTCCAAACTGCTAGAGAGAATAGTGTACGACCGCTTGTACGGCCATATCTCCCCTCTTCTTCACCCCGCACAATCTGGCTTCCGTCGTAAGGACAACACATCCCTGCAATTGTCCCGCATAATCAAAGACCTCTGCTCCCTAAAAGACCAGCGGCAGGTCTCCTGCATCTGTTTCTTCGACCTCTCCAAGGCCTTCGACACCGTGTGGCACAAGGGCCTGATCGCCAAACTTCGTGCCCATGGTGTCTCCGGCTCCCTACTCGCCTGGATAACTAGCTACCACTTGGACCGAAATCAGTGCGTCACAGTAAATGGAACCTTATCTGACCCCGAGTCTGTGACATCCGGAGTGCCCCAGGGCTCCATTTTAGGTCCCCTGCTCTTCCTCACATACGTTAATGACCTCCCCTATGCAATTCCCAATATTTCTTTGTTTGCAGATGATACCACTGTCCTTGCTTCCTCCCCGTCTCACGCCACCCTGTACCCCAAAGTTCAGACCTGTATCAACGACATTGTTCACTGGATGAGCACTTGGTACCTTAAGCCAAATGTGACCAAAACCGAGCTCCTCCTTTTTCCCCCTCCCACAGATCCAGTGCCCATCTTCCACTTTCCCGATGATCCCGGTCACCCTATCTCTGTAGCGCCCCACCATAAACACCTTGGCATTGTCATAGATTCCGCCCTCTCCTGGTCTCACCATGCTGATCATGTGTCGTCCAAAGTATGCCGATCTGTCGGCATAATGTCAAGTCACTTGCCCCATTTGCCCCAAAATTGCCGGATTAATTTTTATAAATCATACATTCTTCCCCTCTTCACGTACGGCTTCCCTGCCTGGTCCACCATTAACAAAACCCACATAGGTAAATTAGAAGTTCTCCATCGCCGTATACTGCGCATCATATTTCGTACTGATCGTTATAATCTAGACTTGTATGCTGCTGCATCCACTACCACTCTGCAACATTACCTTGATGCTTCCAAGTGCACCCTGGCACCTTCAATTTTTCTTGACCAGCACCCTGCTCATTTACAGTCCCTTAACTTAATTGGTTCAATTCAGGTGGCACCACCCGAAGCTGCGTTCGTCTCCCCCTAGCTAGGTCTACCCTATTCGTAAATTCCCCTTTCTTTTCCTCCTACTCTACGTGGCTCCAACTGCCTCCCAGTGTTAGACAAGCTCCAGATATGCCCAAATTCCGTACCCTCGTCAGACAGCACTTCAGTATCTCCCAGTAAACAAAGTCACAGTCTCCACTTCCGCTGCATAGTTCGCTGAGCATCCCATTGCTTTGTAAGTTGCTAATCCCTTCCCACGTTGTGTACGTGCTCTTCATTTTCTTTTTTTCTCTTCTTCCGTGGTTGGTCTCACCCTCTCCTCAATTCAATTGGCTGTCTTGACATGCCACGAGGTGCAGAAATAAATAAATAAATAAATAAGTAAATAAATGTAATCCAAGGTCCCTGGTTCTATGGTGGTGACAGCCAATTTTTTCTTCAGACTTTTCCCTTTTCCATTCCCTCAATTAGTGAATATTCAATGCAAGTCAGGTGTATATTGTTCCTTTTCCAGCTTACCATGGCAATATGGCCTTGCAGAGGTTCAGCTCCTTCGTGAGGAAACGTCACAAGAATGTTGTCACGAGCTTCTGTAGTGAATGGTAGATGTAATCCAATCTGAGGTCGCCATCTGAAGAATATTAGCTGGCATTCATCTCTCATGTTGATGATAGGTCCCACACTAACGTTACCAGCGGTACCTGCTGCATTTCGACTAGTCGAGGCCTCCAAAATGCTCCATCTGTCAATGAACGCATCGTCATATAGACTGTTGTTCACGGGTGGGCAGTACAGGCGGACTTCGTCTTTGTCACTGGATCCTACAGTTTCACCGCGGCCCTGATTTCTCCACTGCACAGTAATATTTCCACCATTCTGTATCTCTGGATTGTAGGAATAAACCAGATGTCCATCTATCACTGGAGCAGTCATACCCAGCATAACACTCGCTATCAACAGCATCATTCGTGACATTGTCATCCGTTACTTCTTGGATAGCGATTTCAACTCGGAGAGGTCTGGATCCCTTACAGAGACAACGATTACATGACAACTTAACTTTTCGTCTCCACGAAAGAGCAGCTATGGATCTAGAGGGTTAAGTGCAAGAAAAAGGCGTGCACTGGATTGTCTTTGTTTTGAAGCCAAGAGTAGTGTAGCTACTCGATGCAGATGCTTTTCAGCGAATATTTCACAGTTTACTCGTTTTAGGTTAACACGGTGTTGAAACATGTGCTGAGCCATGAGCCATCCCGCAGTGCTGAACTCGAGGCTGGTGGTCAGGTGCTAGTGTTTCTCGCACCGTGTTACCATGTCCTCGTGTAGGGATACAAGTTACCATGTCGTGTAGGGATACAAGTTACCATGTCGTGTAGGGATACAAGGCAAGAATACATACAATCATGTAATACATGACCATACATGGTTGGAGGAACAAAACCATTACACGAAGCACAGCAGCTGGCAGCTCCCGGTACCACTTTCGACGCTACGCCAGTCAGCGAAGCAGGCCACCTGAAGCCCCCACTGGGGGTCACCTTTGACTCCCAGCTGACATATGCGCAGCACATCTGGACATTTGCCTCCAGAAACGCTTTATCTGTAATCGTCAGGGAAATCTCGCATAACAACTAAACTATCGTAATCCGACATCATCATTATTCATTTTTCTCATATCTTTCTCATACATATTCATATCGCAGATTTCTCGTTTTGGTAGGAATCGGAGAATCCTCTCTCCGGTAAGAAGGCAGTATTGCCTGTGCCCTGAGCGAATTGAAATAAGAGGATACTACAACAACAACATCCGCACGATCCGCTATAAAGCACAGCAACGCCTAGGCTTCCTGCGGAAGGCCTCTGCTGTCCTAGTGCCCCTGGCCGATTCTGAGCCTACAATGGGTTTGTTCGCCCTGTGCTGGAGTACTGTCCCTGGTCTGGCTTGGTGCGCCACCCTCACACTTGGCCAAGCTAGACCAGATCCAGCGACGAGCCATCCACATCATCAGATCGGGCTCCTGGCTCCCTAGTCTATCTCTGCGGCGGACAGTGGCTTCGCTTGCATACTTGTACACTCATGCCTCGTTTATCCGGGCAGTCCGGGACCTTGCACTGCCCGTAACTTTGAAATGTCCGTAACTCCGAATCATATACATCTTGATGGGGAAAGTGCACAAGTGTGCACAGAACATGGCATGTGACGTCACTTTTTCCACACAAAGTGACAAAGGAGTAGTAATATTTCCACTGGAACTTGCCCCCAGGGTGCCCGGTAGACCGAAGTGCCCGTAACTTCGGGGTCCGGATAACCGAGGTATGAGTGTACAAGCTATTCTGCCTGGATGCGGACAGCCCGCTAAAGAAGATCCTTCCCTGGTGCCCAATGTCGACCTCAGGACATACAGCCCACCCGCGTGTCTGCTCAGCCTACGCACCCACACCAGCTATCAATTAACCTCCCAGCACGCACGTGAAACAGCTGTCTTCGCGCATTTCCTGCCAGCGCTGTGCAGACATGGAGTGCTCTGCCCCAAAGCATGATGCTGAGACCCCCACACCTGGAGGGCCTGCAAGCCACCTCAGCCGTAGTGCACACACCGCGTCTGAGACCGTGTCTTTTTTCGCTAGCTTATACTCTCCCTCGCTCTATGTTGTGGCAAAGTAGCTCCCTTGTTCATGTAATAGCTGGCCTACTGTAACAATTATGACGTTTCTTGCCAAATAGCTGAGCCTGCAGTCACTTCACCAATCATCTCATATTTTCAATGTTCCTTTTATTTTACTTTAACAATTTCGCAACCTCTCTCTCCCTCCCTCTCCTCTCTCTCTCTCTCTCTCTCTCTCTCTCTCTCTCTCTCTCTCTCTCTCTCTCTCTCTCTCTCTCTCTCTCTCTCTCTCTCTCTCTCTCTCTCTCTCTCTCTCTCTCTCTCTCTCTCTCTCTCTCTCTCTCTCTCTCTCTCTCTCTCTCTCTCTCTCTCTCTCTCTCTCTCTCTCTCTCTCTCTCTCTCTCTCTCTCTCTCTCTCTCTCTCTCTCTCTCTCTCTCTCTCTCTCTCTCTCTCTCTTTCTCTTTCTCTTTCTCTCTCTTTCTCTCTCTCTCTCTAGCTCTCTCTCTAGCTCTCTCTCTCTCTCTCTCTCTCTCTCTCTCTCTCTCTCTCTCTCTCTCTCTCTCTCTCTCTCTCTCTCTCTCTCTCTCTCTCTCTCTCTCTCTCTCTCTCTCTCTCTCTCTCTCTCTCTCTCTCTCTCTCTCTCTCTCTCTCTCTCTCTCTCTCTCTCTCTCTCTCTCTCGCTCTCCCTCGCTCTCCCTCCCCCACCCACTCTTGGTGCGTCTAGGTGGCCATGAAGTCGAAACCCTAGGTCGGCGGGGCTCCCTAAACCTCACAACCACTGCCACGATTCAGGTTGTGCGTGCTTCCCCTAGCTGCATCTCATGTTTGGCCTTTAAGTGGTCTTTGTAAAAAAAAAGAAACGCCACAGGAAAAATCGACGAGGCCCTGGCTTTTCGTACGGTTACTTTCCAAAGTCGTTTCAATGGTGGTATGAGCAGCAGCAACCAAGTATTTATTTTGTGTTGTACTTTTTATTTGAAACTCGGATGTTGAGCCATAAATAAAATTAATGTAGATAGTAAAAGACATTATGGATACGAGTTTAGAGTAACTCTCATAACATGATACTTTATACAGTCAGTTAGCGCTACGGAGATGTGTTGAAGCTAGATGTCAGGACGTCGAATGTCTCAGTACTCTGTCAGTTTTGTGCCTAGTTATTGCACTTTCTGACTGTATAAAGTATCATGTTACAGTGATGGAGAGTTACTCTTAGCTCGTATCCATAATGTCTTTTACTATCTACAGTACTTTTTATTCTTTTTATTTTACTCAGGCATTCCCCACAGACCCGAAGGTCTTCTTACATGGTGCCCCAAGGTGAATGTATGCGTTGAGTTCCTGGCGAAATGAATTGGGGATATGATTAGTGCGAAAGGATTCGGGGAGTGCGTTAAAGCGGTCAGCACACTCAGCACCAAGAAATGAAATGGATTTGTATCCAACTTGAGTGTGGACAATGGGTAGAGAAAAGGAATAATTATTGGCTTGACCTCGAGTGACTTTTATCTGTGTGAACGCCGTCACGGTGAAGGGAGAACATAATCAGAGACGAGTGAACTGCAGAGATTGTGGGTGCAGCGGAACACGAAGAATATGGACAATACCTTGTGTCGACGCTAATAATTTGTTATGTGGTACCTCTCAAGCAGGTATGCCGTGTGTGTGTGAATATGCAATGCACAAATATACATACATGTATTACAAGTACCCCCTCCATAGTCATACATGTATGAGCAGGAGCTGACATCTCACGTTGTCAGTAGCCCTGTCCCAAAGATGCCAACATATTTCGCAACTTATGCTTTTCGGAACCATGCCAAAACAAATGAAAGTTGCTGAAATCGCATCCATTTTTTCAGAAAAAGCTCAAAGGTTGCTGATATCGAAACTCAAAATGAGCAAGTTCTTGTGCATAAAATGATACCAAAAACAAGCAAAAACTAAGCCTGAGCGGAAATGGACAACACTGGAGCATACTGTGGCGCAGCATAACCATGATAACTGTCTGAGTAAAGTCATGCGTACATAAAGGGGAAGTATACCCTAAAATCAAATTTTCACCAGTTGTAGTCTTCTGGGTGCTGAGTCGAATGGTCTTGGTCCGAGGAAGCTGCGACGCTCCCTTCCTGCTTGAATCCCAATCGAACTCGCGCACTTCCACCGAAACTGGGTGACTGCGCCCTACTAGATGGGGATTTGTATGCAAAATGTCACTAAAAGCGCCATTTCGTTCTTATAAAAGCACGGATGACCGCGATTGGCCCATATGTTGTAGTCTTTTGGACGCTGAGTCGACTGATTTTGGTCCGAAAAGGCTGCGATGCAGCGTTCCTCCTTTATTCCCAATCGAACATGGTTGAACAAGCGGTCACGTGCTCCTGGGTGCCCAAATCACCTGGTCACCGCGCCAGCAGGCGACAACTAACTTACTTTCACACCAAGGTTCAACTCGAGTTCAACTCGAGTGACAGGACTGCACCCAAAAAAGGTCAAACAGGCTAGTAAGTAGTTGTACCCTGCAGGCACGGTGACCAGGTGACTGGTGTACGCAGGAGCACGTGACCGCTTGTTCAACCATGTTCGATTGGGAATAAAGGAGGAACGCTGCATCGCAGCCTTTTCGACTGGTGAAATTTGATTTTAGGGTATACTTCCCCTTTAACAGCACATAACTCGTATGTTATGAATGAATACCGGTATGTGTACAGAGTAAAACATCATTAGCTTTGGAAAACGAACAGACTTGGAATGAGTTTTGTTGGCGCTTCGCACACAGCATTCATGATACTAAGTAATTATATTATCATAGCAGCGTTGCTCAGTTCTACCACATAATTTTACTTTAATGTACAAACCATCAAGACAAGTGTACTTCTCATGTTCTTCGAGAAGTACAATTGTCTTGATGGTTTGGTGCAATGTATCAGCGCTTCTTGATGAAGCGGAGCATCACGGACACTTCAATGGTCCCCTCCAAGGCGTTTCTCTGCTTACGGTTGCGGAAAAGTTGCGAAGTAGTTCGTGAAAATGAAGAAAATTGCGAAAGTTGCGATTTCTTCTAAAACAACCAAAAATATTGACTGAGTAGGAAATAGAAGCCGAGGTCTTTAACGAGGTTTTTATTTCCTATCCTGACCAAGTACGAAGTCAATATTAGGTTTATCACGACAAACAGTTCGTATTTCAAATTCCAGAACGATAACCTCAAGAATCCCGGTTTTATGTTTGCACAACCGTTGCACCATCACCTACTCGTACAGTGGCCATGCTGCACTAGGCACCGTTCAACTGCGCAACCCACAAGCAGTCAAATATAAGCAGCCAATATAACCCTAAGGAGTGAAATACATGTATGCAGGACTATTTGACTGCTTAAAAATAATTTGGTATAGCGAAAATCAATGGGAGTCAATACTAAGAGAGTGCTAAAGTACAGTACAGCACACAGTACTTAACTTCGACAACATCAGTCTCTCGGATTTTCAGCAGTGCTGGTATGCGGATTACGGCGAAGCTGGTGGTTGGCTGTTGGCAGTTCATGCGTTTTGGCGTGAAATCCCTTGGTCCACAGTATGGATACAATCCAATCCAAATGCTGCCAAGACTAAGTTACTAGTCAAGCCTGGATTAGAGGAGGAAGCAAGGATTTTGTTTGCTGACACAGCAATTGATATACAGAGTGATGGTTTCCGTTATCTGGGTGGCGCAATTGGCACGCACGAGTATATCACTGGAAGTCTGTGCCATCATGTGGCATTGTGGAGTATGGAGGTACGTGCGTTGGCATCATCATTTGCCAGGACGCAGCCATATGCGGTCTACCGGAGGCCTGCGTGGAAATGGCATTATCATCTGCGATCCCACAAAGACCCAGAATCTGCGTGTTTTGATGATTTGGATAGTGCCATTGGACGAGACCTGATTCCGGCCTTCACTGGTCGTCCCAACCTGTCAGATATTGAACGTACAATTTTGGCACTGCCTGTCAGGTTCGGAGTCCTCGCCCTCCCAATTATTGCCTAGGACGCCAGTGAACAGCAAAGAGTGAGTCTGAGGGTAACACGGCCCATTGTGGACGTGTTTCAGTGCAAATCGGATGCTGCTCTACCAGTGTTGTTATTTGTTCCGGCAGGGGCTCTCCGTCCGCAAGGGTAAGCAGAGGGTGCGTCTGTCTGGATATCGTCATTTGCACGTGGATGTGTCCTTGGGGCTGTGCAATCAGCAGAGGTTGCTGGTGGAGTGTGCTGCTGGCCCTGGGGTTTCAAGCTGGCTGACTGCTGAGCCTCTGGCAAAAAGTGGCTTCATCCTAAACAAAGTGGAGTTTGTCGACGCATTGTCAATACGATAATGGCTGTCCCTTGTGGGACATTCTGAGTCCGTGCGTGTGTGGTGCGGACCTCAGCGTCGATCATGCAGCAACGTGCCCTACTGGGGGGAGGGGGGGGGGGGGTACCCCACTCTCCGGCACAATGCTTTGCGTGACCTGATTGTAGAGGCCATGGATGCGGCCATCCCTGGTGTGCGAATTGAGCCTCCTCTGCTCACACTCGAGGGTGAAGCGCTCCCTGGTGCAAAGACCAACCGGCGTCTGGAGGCTCATCTGTATATCTATGCACGGTGCTTCTGGTCTCGGCAGCAAGACGCATTCTTTGTTAGGGTGACTCATCCCTCAGCATCCTTGGTGTTGAGAGCGGAGGTTCGTGCTCAGTTAACCAGGAATGAACAACAGAAGAAGAGAGCCTACCTGCAGACGCTGCCCGTGCGCATTCGTAGCAGCCTCCAGGGTTCCTACCCAGACTGCATTACAGTCTGTATCGGCTATAGCGTACCCTTTTGATTTCCGTGATTTTATCACTATAACCGATGCATCACTATATGCGATACGATCGATTTTTTTCGAGCGACACATGAAAGGCAAGGAAATACTTCCAGCATGGCGTTTTGACAAATGAGCATGCTGCATAGTTGACAGTGCCCGCATTTCCATAAAAAAATTCTGTTATGTACATGTACATGTGTCACTATCAAAATAAGCAACGTGAAGAAAGTAAAAAAATAGGGCCTTTGATATTATTGCAACATGTATTTTAAAGTTATCACTATAGCCGATTATAATGTAGTGTGTTATGCATGTTTTGATTCTATGTTGCCATCATAATATCCGATATATCATTACATCCGATAATATTGGTTATAGTGATATTTGTACTGGATAAAATACGTTTTGCTTTTGATATTTCTTACCAATATCACTGTAGCCGATATATTCTTATATCCGGTCACTCTATAGCCGATACAGACTGTATTCCCTTGTGGAACAGCCTACCAGCGACTATTCTACCAGCACCGCCGCAACCCAGACAGCTCCAGTCCTTCAAGGAAAAATGCAACAAGTAACTGCTGCACCTGAACTGGCAAGCAGCCACCGACGCCCTATGAAACGGTTTAGACCAGCGCCTTACTAGCATCCTCCCTCCCCCTTACCACAATTTGTTTCACATTGCACATACCTACGGAAGAAGGGGAGAGAAAACGAAGACAAAACAAAAGAAACAACAATGGGGGTGTAGGCGCTACATGAGCTGCGCTGGTGAGATGCAGTGGACTCCCCCGACCAAGGGTCTTGGGATCGGCGTACACAGCAAGCACCATGGGGGGGGGGGGAGGCGGGGGCGAGAGGAATGGCGGAGAGAGAGAGAGAAAGAGAGAGAGAGAGAGATAGAGAGAGGTGGGGTGGGAAAGAGAGATAGAGATAGAGATAGATAGAGAGAGAGAGAGAAACAATGTGACGATATCTTTCACTCTGCTTCTCTCACGACCATCTACCCATTGTTCTCGTTCCTCACTATTATTCATTTCCCCTCTTCCTCCCCTCCTCATGGTTTTACTGAATTTTGGCGCGCTTTGTATGCGTAGACGCCGAGACCTTTGAGGTCAGCAGAGCAGCCTGGCCCCGCCACCACTTCTCGCATATATTCGGGAATATAGTGGACTTTCGTATAAAAAAAGATAAGAAAAAAGAGGGTGACGCATGTTGAGAGAGGTGCATTCACGCCCTTGGTTTTTGCCACCAATGGCATGTGCAGCCAGGAGTGTTCACATGCACTGAAGAATTTGGTTGGCCTAATTATCAAGAAGCATTCTGATTTGCATTATGCAAAATGTTATGGCAAAGTTGAGGTGCTGTATCTCTTTCTTGCTGATTGAAATGGTTTGTAACGTGTTTCTGTTGATGTATGGCATCCCATTTGCGCCGCCGAGCACGTTCATCATTTCTTGATCAATGCCGCTTGCATGATTTGTAGGCTGGCTGCATCAATAATAGTGTGTTCTGCGTCTTTTCAGGCATGCTTGGTAAATATTATTTTCATAATTACTTCCCTTAACAGTGGGGATGTCAATTGAAAAGTTATCCTATCCACGATGGGAATTAACCGTATAGCGTGACCGATCCTTGCAATGTTCTTATCTTTCCTTTTCCTTTTCCACCTGGACTCCTTTACTCCTCCTTGGGGGGTTTCCCTTTTTCTCTCTAGCTTTTATTCACTTATGTGGGGCTTTGAATAAAATCATGGATTGCACAGTACATAGCAATAGTACATAATTATACATGTATACCAGTACTCACACAGCAAAGCCACATGTTGGTAACGACTCCTTAGCTAGCTAGCTAGCGTTCCCTCCGGAGGCCGTTGCCTTGCGTGTACAGGTGTATCCATCTGCGGAGAAGATATTCTCACTCAACCTAAGCTGTACATGTCAACATGCGATACAAACCTACATGTATCATTGATACCAGCCCTGCACTGATGATTTCAAGTTATTGGCCTGTACACAATGTACAGGCTGGACACAAGAGAAGTCCATTCAACAGCTAAACCTAGTGATACAGCTATGGAATCTGGCCTGCGGTCAAAGAACCACTGCTACGAAACACAAACACGCACAGTGCTTCGGGGAATTCAGTCAGTAATGGCTACATAATAATAATATTGAGCTGAACTAGTCTAGAGTAATGCAGTGTTTGCTCAAAGAACACGACATCCTGGTAACGACACTAGTCTAGCCTGAGGCCTAACATCACCTGGGCTGCAAGCTCGGTGTCCCGATACACTGGGTGTCCCGACACGCTCCGTTTTCCAGTGCTACAAACACGTCGTCAACAACCCGGTGACTGGCAACCGGTACCCGTACCCACATTGTTGTTACTTCTGTCAGTGCACAGTGCTTGTCACGAGGAGCATCGCGGTGCATTCTTGCAGCTGTCGGCCGGTGAGAAGGTACACTACTAGGTACGAAACTACGAAAGGCTTCTCTTCGTGTGCTTCTAAAATTAATAGCGCTGTGCAAAAATGCATGTTCAGCAGTCACATGTGAAATCTGACAGCTCAGAAGGGTGGGTGTGAGGGGGGGGGGGTGTGAGGGGGGGGGGGGTGTGAGGGGGGGGGGGTGGGTGTGAGGGGGGGGGGAGTGGCTACGCTTTACACTTACAGACTGTTTCTGTGCCACTATACCTCGTCCGATATTCGTTTTAACTTTTACCACCTAGCTATTATTGCCAAATGGATTCACCTGCCACGACATACAATCATGTACAATGTACATGTACATGCACATGTAACTAAATACGGAGGATTAGCAAGACGAAATTCGCGTTCGCGTTCGCTCTCCAAAGAAAGTCGAACTCAGTGACGGAATTCGCGTTATGAGAAGGATTAGCAAACAGAATTCGCACATGCATGATGTTGACACGACGTAGGCAGTACAGCGTGGTAAATTTATGACTGCCCTGACACGAATCCACGATTCGTGTTCCGACTACTTTTCCGAACGAAAAATGCGAAAGTTCGCAATCCAGTTCGCGAACTGAAAAATGTTTGCGAACGCGAACGCGAATTTCGTCTTGCTAATCCTCCGTAATACGGTATTATCGATGGTCAACTCACAATTACACAAGCGTGGATGTACTTTTTTTTTAACTGATCGGATACGGCACCATTGTGAATGCGTTGTCGACAACCCTCATCGTCCGTATTCGCACCGCCATGTGCAACCTGGACTCCTATCAATAATCCGCACATCAGAGACTCAGTGTATTTGTAGGTGGGCTTTACATGACTAAGTCTTGTAGTTACGCTGTTTTCAGTTGTTCCATCGAGGCATCATTCGCATTGATAAGCAATCCGTACTATCAAGAGAAGATAAACAAGAGTGTGCAACTCGCGGATGGGTTGGCCCACGGCGGAATTTTTTGTTGACGTAATCTTTTCGAGAACGCACGCGCTATGAGTCTTTCGGAAAGTTTTCCCTCGTGCACTTGGCCGCATTTGCACTACAAAGTCGGTGCCCAGCACGTGCTCTCACACTGCTCTGCAGCAAAATGCGCGTTCTTCTGAAAAAAGGTGACGTCAACAAAAAATTCCGCCGTGGGTGGGGGTATCTGCAGATTGTGCAGGAGAGATCCGGAGTTGCAGACTCTTGTTTATCTACTCTTGGTACTATTAGTGAACACGGCGATTTTGTGACGTTCTTTGGGACGTTCTTGTGTTCCGTTCAGTTTTGCTTGATTCTGTTTTTACTGGTATCATTCTGGTAAGGTACAGTACATGTACATGTATGTACATGTACATGTATTTGCATTATCATGTCATGATTCGCTTGAAGCTTGGAGTATGCCTCTAGTTGTATGCTTCAGAAATGACCAGTCATGTACTGTACTAAGTCTTGTTCTATGGCAATTCAAAGAGAACTTGTCATCAATGGGTCTCCGTTTTGTCTGGGATTGTTTGCTTCCTGTTCTCGTTTTCACTAAGGGTGTCCACTTCACAAGTCCCCATCATCTCTAATTCTAAGGTTTGTTCCTATGGATATTGTAGATTGGTGATACGGTATTCCGTGTTTTGTCCATACCATCCGTTGCTCCATCTTGTTATGGTTCTGTATCTATGGTTACGGATACACGCACGTTTTAACACCCTGCATGTACCCCATCGTCCATATTTGCATGAAATTTAATGATATCCAAAGCGTAAAAGCAGCAGCTTTGGGCCAGAGAGCGCATGTACATGTACAGGAGGCGGAATTGCTTCTTTACTGATATCGTCAAATGAATGAAGACATGGTATCTTAGACCAAATGTGGACAAAACGGAGCTACTCGAAGTCTCTTCTTTCCTCCTCCCACTGATACGGTTCCCATCTTCCACTTTCCTGACAATCCTGGTTGCTCACTCTCAGGCAGTAGCGTCTGATCATAGGCACCTTGGTATATTGTATTTGATCCCTCCTTATCTAATTTTACCATCCTGATCATGTATCTTCCCGAGTATGCCTATCTGTTGATATAATGACAAGCCATTTCGCCCATTTTACCCATAGCTGTCGCATTGTTTTTCACAAATCCACCTGAAGTAAATTCTTTCCCTCTTCACGGATGGCTTCCCTGCTTGGCCCACCTTTCACAAAACCCAATTTGATAAAATAATTAGAAGTGCTGCATCACAGAATCCTAAAAACTCGGATGATGAGCCAATAGTAATAATTATGTAAAGAGAAAAGGACCTATAAGTTACTAGTTATGACTAACAATCCACCAAGGTAACGAGATGCTTATGCAATCAACGGAATTCCGCCACCTTGCAGTTGATTTTCCCCATTTCTCTCCTCATCAATCCCTACTTCTCTTTGTACATACATCTACATCTACTGTTCTTTCAATCAAATGAACCCCTCGATAGGCACATTGCCTTTGGGTCATTTCATATTAATAATAATAATAATAATCAGGAGATAATATACCTGAGTCAGGTAGTGCGACAACAAGGTTTCATCAGCACAGCTATTAATCCTTCAACAAAGTATCTCGTGACATCCCGACACTCACCATTAGTTCTACGCAGCAGGCTACTACCTCTTCAGCTAAAGCCACTGCATTGAACTCTCACTTCGCCTCAGTGGCCGTGCCTGATGACCCTTCTCTACCTATTCCCCCCATTGCGGAGGAGTGGGGTGAGGCTGACCGCCTCACATCTGTCTTTACTATGACTGCTGCCATCCGACGTTACATTCGAAAGCTCCCGTCTGACAAGGCGCCAGGCCCAGACGGCATCACTAATCTGGTATTAAAGTCCCTTGCGCCCTCAATAGCATACCCTTTATGTCTGATTTTCAACCTATCATTCCGCACTGGTCGTTTTCCCTCTGCATGGAAAACAGCTAATGTTATACCGATCTACAAGAAAGGGTCCCGCCACGAAGCATCAAACTACCGTCCGATATCTCTACTGTCCTGTGTTTCCAAACTCTGTGAGCGCGTTTTCTACGACCAATTGTACTGTCATGTCTCGTCACGTTTGAGTTCAGCTCAGTCCGGATTTCGCAGAGGCGATTCTACCACCCTCCAACTGACGCGCCTGGTGCAATTAGTGTGTCGACATCAGGATGCTCGAGATCTAGTCGGGATCTGTTTTTTCGATCTTGCCAAGGCCTTCGATACCGTCTGGCACCGGGGGCTCTTGGCCAAGCTTCGTGGATCATTTACTGTAGACGGCAATCCCCTGCTATGGCTGACATCTTACCTAACTGGGCGAACGCAGTACGTCACGGTCCATGGGACGTCCTCAGCCTAGCTAACGGGATTCAAAGAGTAATTTCCTGGATGTCGTCTTGGCGGCTATCGCCCAATCTGTCTAAAACTAAAATCATGCTCTTTCCTTCTCAGCCCGATGTTCCGCCCCTCCTCCATCCCACTTTCCCCCAGCCTATAGACATAGTCTCCAGCCATAAGCATCTTGGCATTTTCATTGACTTTAATCTTTCATGGGAACCCCACATCGATTACATATAAGATGAACTTGATCGTTTACATATTATGTAAACGATCAAGTTCATCTTTAGGAATCCTCTCTTCTCACTGTTACCATCTCCCAATCTCTTGTAAACTCCTATTTTACTCAGCTTACCTACGCCCCATTTGTGATTATGCAGATATTGCTTGGGCTGAAATTTCCACAACCCGTGCTGCCAAGCTCGAAATTCACCACAAAAAAAGTTCTCAAAATCCTCCTCCGAAAACCCCACATGCTCCCATCTTCCACCCTTTATGCCCTTGCTGACACTACCCCTTTGTCTAAGAGACGTAATTCACATCTTGTCACCCTTATCCATTCTCTCAAACTCAATCTGTGTCCACCTCACCTCCACTGTTTCAACTGGTTTCCTTCCCGTAGCACGAGAAACTCCCTTTCCCTTCCGAAACCTAAGTCCTCCTTTCTACTTCACTCTCCCTTTTTCACTGCGTGCTCTGCGTGGCTGGCACTTCCCCAAGAAGCTAAGGACCTTTCTTCCCTCCGCCTTTTTAATTAAGAGCCTTGTCGCGCCTTGACTTTGATTTTGTGTTTCTCATTTTGTTGCAATCACTACTTATCCATGCCGGTTCCTTTTTTCTTCTTCTCCCCTTCTCCCTTCCTTGCCGTGGTTGGCTAACACCCTCTCTCTTTGTATTGGCCGGTGTTCTCACTGTGCTATGAGATGCTGTAATAAATAAATAAATAACATAATTAAGGTGTGTGCTCTCTTAAAAAAAAAGAAAAAAAGAAGAAAAAACCCTTCCCCTCATTGGAACTTTTCGCACCTGAGCCTTTCAAGTTGGAAGGTTGTTGGTTTGCGCCTTGCGTCATTCCGCAGCCCAGTGTTCGCAGGTCTATGAGACTATGGCTGCGCAACGCCCAGCGAATACTTGAGTGACGCGACTGGATTTCATTGAGCAATACTGTGCACGAACCATCCTGCATAGCAAAAAGTGAACCTCATGGAAATTAATGTTGCAATCTGCACTTCAGAGTGCATGCTTAAAAGTTGGTAGCTCTCTCCAGAGTGATGCCCGCAAAGGGCAACCCCGCGACTAGCGTCCCTGACGGCCAGTGTTGCCAGTGCACTGGCAATTCCGAGTGCGGAAAAAGCTGCTGTTGCCGAGAAGCTGGCAAGCTATGCGAGGATTGCGGGCCCAGGAACAGGGCAAGATGCCGAAATTCGCAAACCGTCGCGGCGAGGGCCAGTCGCGTAGGCTTTCGAACCATACGATACATTCCAGCCGCCGCGTCCCCCACGCGGAGACCGACAACCCAGGGCGAAGCCCACGTGTCGCAACAGTCGGCTCGGGACACTCCGCCTCTGGACGAGCTCCACGCCGACGGTCAGGGCCAAGGACTAGATATCACCAAGCAGGTGTCGGACTCGCAGCAGTTGGCGTGGGACGCACTGGAACAGCTGCACGTCGCCGAGCTCTGCGTCGACGGCCAGGGCCAAGGACTAGATGGCACTACCCAAGTGTCGGCCTCGCAGCAGCTGGCGTGGGACACCCTGGAACAACGCCACCGCGCCGACCCGATTTCCAATTCGCAAAAGGTAAAATGGGACCTTCTCGATGCCTCTACACCAACACCCTCGGAGACCGGCTCCTGTGGAGAAGTAGCACTGCCACGTGAAGCCAATGCTCCACGGCAAGACCGACAACCAACGGCACAAGAGGTCGCCCTCCTAGCGAGCCTGAGCACGTCGCAGCCCAATAGCACCAGCGAGCTAGAACCCACAAACGCGCACGGTACAGCTAGTGGGCAGGGGGCTGCAACATCGCCAATCCCGCCAGCTGACCAACGACTCAGACTCGGTGAGCTGAGCCCCGAGGACACAGGGCAGGTCATAGCTGCAGCGTACGAGGAAATCGTACACTTCCGGCCTAACCTGTTCTCCATCCCATCGGGTGCACATGGCAGGTCAGTGGTGGACTTGAGCGGTCGCTACCTCAACACGTTCGGAACAAGTGCAGCGGGAGAAGGCATAGCCTTGAAGGCACTTATGGTCTGCCCTAGTCTTCTACTGCAACAACCAGTCAACTGCTTAACACGTAAGGTGCATGTGGAATGTCTGAACCGACGAATGTAGCTATGGAACGAGGGAAACATCGATCAACTCGTCCGGGAAGCACATACCATCCAGCGCCAACTAACCAAGGGACGAGGCGGGAAACGGGCCCAAAGTCCAGATTACGCGCAACGTAGCGCTACCCTAATCACAAATGGTAAACTGGGCGCAGCTCTCCAGTCCCTGACAGCAACGCCCTCGAGTGGGCTGCTAAATCTGGACTCCTCCGCTGATGGTAAAACCGTGAGGCAAACGCTGAAAGAGAAGCACCCGCCGGCGGAGCCCATGCATGCAGATGCCCTCATCCTCGACCCCTGCCCTGAACTGCCGCACCTGGTGCTGTTCGAAGCTCTGAACAGAGACATCATTTGGCAATCGGTGCTAAGGACAAATGGAGCAGCGGGCCCACCCGGCATGGACTCTACCAGCTGGAAACGCTTGTGCATCTCGTTCGGAGCGTCCTCCGACCAGCTATGTGATAGCATCGCCGCCTGTGCCAAGCGCATCGCCACCGGAATCATCAACCCAATTTCCCTCGAGTCATTCACGGCATGCCGCTTTGTGCCTCTGGATAAGAAGGGGTGCGCCCAATCGGCATAATTATGTGAAGTCCTCAGAAGGATAGTAGGCAAAGCCATCCTCACCATAATCGGAGAGTAGATCCAACAGGCGGTCGGGTCGCTTCAGCTGTGTGGCAGCCAAGAATGCATGTGGTGTGAAAGCAGCAATCCACGCAATGGGGCACCTGTGGAACGAGGAAGAGACCGAAGCAGTCCTCCTAGCAGACGCGAGCAATGCGTTCAACAGGCTGAACCGCAGTGTGTGCTTGCACAACATCCGTCACCTCTGTCCGGCCATCGCGGGTGCCGTCACTAACACCTACCGGCATCCTGCACGGCTGTTCGTCGATGGGGAGTGTCTTCTTTCTGAGGAGGACACCACCCAGGGAGACCCGATGGCAATGCCCATGTATGCCATTGGGCCCCTCCCACTCATGCAGAAGGCGGCGAGCAGCTCAGCGGCACAGCACATCTGGTTTGCGGATGATTCCACAGCAGCAGGCCGTATGCGTGCGCTGCGTGTATGGTGGAACACGCTGTATGGTGGAACACGCTGTATGGTGGAACACCCTGTATGGTGGAACACGCTGTATGGTGGAACACGCTGTATGGTGGAACACGCTGTATGGTGGAACACGCTGTATGGTGGAACACGCTGTATGGTGGAACACGCTCGAGGAGGAGGGCCACATATATGGATACTTCATCAATGGTTCCAAGTCCACTCTCCACTCTCCTGGTGAAACCATAGTTTGCCTAAACCGCGGAGGAAGTGTTCCATGCGACTAACATCGCAATCATGCAAGATGGTTGCCGTCATCTGGGTGCGGGATTGGGCACTGCTGCTTTCTGCAAGCAGTTTTTTGCAGCGAAGGTCATGGAATGGGTGAAGGAACTGCAAGTCCTCACCAGGTACGCCCAATCGCAGCCACAAGCAGCGTACACGGTGTTCACGCAAGGGCTGAAGGGCAAGTGGAAATTCCTCGCTCGCACCATGCCAGAAGCGACGGAGAATTTCCAGCCACTGGAGGAGATTATCCATGGCGAGTTTATCCCGGCGCTCACAGGACACCCTGCTCCTGATGAGACCACCCGCACTCTCCTCGCTCTGCCTTGTCGCCTAGGGGGCATGGGTCTAATCAACCCGTGCGATCTCGCCAGCCAGTTTGATGACTCCAGGACCATCTCGCAGCCATTGGTGGAGCGGATCATCGTGCAAAACACGGACCTAGTTGATGTTCACCACACCATGAAGGCAGAGAAGGCGAAGGTGCGCAGGATCCACTCCGTAAGGGAGAAGGAGACCCTAGTTGCTGTGGAAGTGAGCATCGCTTCGGACTTAAGCACAAGCACACTAACAAGGCAAGAAAGTATTGTATTTTTGTATTGTATCGTATTGTATGGAATCTAATTTTACCTTATTGGCTCAGCAGGTCAATGTATTACTACAAAAAGGCCAGAAAATCCGATTATAAGGAGAAAAAAAAGGAAAAGAAGGAGCAAACGAAAATTGGATGAAGTGGGAGGAAATAACAATCCCCAATATATTCTGCAATTACTTTTGCCTAACTCATACTCAAACTGATTAAAATATTTTTGCGATACAATGATGTAGCCAATCAATGGAAAACACATTTCCATCAGTTCTAATTACATGCATGATGAGCTAGGCAAAAAAGCATAGCGTAGGGCCCTGAGCTTCCAAGCTCTCTCGTTAAAATATACCTTGTTTTTAGTGCTCTGCTAAAGCCAAGTAAAGGCATCCTGATTGGCTTCCGCTGTGGTGATTATCGTAATAATTATGAATGTATCATAGAATAATTATGCCATTCTGCATTTTAGTGCAGGGAGTGCTAGGCATGTAACTAAATCAGAGAGTTGTTAGGACGAGTTGTTCGCAGTAGGGCGTGAGGAATTCACTCTACTAGCTATGGGTATGGTTCCACTTTTTTCTCGCAGAAACACATGACTGTTTCACCTCACAAAGCCACATGTACATGTACATGTCATGTATGCATGAATAGACAGGATTATACTGCAAGCTCCTTAGATTTCCTGACTAGAAAGCATGCAAGTGCAGAGTTATTATGAGGACTATCAAAAGACTTTTCTAATTGTCCGCAAACTCCAACGCAGCCACTTACACATTTAAACTTCACCAGGGTAATGAACTATCAAAAGAATATGAAGTGTTATAAAACTGGAACTGGACTTAGTCCATGTACATTCAAAATAAGGGTTCACAAAGAGTATAGGCAGATGGGTAAATCTAAAGTGACATTATCGCCTGTCATTATGCCATGGCGGGTGGATTAAACGCTGGAAAGATTTGGTAGATTCTGCTTCTCATTCATACTCCAAAACAGCATTGAGTGTGCTCGAAGTCTGCTGCAAAATGATCATCATAGCTGATATCATAGCTAATGATGAAGAATAGAGACTTAGTTACAGGAAACTGCATTGCACGATTAGCGGACGAAGTAATGTGTGAACCTAAAGAGGCCTTTCATACCACAGAAATCAGTACAGATATTCTGGTTTGAACGTGACAAAGAAGCGATGTAACGTACACAAGTTGTACGTTTCATCACCATGTCACACACAATGAGCTGTATAAATTGACATTGTTGTGCATCGTCACAATGTGTCACTCAGCATGCACTGTACAGAATTCGGTTCTAGTTTGAATTTTTTTCAATTCTACTCACAACATTCTGCTGATATTATCCACTATGCCCTTGTCTTCAATATCATAAAGGAACATCAGTATAACTCCGTGAGTGTTGAGAATATTGTTCAGCGTCTACATGTATATGGTCAAATGCTAGGAGAATTTTGCCAGGTTTTCGCTCGAAATCCCGTGTTCACAATATGCTGTACATGCACATGGCATGTGGCATGCAGCAAAAAAGCTTTTGTCCTACCATAATTATTGTTAGGACTAGCCGAGATTTCCTTCGGCTTCAAGTCATGATCATGATCATGTAGGTGAGGCAGAGAGTGTGTACTGTTAGCACTACAGTGTAAGTACTAGGCAGGGAATCACTGCTACCTGCTGATATGCCAGTGACATGTGGCTGTGTTGTTGAGGGCTTAGACGGCAGGTTCAGGATGGTGGAATCCAGCACTGTTCCACTGCTGCTCACAAACTGTACAATCATCCTCTCTGGTCCCACGGTTTCAATAGAAATCACTCCAAATGTCGTCAAGTTCTTTGCAACCCAGGGAACAGAATGATACTGAGATGATAAGGATGGCATTCATGTACATGCAGGATGGTGCGTATCCGACATGGGCATAGAAAAGAATACACAAGCACACAATTATGGTTGGAGGTCTGACTGTCACCATTCCCCGTACATCCTTGCACCAGCTGGCTTGCACCGCGTTTGGCACTTTTTGTTCCGTTGGCCTGGGTAGCTACTTGCGCCGCCATATTTGCCATAGCTACCCAAGCCCTTTACCTAGCACTCGATCGCTCCCTCATCATCATGTAGCTGTTCGTCTCTCTCTCTCTCTCTCTCTCTCTCTCTCTCTCTCTCTCTCTCTCTCTCTCTCTCTCTCTTCCTCTCTCTCTCTCTCTCTCTCTCTCTCTCTCTCTCTCTCTCTCTCTCTCCTCGTTGTTTCCGTAATAAGTGTCTTCCCTAGCTAAACTTGTCATTTGGCTTTTGTGATCGCGGTGCTATGGAACTTCGAGAACTCAACAGGTCCATAATAACACACCATGTGCCATGTATACGCCCGTCGCAAGAGAAGCATGCAAATCTGCAAATGTACTGGATGTGCACCCACAGATTTACTCTTTATAACACCGATAGCGGATCTGATTCTGATTGAAACAGATCAAGACAAGCGCCAGATAACTGTCTAATCCACACAACTGGCGAAACCATGTGATTCGACCCCCCAATGCACACCTGATCTTTACCACACGGAGTACATCGGAGTAGGACGGCCAAGACAGTTACCTATGCACACCCTATACTTGCTGGGGTAACCAGTATACACAGCACGCTGCTTTGATAAAAGCAGACACTAGATGCACTGGTACCTTGAAGTGAAATTGGAGTTATTTTACCAACCAGCCTCGGCAACTGGGTACTGGGGACCCAGGGCAAACAGACGTACCAACAACCTCAGCCATGAAAGCTATAATTATAGTAACGACACACTGGATTGTGGAGCCGAAACTAGTACAACTTCCAAAATGCTTTGGCAAGAGGGTAGCCTTCCAACAGGTTGGCAATTACACACACACACACACACACACACACACACACACACACACACACACACACACACACACACACACAAGACGAAAGGCGTTGAGTTGACACTTTTAAAAGGTTGCGCATGGAAGCGTGAATGCCATTGTCTGATGATCGTTCCACTGTGTGAAACTTAAAAAGTTACAGCTCTCTGCCTCTGTTGTGCATGTATATTGTTCTGCACAGTTGAGCACTGTGTACTCGAGCTGCATCAGCCAGCCCTCTATAGTCATAATGACATAATTATAGTGGACAATTTCCTACAAAGAATGGCACCTCTTTTGTACCTTGGTCGGAAAGTATTACTTGAAAGAACAGACGATATTCTAACAGTAACACCCTGTACTTTCCTGTTGTTGATCCCGAGACTCTCATGCAGTGGGTATGATGATCCTATAGGGCTTGAAAGTGATGACGTCAAAAACGGCCAGGGAGTACTAAGTTGACATCAGATTTCTATTTTGGATCCACTAAGGTGTAACTTTGCTATTGCCTTAGTATATGGGTGCATAGCAACCCACTCATGTCGTATGCAGGGGTGACTTTTACTTCGCCACCAGTTGTAACCCCGCCCCCAGTAGCCAAATCAGTCAGTTTCACTGGTAACATCACCTTGCTGAGAGTAAGACGTCTTGAAATGTGCTTGGATCCATACAAAAACTGGATCCAAGTGGATCCAATTTTTGAATTTTTGAAATTGTTGCTATGCTGTGACGTAGCACTTTCAAGCCCTATAGGAAATGATCAGCACCTTCAGCACTGTACAGTAGTATATGCTTCCTTAGAGGAGAGGGCAGATCTCTTCCTTTTCAGGGGTATATCTTGAGCCGGGTGACCGAGATCATAATATATCCTGCCGAGGTTCAGAAACCCCCAAATACGTGTGTAGATACACATACATATCCATGTTCACTAACCTGGCCTGAACCAAGATCAGCACCACCGGTACCGACGGTGATGTGTACAGTGCCTACAGATGTCACACTGCCATTCCTTGATATCGGTGTGGTGCGAACATCTGCAGGAAAACACCAGACACAATGTGACATCGTGTTGGTGGATCTCACAGGAACTTGCGCGAGAAATGGCAAAAGAGCACAAAACTAGGTAAGAATATTATGCAGAGGTTTGTCCATATACATATACATGCCGAGACTACTGGTTGGGGGAGTACATCTCGCATCACCTACACATCTCATACACATATACATGTAGAATATACATGCCATTTGTTGTCCATTATATCCTTTGTTGTTGTACTTTCAAATCTTTATTCTCATGATGGCCTACACGATGGCCTGTGGCCAATAAGAGATACTGTTGTTGTCGTTGTTGTTGTTGCTGCTGTTGTCGTCGTCGTCGTCGTTGTTGTTGTGGTTACTGCTGCTGTTGCTGTTGCTGTTGCTGTTGCTGTTGCTGTTGTTGTTGTTGTTGTTGTGGTCGTCGTCATCGTCGTTGTTGTTGTTGCTTTTGCTGTCAATGTCTTTGTCGTTGTCGGTGTTGTCAATTCTTCATGTATGGGTACATGAAGGATGTGCCCATACATTATAACTATACATGTACACAAGACTGAGGTACACAAAAGGAAGTAAATAAGGCTGTTTTTTGTTGTAACTCAAGTTTCATGGCAAAAAACAATCATCAGACAACATAAGGAGATTAGAAAAAAGCAGGTATATGAAGGCAAGCAGAGGAGATAGAATAATTCAGTGCAGACAATATGATAATCAACACTTCCCAGAGGCAGTACGCTCTGACCTGCCAGAATCAACATCTCAAGGTGCTGGGCGTCTATGGTGAAACATGAACACGCACACTCATCCACACACACACACACCGTCACACACTAATCCACACACAGTCTCTGTGTAATTATACATGTATAATATTACTCGAATCTGTGGACAGCAACTGTTTCGCTCCTTTAGAGCTCCTCATGTATAATATTATATGTTTCGAAACACACTAGTCAGAACAACAGATGGCCTGATCAGTCACAACTTTGAAGTTGTGACTGATCAGGCCATCTGTTGTTCTGACTAGTGTGTTACGGCTCTACCTTCCCGGTATCGAGCTCTCTTGGATTTCTGCTGGAATTCACAACAGTATGTTTCAAACATGTGCATCTGTACGCTAGATTTTCTGCAGTACACCGTGTAGCTCACCAATGTACATGGATACTGATAATATAATCATGTATAATGCATACAGTTTCCTCTGAGACAAAAATGCGATAATACTCATAAAAAGGACACACTTCAGGCTCATTACAAACATCTTGAAAGTTTTTGTCTTCACAAGTATACTTTCAAGCCTTCTCATCAGGTGAAATACAGGCAAGGGAAAAGGAACAGGAACAGTGGATTAAATACAGTAAGAAGGTGGTAAAACAGTGCAAAAAGAAAGAAAGAAAGAAAGAAGATAGCTTCTTTCTTTTTGCGCTGTTTTACCACCTTCTTACTGTATTTAATCCACTGTTCCTGTTCCTTTTCCCTTGCCTGTATTTCACCTGATGAGAAGGCTTGAAAGTATACTTGTGAAGACAAAAACTTTCAAGATGTTTGTAATGAGCCTGAAGTGTGTCCTTTTTATGAGTATAATGCATACTGATATGAATACGCATACACTCCGTATATCCGTACACTCCGTATAATTATTATTTTCACTTCCCCGACTGATCCTTTGGATGTGTATATGCATACTGATAATTATGTATACGCATGCACTATAAGTATATTGATTTGTATATGCATACTGATTATGTGTATGCATACCGATACTCACAGTTGTGGTAGTGACCACACACATAGAGGTTGACATCAAACTCTGCAAAGACCGGATTCAGGATCTCCCTCAGTTTCAGCTGCACTGGTCTGTACATTGGAGAAGCATATGATTGCCTATAGTTAGCATAGTAATAGACTTAGCCACATCAAACTACCATACTCACGCGATTAGTGACCCTGGGGCACTATTTTTCAAAGTCTATCACAGATGGGGCACTATTCAAGAGAGGATACTATTCTAGAGAGGGAACTAGTTTTTCAATGCTGGTACATTTACATGCACATCATCCAGCATGATTCAAAGAAGGCAAAGAAAAGCAGAGCCTGATGTTTACTGTAAACTCTCACGACCCAACGGAAACAGCAAAAATAACTGAGATTTCGACTCTGAAACCACCAATACAATGGCATGGACAAGAGTATTAGCAAAACAACACCAAACTTGCACATATGCTTGATTACAAGCCCCGGAGGTGGGGCATTATTCAAGAGAGGGCGTTTTTTTCACTGGCTCTCAGAGACAGGGGCATTATTCGAGATAGATCTCTAATCGCTCGAGTACGGAAATCCCATATTCGGTTGCAACATCTGCTGTTGACAGACAAAAGCAATGTTTGAACTAGCTCTACCTCTCGGTATTGAGTACTCTCTTGGACAGCCTGGAACCTCTCTGTTTGACAAAAGCAATGAAGATACACACTTGATGTATACTATGCACATTGTATGGACCAATGCCACAGTTGATAGACTGTACTCGCACAGACCGTGTACTAGTACATGTACAACTGACAGTGTGCAAGTCTACTGACTGTATTTACTGTATTTACTGCACTCGTGCAAGCACGATGCAAGTAAGCTCTTTCGTCGGCTAGCATCAGTCGCATACATGCACCTATCGTGCGCACATACTTGCGGACCAGAAAGTTTCAGAATTTGGAAAAATGACCCGGTCAGCCGATCCGAAGCAGGGTTACAGTTTGTTTTGGCCAAAGTCAACTAAGCTGGGCTGTGAATAGGCAGTTAAGTCCACACATCACTCTTACTGAGTACAGGTAGAGGCGAAACGCTTTCTCGGAGGACACGGGTTTACGAGCTCAGTTTAGGACGGTTCGGATTCTGAGCAAGACTCAACTCTCGTACTCCCTGTTTGGTCTGACTATCCTGTTATGCCCAGTTGCCTAGCCTGCAGGTCACAGACGACATCTTTTAAAATATTTCCGATTGAAATGTGGCAGTGTAGGACTGTTCACTCTAACTCACAGATCATCATCTTTTTGACGTTTCTCATTGTTGTAGAGTGGTCGATGGCCAGCAACAATGACCCAGGGTTGGGTAGCCCGATTGACAGCACTGAGGTCGTATCTCAACCAGTTGAGCTGCACAGATCCAGGGCTGAGGTCATGTTCAGTGCTGATCATGACAAAGTGTACATTAGCTACATTCACACCGTACCAGAACACACCATTGCTTCCTGGAGACTGGGGCCTGGAGAACACCCATAAACAGCGACAACTGCTAGGACTTGCTACATCACATCAGCAAGGGGAGGCAAACACATTACATGTATATTATTTATACGTGGATCCACTTGGATTATGCAATTTAATATTGCAGCATCCGAGAGCACAGTAAGGATGATGACTAAGAGCGAAGGTCTGATTGGTTATACCAAGAGCAGATAAAATGTTAATCTACTCTTGGTCATACTCTGATATTGTACATGTCTACAGTTTACAACCAGGGCTAGTTCATCACAGTCCAGGCATGACTGTGTGCAGACATCACAGTCCAGGCATTACTGTGTGCAGACATCACAGTCCAGGCATGACTGTGTGCAGACTTTGTCCAAGCAACTCAGGAAAGCGTCCAGCATTGGTGGCAATGCATCTCCTCGACTTGAACGGTTAAAATGTGCGTCAGTACACAAGAGTATGACATAGAGAGAAATGTCGCATTGCTCACATGGGAAATCTCTCTGCCATGGGAACACCACACACGTCAGCATAGTTATTTCCATAGTTACTCCAGGTCGGTTTCTTTTGGGTCTCTACTCCCTTGGATTTTCTTGACGACGGTGTGCTGCAGAGACAAATGTACAAAAATCCAAACGCTCTGGAATCTTGCATGTTCAATTTCAATCTAAATATTGTGTCACTACACTCTACAGTGCTGCTCAAAGGGGAAGTGCATCGATATTTCAAGTAGGGTTCAGATGAAAGACAATTTGATATCGGTTCGATTGATATATCTCTCGCTTGCATACGATAAGCCAAACTTGCCAAATCGCCAACTGTATGCTCACGTTGCCGTAGCGACCAGCGCAGTGATACCGCACATTCTGCTTAGCTCCGTGAGAGAGAAGGTCGATCACTGCAGAATTTGGTCATTTTACATTGGTTTATTGTATTCACGAAGTGAAAGAAGGGCTGTGTTCAATGCTGTTAGTGCCGTGAACTGTTTATTAGTAGTCCTCTCCGTTGTATACAGTAGACTCGTACGCCCAAGAACGCGGTTTCAGAGGGCCAGCCTAGCAAAGTTCTTATTTTTCAGCGCCCCAGGCTACGTTCTTATTTCGCGTTCTTACGCGTCCAACATGGCCCGTCACGCTCATGTACAATGCACTTAACGTGTACTTTGCGCTACATGTACCGGTTGCACACTTTACATGCACGTGTAGTATGTAGCGCTGCACTGGGTGATGTTTTCGAGAGGACCCGACAAGAGTTTGTGGTTGCGGACTTATTTTTCGTGTACTCGGTAAGATCATGAAGGTGCAATCCGCTTGCAAAACAAACCGGCGCTCAAATATCACGTCTCTTTCTCTCTCTCCTTTTCAGAAGATTGCATTGTAGTTAATACAATACCAAAAAAATGTCGCGTTCTTAAAAATCTTGGAGTTCGTTCTTAAATCCAGGCTGGGGCGTTCTTAGATTTCCAGCCTGGACGTTCTTGGGCGAACGAGTCTACTGTACTGTGATGTGACGCCGACAGGAGAAAGCTGGAGTACGGAGACATCAGCAGACTAGTGAAAATAGTGATGAACAAAATGCTGAAATCTTGGTTGGGGCGACCATACCGTTTGCTCTTCCCACTTCCTGAAGATGGATGTAATGCTGCCTGGCGACTCTCCTATCTCTCGTAACATCTTCTGAAGCCAGGTGAGACAACGGGTGGTGAAAATAATGCCGTACCTTTTGAAAGTTTGCTGAAAAATTCCAAGCATCTTCTCTAGAAGAACCATTTCCTAGGCTACAGCCAGCCTAGGGAAATAAAGGAGAAGGCGAATATACAGTTCACGGCACTAGCAGCATTGAACACAGCCCTTCTTTCACATCATCAATACAAGAAGACTGCAGTGATCGACCTTCTCTCTCACGGAGCTAAGCAGAATGTGTGTCATCACCGCGATGGTCGCTATGACAACGTGAGCATACAATTGGCGATTTGGAAAGTTAGTTGGATTATCGTATGCAAGCGAGAGATATACCATTCGAGCCGATATCAAATCGTAAGGATTTTTCTGGACCCTACTTGAAAATCGATGGACTTCCCCTTGAATGGAATCCGATCGCGTGAATCAAGTACGCGCCAAGTAATAAGCAGCACAAGACCTGGCAACACTGGTCTGTGAACTGTTGCAAGGCGCAAACTTGACTCAACTGATCAGATTGCATTGAGCAGCACTGTCTTTCACCATAGCATAGCACATACATGTGGGCCACAACCAGCTAAAACACGTCTTAGGGTGAAAATTTTCAAATTTTGTTTTCCTCCAGAAAACAGTTCTTGGGACCTTACTTGACCTCTTGAAGGTGATACAGGGCAGAAAAGTAGTCTACAAGTGCCCCAAACACCGCTTTCAAAATAATACTTTGAAATAGAAAATGACAGTTTTCGCACAGTCTGACACAAAGAGACAAACTATTACTTAGTGGCTTTTGTGGCGGAGCACAATACAACGGAACTAAAGATGTTGACACCGACTTGAGCATGTCAACGACATCAGTTCAAAGGCATGGCCCAAGTTCTTCCTGGAAAACAACACGATGCGCTGGGCGGCGTTGCACTTGCATACTCTTTCGATTCTGGCAGTGACACTTTCGATCGTCGCCTGCGTTTCCGAGACTGCGTCAGACGCCTCATGAGAGTGAACGCAAGTAACGTCGTAAGGCAGCCGGTTCGCCGCCTAAATGATTATGTACTAGCCCACAACTTGTGCCTCTTCGCTACTGGAGACGACGGGGACGATTCAGCTTCGCTGTCGACATCAACATCAATGAGATCCCAACAAATTGTCAGCGTCGCTCTGCAGACCCGCCGCCACGGACTTGCAGACACCTGAACAAACCTGGGCCATGCACAGCGATCGTCTGGCCCTGCGAGCTCCTCTAGTATCACTAGATGCGGACATTGTCAGTCTTTGCTCGCCAGCTACTTGAAGTAGAACGCCAAACAAGTGTTTGAACAAAATTTGAGAAGATGATCGCCACATCATGAATCATTTGAATGAAGTGCAGAGTGAACGCGCTCCAAAACAACATTTTTTTCATTTCGTCATTTCCCAACTTTTTTACGAAACCCCAAAGACATGTTTTAGCTGATCGCGGCCCATGTATGTATTGTTGTTGTTGTTGTTGTTGTTGTTGTTGTTGTTTCGTTTTACAAAAGCAACAGCTCAAGAAGAATGAGAGCATGTGGTGACGAGGCTCTGGAGCTCAGCCGACAATGAGGTCTCGGCCTCGCAGCAACCAGGATGCGCCAAAAAAGTGGATTGAATAAACAGGAGAAAATGGCCTTTGAAGAGTATGACGGAAAAGCCAGAGCCAATGCACTGGTAATAAAAATATAGATACAGTGTGGGAAAGTCTGAAAAATGTATGAACTGGTAGAAATGAAGAGCTATGTTAGTTTGGCAGGAAGCTGACTAGGTGAGGTGAGAGTGCACGCGTGCAAGAGAGAGAGAAAGAGAGAGAAAGATAGATAGAGAGAGAGAGAGAGAGAGAGAGAGAGAGAGAGAGTAATTAGGGAATGAGTTGACTGGTGGGAGCTTTAGAGGCTATCGATGTTGGCAATCCAGCTGGAATGCAGTAAATGGCGGTGCGCGTTGATCTTGAAGGCCTGGGCTTTCTTTGAGCTGGGGTATTTTTGGAGGAGGCCGGGAGGTAGGGAATTCGAGGTTCCTACGACTGCCGATGGGAAGTGGCGGAGGTGGCGCAGTGGTACTTGGGTAGGGTAAAGGGCTTGCAGCTGGAATTCGTGGCGGTGTGTGGTGGACTGCCGTGTGCGACATGGTGTGGTGGTTTCTGGCTGATGAAGGCAGCATGGGCTTGAGAGAATGGGATAGAGGCAGGTAGTGGAGCTTATACAGGTAGCTGAGTGTGGCAACCCGATGCCGATGATCCAGTCATGGGAGCCAGGTGCCTGGTCCAATTAGCCAGAGTGCCATGCATTGCACCTGATCCAGTTGGAGCAGGGTGGTCAGGGTGGTCAGGGTGGTCAGGGTGGTCAGGGTGGTCCCGGTTGTACCCATCCATGTCAGACAACTGTCTGTACTCCATGGTGGGCCGGATGAAACCGTTGTAAGCCGTCAGCTTGCCGCACGTTGTTGTTGTTGTTGTTGTTGTTGTTGTTGTTGTTGTTGTTGTTGTTGTTGTTGTTGTTGTTGTTGTTGTTGTTGTTGTTTTTATTATTCTTTTATTTCAATTTGCTTAATTAAAGCCCAGGCAGTGGTGCCTTCTCACCAGAGCTTGGCTGTTTGATTCCTACCAAAAACGAAAGTAGTATAATTATAATACTTGAAGAATGAAAGTGTGAAAACGGAAAAGGGAACGAGATATTTCAAAAAAAGGAAGTAGCAACTATGAAAGTGGTCCTTTACCAACGATACATGTACAATGCATGTACATCATGGTACGTAGTAGGAAATTTACCAACTCAACTGGGCTACTGTGCCGGACAATACTTGAAATGCATTGTCGCATGAATCTTGGATGCCGCTTTGTGACACAGAACGATATTAAAATAGACATGTATGTGTTAAATTCAGACCATGCGTTTGAATTCAACTTTGCGCACGGCAAGGGGAACATCAGGAGGCAACTCATTCCACAGAATGGTGTAGTGATAGTGACTGCGTTGTTCTTACACCACCTAGCTGTCATATGTTGCATTCTACACATCACTGCATGTGTCGCACTCACACCTTCATGATGTGCTACATTCACACCGCTGTATGTTAATATAGTCTCTTGTCATTCCAGTAATCATTACATTCTGGCCAGCTCACTACACTGGCGCAGTGAACAGCTCAAGCAACTTGACGCTATGGCAAAGGGACGACCTCCGGAAGAATTTTCTCCTTGCTATGGTGGAGATACGGGCACAGACTTCGATCTCTGGTTAGATGATGTCGATGATTATATGAAGATCTGCCAAGTGACGGACCCAGGAGACAGGAAGTACCTCTTCTTGAATCTTGCCGGTCTCAATGTCAGAAGGATCGTCAAAGGTTTAGTCGTTCCCATTCCAGATGATGCAACTTTGGATAACCCGGGAGACACTTACAAAGCCCTCACCGAGCTACTTCGTTGCCATTTTCAACCGTCCATCAATGTGACGTCAGAGCGGCACAAGTTTCGTCAGATTAGACAGCTGCCGGACGAATCGGTTTCAACCTTCATGAGTCGGCTGAGAGAGAAAGTGGAACTGTGTAGTTTCGCGTCAACAGATGTTGTCACGGTCGTCAATACTCAAGTCCGCGACCAGTTAATTGCTGGATTGAGGTCGAAAGACTCGAGGCGCGAACTATTGAAGGAGCCTAAGCTGACTTTGGCGGACGCTTTCTCGAAGGCAGTTGCTATTGAAGCATCGCTTTTGGACTCCAACTTGTACAACAGTGAACCAGGACCTAGTGTAGCAGCATGTGTGAGGTCAGAGACCACAGCGGCTGTGTCAGGCAGTGAACCCAAGCACCAACTCAAAAGGAAAATGACGAAAGGTCCTGGCTGCAAGTACTGTGATCGAATGCATGCCAATGGAAAGCAGTTCTGCCCAGCAGCACATGTCCGTTGCAACAGCTGCAGGAAAGTTGGCCATTTCGAAGCAGTTTGTCTCTCACACAAGCCTAACAAAGCCAATGCAGTGGATGCGGAGGAAGACAGTGACACTGCACAAGTGGTGTATGATTCTATTTTCGCATGCAGCGATAAGGCAGCCAGAGGCCAGTCTACCATGACACTGATGGTGAATGGCAAGCCATGTGAGGGATTGCTTGACACCGGAGCAACATGCACCATTCTCACGGATGATGTGGTGCAGCCTACCCGCTCAAGTGACCGCATACTTCGAGCATACAACGGTGGCGAAGTGAAGACTCTTGTCATGGCGGACGTCGACATTGCTGTAGGAGACAACACCATTCTCTGTGAACGTTTTGTTGTACCGGCTGGCAAGCGTCCTGTATTGTTTGGACAATATGTCATCCCACAATTGGAACTGCTGGTGAATGCACACATGGCAGATACAGCATGTCTTGTTGAAACTGCTCCAGTTTCTATCACTGTGGACAAGAGCGCTAGACCGGTAGCCCAGCCAGCTCGTCGCCCTCCATTTAGCGTCAAAGCCGACATAGAAAAGGAGCTGGCACGTCTGGCTAAGGCTGACATCATTGAGCCTGTGAAGGAGGCGTCGCCTTGGGTCTCGCTCGTTGTGCCTGTACACTCCGGTTACCGGTATGTGTGGATTATAGACAGCTGAATAAGTCCATCATTAGAGAACGCCATTCTCTCCCAACGGTAGATGAAATAACCAGCGAGTTAGCAGGAGCACAAGTATTCTCAGTGCTGGACGCCAAATCGGGATTCCACAAGCTGTTACTGGAGGAAGAATCACGATCGTTTAAAGCATTTGCTTCACACTGTGGATCGTATCGATTCAAGAGACTGCCGTTTGGTATTTAATGCGCCCCGAAATCTTTCAGCGAGTGGTGTCAGATATTCTAGTTGGCCTGCCGGGTGTTGTTGTCTACATAGATGACATATTGATTTTCGGAAGGAATCAAGTTCAGCATGATTCTCGCCTGGCGAGGGTCTTGGAACGCCTGAAGGCAGCAAACCTCAAGCTGAACTGGGCCAAGTGTCATATCGGCAAAGACCAAGTCAAGTACCTGGGCTCCACGTTGACCAGGGATGGAGTTCAGCCGGACACAGCAAGGTAAGCGCTATCGCCCACATGGCCGTCCCAAAGACTGTACCGTGTGCACACCGCTTCTTGGGTAGGGTCATGTACTTAGGAAAGTTTGTTCCTCGCCTGACTGAAGCCACAGAGTCATTACGCCAGCTGATGAAGTGTAAACCATTCACTGTGAACGATGACCTCCTCAAAGCGTTCTCCACAGTTAAGCAAGCTGTAGTCTCCTCATTGCAAACACTTGCATATTTCCAGCCGGGTGTAAACGTACCGACAGCAATCAGCTCTGATGCCTCACCTTCTGGTCTGGGAGCTATTCTGTGGCAGCAAAGCAAGTCTGGACAATGGCTGCCGATTACATGCGCCAGCCGCACGCTCACAGACACAGAGTCACGATATTCGCAGATGGAGCGAGAGATGCTCGGCATAGTGTTTGCACTGACCCGTTTTCGCCAGTACATCTATGTTCTGGGTCGTCATGTACAGGTGTACACTGATCACAAACCTCTCATACCGATTGTGCAGAAGGCATTTGACGATGTGCCGCCTCGATTGCAGCGCTGGTTAGTGGCGCTCATGCCGTACGATTACGCCCTGAAGCATGTTCCAGGGAAGGAGTTCTTCTGTACTGATGCACTTTCCAGAGCCCTGGTAGCGTCTACTGATGCTTCTCCAGCCGAATCGCGTTCTCTCCGTGAGTATGTTGGCCTAGTTTTGGAAGCCGCTCCAGTAGGCATTGCAGACATTCGTTGCGCTGCACAAGATGATCCAGTAGTAAGCAAAGTGATTCATCGCATACTGTATGATTCGTGGCTTGACATTTTGCCACCAGAACACCCCTACTATCTCTTATAATGTGGAATGGAATACAGCTTACCTTGTGTGGTCATATTCTATGCAGTCACACCATGTTCATATGTTGTTGGGAAGCATGGAATCCATGGCACATAAATCACACGAAACAAAGCAGGGATACATCTACAGCAAAGGCGATCCAAGGTTATCACCTATCTCAGTTTTAAAAGAAGTACAGGGAGTTGTTCCAATGTGGAATAGTCAAGTTTTGAAGGTAGAGGCACAAGTTGGGCTGCTGCTCAAAAATGGCCAGATCAATGATGAATAGTCATACGCATGCCAATACAGGTGGAATCCTGATAATTCGAATATGGCTTAATTCGAACATACCGCTTAATTCGAAGTTTTCCAGGACCGATTTCTGTCAATACGATTCCCACATAAATTTTTCTGATAATTCGAACCTCGAACCAGACATGTCCGATTAATTCGAAGTTCCACGGATTTCACTTACATAGCATGGGAAACAGCTACCCCGTAATCTACTTTTCTATTTTTCAAAATTGTCTTGCAATGCAAAATGCAACTTACGGGGCGAACCCGCGATTTCATCCCAGATAAGTGTGCTTTATGAACCCTCTAGTAGGGACTATCGACTACATTGTTTTGTTGAATGGCATGAAGAAAACACACAAAATATAGTCGACAAATGAGTAGGGAGCTTATTAGGGACAGAAAGACTACCAATTTCAAGCTATTCACCACCATCATCATCAATAAGGATTCTGAAATTCATGAACCAGTTTTCGTGGATGCTCTTCAAATGAATTACACATGCACTAGGCTAGCAATGGCAGGGCAGGGTCAATGGCAGGGCAGGGTCAATGGCAGGGTCAATGGCAGGGTCAATGGCAGGGTCAATGGCAGGGTCAATGGCAGGGTCAATGGCAGGGCAGGGTCAATGGCAGGGTCAATGGCAGGGTCAATGGCAGGGTCAATGGCAGGGTCAATGGCAGGGCAGGGTCAATGGCAGGGCCAATGGCAGGGCCAATGGCAGGGCAGGGTCAATGGCAGGGTCAATGGCAGGGCAGGGTCAATGGCAGGGTCAATGGCAGCGTCAACGGCAGCGTCACCAGCAGAGTCAACTGACGTGTCAACAGCAACTGATGCAGTGCTGGCTTCTGCGCCTGCAAGAATGCCAGCAGAGCCTACACCGAAAACGTTTGACTGTGGACCTAGCTCAAGTGTTCTGTTGACCGTGAATATGATTCTTCTGTTGCCAATGCTGGTTGTGCTCGTGTGTATTCCGATAGCCACTTCTCTGCTTTGTCACGTGCCCGTGTTTGTGGTCTCGCCCATCTGAAAGTGCTAGAAGCGATTTATACACTATGCAGCCACCTTTGTGTAAACAAAAGAAAAATGAACTATCTCTCAAGTTGTTTACTGACACCTTGACTAGGCTTTCCCCAAATCGGCCCGTTTTTTCGCCTATTCAGCTTTTCGCTACTTCAGGAGTCTCGAAAATACATCAGATTCGGCTGCAAAATCAGCTTATTGTTCAAAAATCGGCTGCAAAACTGGAATATATTGGAAAATCGGCTAAAAGAACTGTTGGCATATTGGCTTCAAAATTGGTGAGATATTGGAAGATTTGGTAGATTTTCGGCGATTCTCAAAGGAGCACTCCAAAACCGGCGAAAAGGTTAGCGATTTTTGCCGAGTCTCATTTTCGGCGAATTTTTCGGCCAGCCGATTTTGGGATTTCATTAGTAACGATCTTCCTTATGGCTAGTGTTTGTTTGAGAGGTGAAAGGACACGAGTCACATGACCTCAATGCACTAGTACCCAGCAGTAGGCTCTCCCCAAATCCGTTTTTCAGCTATCCGGCTTTTTGCTAAGATCAAAATACATCAGATTCAGCGGCAAAATAAGCTGATTGTTCGCAAATCGGCTGCAAAATCGGAATATGAGCCAGAGCGCGCTAAAACATGACCACAGCTTTTTTGGAAAAAGTCGAGAAAATCGCGATTTGAATTCCGCAGCAAAGAATACGAAGTGCAGTGCAACGCGAGTCGCTGTTGTTGTTCTCCTCGGTCGACTGGACTGTTCTGGATGCATTTTCTTTGTTGCAAGTAAGTTTATTAGTTTGAGTTTGTATTCCATGTTGCGCTGAGTCGCCTAAAACTGATCAACATCGATGTATCGACGGAAGAGCCTAGTGGTAGTACTGTACTGCGGAGCGGAAGAAGACGACATCCTCGCACTCCATGCGCAGGATGAATTATTTTGAGGATTTGGGTCGGAAACAGAAGGAAGACGATGATGGCTACAGCGACGATTCATTTGAGGGCAACACTTTCATCGAGCGTTAAAGAATTGATGCTGGTAGTCCCGCAATCTGCAGTGACGAGGAATTCTACTCTGATGACAACCTGGCAAGCGATTGGCATCGACACTGACTTGGGAGGTGAGTCGGCCGATGAATTGACCAGAATGGACATCGCTGCACATATCCGGGACAATGCCAGTATTGATTGCAAGTGGAAAAACATCAATGAACTCTGCTGCTCCCTCAACTTGCTCAAGTCAATCATTTGAGCACCCTTATGTGGAACATCGCTGGCACGAGCAGTAGGCAGCGAAAGCAGTACTCTCTGGCGAGCGGAGAAAAACGTGTGCAGATGGGCTTTGGTGTGGGGAATATGAGTGCGACGTCGAGTATGTTGAGGAAGACTGTGTGCAGCAGTGTATACTGTATATCTGAAAGACAGGTGGAGTGAAAGACAGGTGGAGTGTGATGGAGAGGACGTGGAGTGCAAACTTCTTCAGCCATCTACAGATATGGACCGTGTTTTCGCTGGCAGTTCTCCAGTGGTGGTCCAACCAGGAGGTATTTCGGACACCCAGCTCAGCTGCCTATAGATATTTTGGATGTGGCCGAGTACATGTCAGCTCGTGCTATTCGACCCTGGACAGAGGAACTGACCCGGAAAGGATGAACCAAGGGACATATCAACTGTGTGCAAAAATGACAATCCCTTTGTCGTCCATAGAATTTCACCATTTCAACAGTGCTTCATATAATACCATTGTAGCAACACTTAGACATGTCAGATCAATCCAAAACTTTCAGACAGAGAACATTAGGTGTTTTTGATCATTTTTGAACAAAAAACTGAAAATCGAATTTTTGGTCTGTGGTCATATTTTAGCGTGCTCTGGCTCATATATTGGAATCAATTTGTGCTATTGCCACCATGCAGGGTGCATATTGCGTTATGTCGGCAACATGACATGTATTGTCATATGCTCAAATTGTGCCTGTTTTAAAGGTTTTCATAAAACTAATGTGTGCTGCACACAATTAGCTTACCACCATGTCCTATGGCAACATGGTATGGAACTAGTGTTGCTATGGACTCAATATGGTAGAAGAACTTCTCCCAGACATGTTTCTTACTTGTGGCATCTGTATCTGAGGAGGACGAAAGAGGACATGAGAAATACCAATACATGTATACCCTGAAACAGAAACATGAGAGCACACTGATCAGCAGTATAGTAAAACCTGGGCTACGCGACTACCGGTACTGGTATTACCCACCACTGGTATTACCCACCACTGGTATTACCCACCACTGGTATTACCCACCACTGGTATTACCCACCACTGGTATTACCCACCACTGGTATTACCCACCACTGGTATTACCCACCACTGGTATTACCCACCACTGGTATTACCGACCACTGGTATTACCGACCACTGGTATTAGCGACCACTGGTATTAACGACCACCTGATTTTGATGACCATTTTTCCGTGCACCAACGGTTTTGTGTAGTCACTGCGCCGGAAACCGCGACCGCCTGCATTGCAAGACCAGCGGCCGACTTTTAGCCGCCAAATGCCATACCTGACCTGCTTACAATGAGAAAAAGTGCTGTCCTGGCTGGTAGGCTTGACCACAACAGGATAGAAATGCTTGTTTTCGGCCCAGTAACTTCAGAATTGCTAGTCCTACAACATGAGTGGTTGTTCCTAATGCAAACTGTGAGTTTCTCTCTGACATACAATATTTCAATCACCAACATCGAGCAACATTTGACCGATTTGTGATCGTTTGAAGATGCCTTGACCTTCCAGCATACCAGTGCATCTAAAATGGTGCATGCTTATGTACTTGCACAACATGGTTCAAATTTCGAGAGCCCAAGCTTCTCCTGTGTGTGAAGTTCAGACACCAGGACGTTGATATTGCGACACGGCTGCAAGAACACTCGCTAGCAACACAGAGGCAATGCAGACCAGGCTTACAGGGTATGTCAATGATGTGAGCAATCATATCGATTCTCTTGTCAGTGTTGTTGATCATGCGCTGGATCAAGTCCACAACAGGCTTGCTCTGCCAATTCACGAGGTGCTTGTCAAGCCATACACCCATGTCAGCAAAGGCAATCATACGACCTACAACGGGGAAAATAACCAACATCACAAAAACACATTGCAGGCATATGTGCAAACCATACGGGCTATTCTGGGGTTGTATCAGTAAACTCATTTTTATCTCAGACTGCCCGGAGTTTTCAGATTACAGGTCTACCCTCGTTAGTAGACAATCCTGGGGGTTAACTAAATGCTTTTGTCTTAGGCCACCTAGAATTAATTCGTTGTTTCGGGTCACTTCAATCATCCGCGCCAGGGTCAGCCGATCGGGATTATTTTATTACCTTATTATTATTCAAAGGATCAGTTGGGGAAGTGAACTGCCTGAAAAGAGAAAAAATCACCAGACCCACCAGGACTCAAACCCGGGACCTTGCTTGTCATGAGCAATGCTCTAACCACTGAGCTATGGGACCGGGCTGAACCTAGAAGGCGCTGACACGTTTTTCACTCCAAAGGCAATTCACAACACGTGCCACACATACTGATGGCACTTGGGTCTTTCTTGGGTCAGCGCCTTTTAGGTTCAGCCCGGGTCCATAGCTCAGTGGTTAGAGCATTGCTCATGACAAGCAAGGTCCCGGGTTCGAGTCCTGGTGGGTGTGGCGATTTTTTTCTCTTTTCAGGCAGTTCACTTCCCCAACTGATCCTTTGAATTTGAAGTTCTCCCAATCCTTTCAAAAATCTATTATTATTGTTACAGTCGTCCCTCTCTAATCCGGCACTTGTTTATCCGGAACCCTTGCCAAACGGCGCACTTTCTGACGAAACCGATTTTTTTCGTTCAATTCCTACATCTTAATCCGGCACTTGAATTCCGCCTCCGGCAGTGACTTTTTGAAACGAATCGCTCAAACTGCACGTAGTTTGATTTCATAATCCGGCAGTCGTAAATCGCGTGCCATACAGGTGCACTCCTTGCCAGGCCAGGCTAGGCTTGTCCAGGAGACAACGGCAGTCAACCATACTTTCTTATTTTAGCAAGGAGTAGTGTCCTGCCAATTTTCAGGTGTGTGTGTGTGTGTGTGTGCGTGTGTGTGCAAGAGTACATGTGAACATGTTCTCTGTTTTACTTTATCACTTTATCACTGTGTATATTCCCGGAGAACAATTGAGAATATAAAGCCGTGCACCAAATACTTGGGTCGACACGGAAGAACCCTGCGTTTTGACGTACATATGATACATGCATGCAATTGGGTAGGGCCGGATCAGAGGGCAGGATTTCTTAATCCAGCACCCTCGTTAATCCAGCAGAAAACGCCGTAGCAAAAGGTGCCGGGTTAGAGAGGGACGACTGTATTATAATATTATTATTTTTTTGGTTACTACGGTGTGCATACATGGACAATTGTGCATATCCAATGGCTTTTGTCCATCAAGCCAGTCGATCAAATCTGACTGTAGACGATCCAGCTCAGTCTTTGTCCCATTAGATCCAGGTCCCCTCCAAGGCCATATCTTGGCCTCGCTGGCAAACGAGTCTGACGAGCAGCTCTCACCTAACCGTTACGTCTGTCAATGAGCGACGCGGTGGCAGAGGTGATGCAGCATCACGCTGTTCAGGACCGATTGCGGATCGGAGACACAGAGTCGTCACCAAGCGCCGCATCCTGTCATTGGGCTGCTTCTGAGCATGAGGTCGATGTCTAGACTGCTATAATTATTAGGGTTGCGTGTGTGTAGTCATGTACATTTGCATGCACAATAAAAAAACCTTTTGCGGTCGGGTGAAAAAGGATGGTCGGTCGTCAGGATCGGTTGACCCGAAACAACGCATTAATTCTGGGTGGCCGCAATATGACGAGTTTTATCTACTATCCGGATTTGCAAATTTGTCTGCTGTTTTACATCATTCATATTGTATCCGCTTCAGAAATGATGTTTCCTCATTTTAAATGGAAGTTTCCGTAGGAGGAAGGAGGAAACTGTAGTTATCACCAACCCTCACCGCGCCCAGCTCACGCCGCTACGGCGTGCGACCTGAGCTGGGCGCCCTGCCCAGTATGGAACTGTCCTCAAGCCAGTCACGTATTTGGCAGCCCAGTGAGCTGTCTACCGGATCGCAGCGTTTAGAAGCGCCAAATGCGGCAGGGCCAGTCTCAGGCTGGTCGCGTAGGCGGCAGGCCGGCGGGCGACCGGCAAGGCTGCATTCGCATTTGGATCACCGAAGTGATACAGGTGCTTCGACGGCACTCCGTGGCGCATCAAGGAGGCATCTGGGGCCCAGGCAGCCCGCCCGTAAGCGCACCACCGTATCAGGTATGCGCAGGTGGAGCAGCAGAGCAAGATGTGTGCCGGACACTCACCATCATCCGGTCGACTGCATGGTTGTGCGACTTTACACAGCCGTCACTCATTACTTGCTATTGCTTGCAGAAGGCCAGAATTTTTTTTCTTCCTTTTTCGCTCTTTCCCTTCTTCCAGGCACGGCTTCATGTTAGAGCAGTAAATTGCAGTTAGGGACTCAGCTGAGTCAAGCTGGACTCAGCGTGTCAAGTTTGGCATAATACAATAAGCGCGCTATCCCCAAACAGTTGTGTGGTTATTGTGTGAGTGTATATGCAGGAGTCCGCGGTCACGTGAGGGGGGAGTGATAAGACAATGTTTTCCCCAGACTTCTGTACAAGATAGCCCGTTATTAGACAAGTTTTGAATCGGACCCCCGATACAAGACAACATGAAACATCGATCGAGATATCCATGGCTGTTTGCTTTGTCTTGTAATGTGGGAATCGAACCTGTGAGACAGCTGAAGGCAACGTTACAACGATTTTTGTCGTACTAATGAGGGTAGACCTAGACAAAGAGTGACATTTGAGTGCTGGCTGTTTGGTGCTCGTCAGGCTGATTGTGAATGAAGTGAATGAGTACCATTAGAAGACACACCAGAAGAATATAGAATATTCGTCCGTTCACCAAAGCGTTTACAATTTATCATTGTTGTCCAACACTGGTATGTATGACCAAGGTTTTCGTGGGTCAGAAGGTGCAGCAGTTAGACCATTCCTAGTCGGACGAGTGTTGCATCGTTCAGTCGAGACGTGATGGAGCTAAACACCAGATCTTTGCATGCCAGCACCACTTGTCAGTATTGTGCTAGCTGTTCCAAATTCTGACTCACCCACATCATGGCAATATTAGTGTTGGACAACAATGGATAACTTCTAAATCTTTGGGCTTTTCTATTTAACCTGTTGGTGCCGGTAGGTCGTTAAAATTATCCTCAGCTGTAGTGCTAGCTTTAGAATATTATTGTTTCTTGTATTAGTTTTAGATCTGATAATGTTCACTTTATGGTACCATAGTACAAGTAGTCCCTTGTAGTCCAACTCTGATGAAAATTTCTGAGGATTATCACATGAAAACGACGTTCAAATCATAAAATATTGTTCCATTGCTCTCGTGGCATGAGTTTCCTTTACTTTCATCGATACAGTATTAGGTTTCTTGTCTCCACGCCGACTTTTTAATTATAGCTAAAAGGAGGACTAATTGAACTGTAAGCATTTCCTATATGTCGACATGTATGTGTAAAATCATAAAATGTTATACGGCAATCGCTTTTATCGACGAAAGTATAATGAGCGCACTCATACCACGAGAACAACGTAACAATAATTTATTATGATCGAAAGTCTGCAGGCCGGTAATAAAGGGTTAAGATTTGAACGTCGTTTTCATGTGATAATCATCAGAAATCTTCATCACAATAATATTATTTAATACTTCCCCAATATCATAACTTGATTATCGCCACCCACGATCAATTGGAAGCAGCTGAAGGAACACCATACACTTGGCTCAGTAGGCATTCATTCTGGCAATTCACTGTATAGCCCTGCACAGTGCGATGCAAAGCGAACGAAGACGTACATGTACGTATGCTAGGAGAAAATGTGTTCTGCAGTTATGCTGAATAGACAATGCGCGTCTTCCTTTTGACATTGCCTACAAGAATAAAAAAAATAGCAGTTCCGTCTAAAGTCCTGTTATGCTGGCTATTGTCAGGGAACTTGAATGGAGGAGTAACTAAGGACAAAGGAAGGTGCAGCGTTGTGACATCTTCTGGTTAAAGTGACACCTGTATACTGACTGAATGCAAACAAAATGTACAGGTACTTCCAAGTATGGTCAGGAAACCACATCACCAAGTAACAATTACAGAAAATTGCGCTTGCGCTGGTTATCATCCAGCCTTCAGTGTACGTAAGGCTTGGTTGAGTGCTAATCATCATCAGTAGCCCTTTCCCAAAGATGCTCGCCACTTTTTTTCGCAACTTTTGGTTCTTTTGGAAGAGATCGCAACTTTCGCAACTTTTTTCATTTTCATGAACTACTTCGTAACTTTCCCGCAACCGTGAGCAGTTAAGCGCCTTGGAGGAGACCATTGAAGTGTCCGTGATGCTTCCCTTCAACAAGAAGCGCTGAAAAAAATGTCACGGTTTGCGTGAGACTCGGTTACTCTATAATTATAGAGGCCGAGTTTTCCGCATCCGTAGGAACGCCACCACCCTTCAAGGATCAAGGCACAGATGAAGCTCCTAAAGCGGTGGCAGGTGAGTAGATCAGCTCACCAGCATGTGGTCAAAGACCGAAAATCCCATTCACTGCATCCATGGTTACCTCGTGCCAGGCCACGAGTTCCCAATTAACTGTGGGTCGCAGCACGGCTGGAAAAAATCCTTCCGCTTCCAAGCAGGACTTGAACCTGGTACCCTCTGTTTCTCAATCATGGTCTTAGACCATCCCACTATGCTGCTGTTGGCAAGCGCTGAAACATTGCATCAAATCATCATGACAACTTGACAAGTGTACTTCTCGAAGAACATGATGTACATGTACAAAATGTAACAAAAGTCAAGTACGGTACAAACATATATACTGATGGTACATACTGGTACATTGTTGGTTGACTGTATGTTACAAGGCGGAGGACCACTGTGTTCGGAAACAGTCACCTTACTACCACCATCCACGGTTGGCAGAGCCCCAGTCCGTTAGGACCATTTGAACCGGCTCTGCTAACCGTGGACGGTTATAGTAAGCACTGAGCAATGATGCTATGATATTATGCATAAGAACTCGCTCATTTTGAGTTGCGATATCAGCAACTTTTGAGCTTTTTCTGAAAATATGGATGCTTTTTCAGCAACTTTCACTTGTTTTGGCATGGTTGCGAAAAGCATAAGTTGCGAAATATTTTGGCATCTTTGGGAATGGGCAATCATCAGCCTTTCCGGGCTGGCATCGACGTCAGCCTTTGCTATCATATTCATGTAAGTAACCCCCAGACTTCTTTGTCCCTGTGTGAGATTTATCTTATGTTTGTCTTATGCTTGTCTCTGGCGCATGATATGTTATGACGTCATGTACATGTATAATGCAACAGCTTTAGCTCTACTTGTATGCACGCATGTATCCTTGTTTGAGAGTCGTCTCCGTTGTTTGTTTTTTCCAGATTGAATCTCAAGTTCTCAGTTTTATACTTCCATAATTAGTCTTGGCTACCTAAGAACCTAACAGTCCATATACTGTCCGCACTTGGAAGACTGTCCTATATTCAGCCTTCCGAGTAGAAGGCTGGTATACGCGCTGTAAATGTGTTCGCACTACAAAGTGTCAGGGGTTGCTTGTCGCGGTACTCCTTGTCTGTTTGTGAACATGCATGCAACACATGTAATGAATACAAGGTGTGTGATGATCTATGCTGTGCACATGCACCAGTACTCATTTACTAACAGCCCAGATGTCACACATTCCGATATTCATTATTTGGTTGTTACTAATAAGTCTTAATCGCATGTTTTCTCTCTTCTCATTCTGTGGCTTTTAACATCCCAGCCATATGTAATAGTCGTAATGTGATAATCATTAGCAAAGCATGCACTCCTTTTTTCTAAATAACCGACAAGGAGACAATAGTTGTAAAATAAAAAAAGTAAAAAAAAGAGAGTAAATTATCGTATCCGTTCCCGAAGGGAACTCACGACGGCCGCTAACACCCGATAAACCCTAGCGGCAGATGCAGCGCCTAACGGTGGGGGTGAGTGGGCAAGCCTCACAACCACTGGCACAAGTGCCAAAAACGACCCCATTAGCTGCATCCATGTACCCCTTGTGCCTGGCCACAAGTTCCCAGTTGACTGTGGGTAGCAGCACGGCTGGAAAAACCGCTCCCAGGCAGGACTTGAACCAGGTACCTCTCGTATCTCAATCATGGTCTTTGACCAACCCACTATGCCTGCCTGGATAGTTGTAAAATAGCAATGAATAAAACTGATTGTGCACTCATTACCATTTCTAGAACGAGGTCTGTCTCGTTGTCCAGGAAACGCCCGCTGAATATACCCCAAACAAATGCGTACAACTTCCTGTACGCATTATAGTACGGTGCAGATAATGAACTTTGCTAAAAATGTTTGGTGTACTACTAAAATCTACGCATTTCAGAAGTATGTACAGTTTTTGCCTCCCGTACTCTTTCATCTGTACGATTTTCCTTTGTCAACAGCTGGCGGAACCCTATAACACCCGAAGATCAAAGGCATTATAGGTATCGACTAGGGACTCTCAAAGCCCCTAAATAGCTCCACAAGCTATGAATTGGAATGAAGCTCGCATTTCATTTGCTTCTATTCTACTTTTAGTAGTCCTCGGTGGTGGTGAGTTAGAAAAAGAAAATATTTTATCATACCACACCAATTCTTTCTGCACACAAACCCCAAAACTACCCAATATATGAGTACAAAAGCAGAATGCAAGTGAGATAATGCATGTAACCTCGTCAGTCTAAAATACATGACATAGACTAGTGTAGTTACTAGTAGTGCGGCATGGCAGGGAGGGCCTTATGGCTTGTTTGTGCCCTTCAGGTTAGCCCTCGGCCCTCAAGCTAACCTGTCGGGCACTAACAAGCCATAAGGCCCTCCTCGCCATGCACTAACCTATAAATAAAACAATAATTAAACTTTAAAAAATTGCAGAACGTTTTCTCGTGACTATCAACAATGGAACATCGTCACATGGTAAGAATCACTAAAACAACCAGTTATATAGCTAGAAGAACATCACACATAGCGTTAAAGCACCCACACTCTTCAAATAATACTCACTCACCCTTTGTTGTCAACACACGCACACACAGCTACCACATCCGCTACCATTTTCCCATCCAACGCATAGCGCTCACACTGCTGGTGTAAATGACGCTATGTGTAACCACGAGCTGCAATGTGTGACATTATTTTAGGTACATGTATGTGTAGCACCCTGACAGCAGTCAGGGCTCTCATAGCAGTCACTGCCCCTAATACCAGTCATACAGTCACAAATCCTCTAATACCAGTCACCAGTCACAAACAAGTCACAGAGAGCCAAAAACAAGTCACCAGCTTTGATGTATGACATGGTTAGGTTGTCATTTCAAAGTATGGAGAACGAACGCGTTCAAAAGTATGCTTTTCAGCGCAAACAATTTTCCCTATTTCGATCGTGTTCTCGCTCAGTTTCGCTGCGTGTACGGAAGGGTAGGTTGCCATTTCAAAGTATGGAGAACGAACGCGTTCAAAAGTATGCTTTTCAGCGCAAACAATTTTCCCTATTTCGATCGTGTTCTCGCTCAGTTTCGCTGCGTGTACGGAAGATGTAGCTTGTTCCAGGTAATGTCGACGTCTTCTAGATGTGGTGGACGCTTGGAGAGATTGGCTGTGGCGATGTCAGCACGGAATGCGACTCGAAATTGCATATTTCTATCGCTGATCCCATCGCAGTATTCACTCTCCAAACAGAAGCAAGAGGGAGGGCAGCGATGGCCTAAAATCGTCAAGGCAGGCGTAATTCACCAGGCACCGACTGCTTCTTGTCTTCTCTTTCACTTACCTTACGCTGGATGTGAGTAGATGAAGAAAACTATTGATATCAAACCGGACACAATAATTCGAAATTGGATACATAAAGCAGTACTACTTGCACGTCATACATGCATGTATTCTGACTCTGTGCACGCGTCATCGCAAAGAGGGCAAGTCGCGGCATTCTGTGATTGGTTTGTGGGCACTGGGCACCCCAACTGGATTCTCAAAAGACGCAAATAAAAATGTGACTGGTGTGCGAGTGATTTTGACTGTATGACTGACTTTGGGGACCGTGACTGCTGCGTGGGGCGTGACCATGCTGTCTGAGTCCTACATAATAATATGTAGCACTCTGACAGCAGTCAGGG
>NC_088644.1:22959865-23087365 GCF_964019385.1 Sycon ciliatum
CCAATTACTTACATGGAGAGCCAAGGTTTAATTTATACAAAGAGAAAGACCAAATTGTCATAAATTAATTGTCTAAATTGTCCAAATTGTCATAGTCGAAGTGCAGTGCTGTTTTACTGAGGCGTTCGGTTTTTCATGATTCTTGTTCGCATAGCTTCTTCCCCTTTTATTGATCTTCGCATCTTTTGAGCCACACAAGTTGTGTGGAATGTGGCTTTGCGTTCCTGAATCGTGGTTTGACCGTATTGTCCAATGGTCTTGCCAGTATCGTCATCGACATGCATGAACATCCGCCAACGTCCTTCACAGCTGAGACTTTCAGCTCGTGCTATCTTGGTTGCGCTCACCTTCCCCTCCTTATGTTATTTCTATAACTTAGAACCTTCCAAGTTGGAAGGCTGTTTGAGTGCACATCCAAGATGTGCTAGAACTGTTAGCCAGTTAGTTGTAGAACGTCAGTACCGTCGGTCAGTGTCGTGCAATGTTATCACATGAGCTGATTGTTTAGTAACTGCAGTGTCTGCTCCAGCGCCGGGTGAGCCGGGTAATCCACCCGGTTGGGCGGCGCTTGGACCCGGTTGAAAATATAGTACCGGGTCACCTGTGACCCAGTTGGTACTTTACACTTTCGAACTCCGAAAGGACTGACTACATGGCTTGTATGTGTCAGATACTTCTTCTTCTTTCGTAATTTTCTAATTCCTGTCCTCTCTTTTCTAAATGCAGCTTATCCATTCGCCTTTATTTCATTGGGCCTAGTTCCCATTTATTGTCCGAATTAAAATAAACCAACCAACCAGTTAAAGCATGTGACGCGGCTGGTGAGACAGCGGCGCCAGGTACCTATCAAAATAATAAATTCTACTCCTACCACTACTATTACATGTGTACCCAGCTCCGACCCGGTTGAAATGGTTGCGCCAGGTACACGTGTACCCGGCTGTCCTACAATCATAGAGCAGACACTGAACTGGTGGTGTTAGTGGACAGTATAGCGTAACTTGTAGTTCCTTGGTCTTTCTCTTTCCAATTACTTGTACATGTACATGCCTCGCTTCACACATGCGACTGTGCACGCTTTTCAAACATGTAGTCTGTTGACAAGTCTGTTATTTGGTCACTACTTGTCCAGACCTGGGATTGGCAAGCATGTGATAGCGTTAGGCCTCATTTACACGGCAACGATTGAAAAACGTTTCTCAATCGTTTTCGAAACGTTTTTGCTGTTTACACGAAAACGATAAGCGTGTACACTGCAACGCGTTTTTCGGCGCGCAATGGTCACGTGCAATAAGTTGGCATGGAGCAGGCTGGCCGCGGCATGTTTTGAGTACAAGGCTCGTAGTAGTAAAACGTTTTTGCCGTTTACACGAGAACGAAACGGAACGAAAACGATTGAAAAACACTTTGAAGGCCGTTTTTCGTTTGAAACGTTTTTCAGCATTGTCGTGTAAACGCCCTTATCAAAATCTGTGGAAGCGTATTCTTTTGAAAACGTTTTTGACAAAAACGTTTTTCAATCGTTATCGTGTAAACGAGGCCTTAGTTTCTTGTTTCCCTCTGATGATAATTATAATATTATTATTATACGCTTGTTCGCGTTGACATCACAAAGCAAGCTTGGCTAGTCTTCGCATAAGCCAAATGAACAAAAGAAATGAGGAACGAGCGAGGCCAATGGGGTGAACACACGCGTGCAACTGCAGAATAGGCAAAAGGAATTATTATTATACATGTAATCAGACAGTCCTAAAAACACACGAGATTTCAACTATCTGTTGTTGTTGTTGTTGTTGTTGTTGTTGTTGTTGTTGTTGTTGTTGTTGTTGTTCTTTGATGAATACAGGAATCATGACAGCTGACGGTACACAGTGGCAAAGCGACATAACACGAGTGTACTGACTGTCTGTACATGATAGTACAATTCTACTTATAAACTGCAGCCGAGAACCACGTAGTCGAAACTAAGGGTGCGTTCTTAAATCCTCTCAGAAAAGTTGGAGACTCTCCGAAAAGTTCGAGAGCTGTTCTTATATCCTCTCCGACTTTTAGGAGGCTCTCCAAAGCTCTCCAAGCTCTCCAAGCTTCAGAGGTGGTTGAAACTTGGAGATTCCCACGGTTTGGGATCAGCACATGCGAACTATGACAAAAAGCCACGTGTTAATCATGAGTGTACGCATTTCCCTTTTCGCATATGCACACGTGCATACTACATTCATCACTCAAGAGCCCCTTTGGCGCTTCATTTTGCTTGACATGTGCAAAATATCTCCGAATTCTTCGAGACCCGTTCTTGAATAATCCCAGTTTCTTTGACTTCTCTTTTTCTTCTTCTTCTAGAAGCTAGAGAATAATAAGAACGCACCCTAAACAACATGGGTAAACCATTTTCACATGCACAGACAATTATTATTGGAAAAAAGGTTAGAACGTTCAGGAAAAAGACATTACTTGCATGAAACATTGGCAGGACGAACAAGGCAAACTCAACATTCTGCAGCCGTTGCGTTGCCGGTGTTGGGGTGGCAGTTCGGTTATTGAGGCCATGCACGTCGGCGAGCTCGGCTAGCCGCCGCCAACCAGTCAGCGCAACCTCGGCCACGCGCTCGCATCAGCTCCATGCCCGCGTTGACGGAGCTCCGGGTGACTAACCAGCCGAACAGCTGCCAGTCGCGACTCAACACTGGCCGTCCGTGCGCTCTCATCCCTCGCTCCATTCCCTCCTTCACTCCATTTTGATAAAAAAAACAAAACTGTTCGCTCTCCCGAAGAAGAGCGCGGAGAAACGCTACTTCTCCAAACAAACTATGATAGGAAGAAGAAATTGATTCTGGAAGCGGATACATCTAGAGTTCTCGTGCTACGTGGTAATGTTTGCGGATTTCATACTTTTCATAACTCTAATTATTGCCTCCACATAGATTAAATTAATTTTTATTAGTTTGAAGCAGGGAGTAGTAAAATACTGTATTTTACTACTCCCTGGTACATGGTTTGAAGGAAAGATGCAAACGGGAAAAGGCTGAAGAAAAAATTGACAGTAACCACCAGGACTCGAACCAGGGACCCTCGCTTATGGCCAGTGCTAGTGATGCTCTAACCACTGAGCTATGGCGTAGTCGTCATCCAATAGGCATACCGTATTATCTCTAATATAAGCACAGTCTCCAATAATAGCACGTCTCCAATAATAGAACACCTTGGGGCGGCATTCAAAAAATAAAGTGCTCAGTCTCCATTATAAGCACACTGTGTAAATTCATTATCTGTACCGGCGAAAAAACCCCTGAAATGTGTGTGTCATACATGAATTTGGCATGGCAACATGCCTCTGAAATGAGGTTGAAATAATAATGGAACAGTCTCCAATAAAGGAACGTCTCCATTAATAGCACGGGGCGGAGGTACATTGAAAAAATAAAGGACCGTGCTTATATTAGAGATAATACGGTATGCGGATAATGCCGGCAGAAAAATTGGCAGAATTCGGTACTTTTTCTGGTAAGTAAGTTTCATGCATATTTGGTATGTGGATAAAGAAATGGAGCAGAATTCGAGGAATTGCCCGCCATAAGGTTTGTATGGTGCTGCCAATTTTACTGCTTTTCGAGCAGAATCTGCCACCTTTTCGAGCATTATCCGCCAATGGCTATCATCCAAGTAGGCCTTGACGGAAAATCTTAGCATAATTTTTCGCATAATTCCTACTTGTACCAAAATCGAATAATAACATAATTCGAGGCAAATTGCATACGAATCGCATAAATTGGAATAATTCGCCTGTTCGCATCAAATTCCATACAGTTGTACACATTCTACAATCACCAGTACAAGTAGATGCACCAGGAAGTCGTAGGTTTACGACTCTCTTGATAACATGTCCAGTCCACTACAATCAGTGACGGTAGTAGCCGCCTCTTCGACAACATTGAGCGCCAGATTATGTGCTACTCCACGGAGGAACTCTCTTGGTGGTCGCTGCTCGACGGACTGTAGCAGAGCCCTCAGCCGTTCATCACATTGCTAATAGTAATAATTATCTCTTCTTCTGTTCTGGGTGAGATGAAAGAAGCAGCCTGTGTGTGTGTGTGTGTGTGTGTGTGTGTGTGTGTGTGTTATTGAGAGTATAATCATCATTATGATACTGTGTTAGTTATTGTTGTGTTCGGTCGACACCCATGGAATTTTATCTTCGAAGGGGCGTGTTCTGGTATGACGCCACTGGCACTGTGTATGCATGCATGCATCTTTGTGAGAGTCTTCTCTGTCGTTGCCAGATTGAATCTTTCTGAGTTTCTACTTCATCTTTTATTCTAATAAAAAACTTGTCTCTTGTCTACCTATGAACAGCCTTTAAGGCCTTGGTGGATAATGCTCGTAAAATTGGCAGATTCTGCTCGAAAGGCAGTGAAATCGGCAGAACCATGCAAGCCTTTTGGAAGGCACTTCCTCGAATTAAGCTCCATTTCTTTATCCACCTACCAAACAAGTGCACAGCAGTCCGACAGGTCCCCGCACCACAACAGCCTGGGTCAGTGCAGTGTCCTGCCTGCAGTAGATGGCTCCGGAGCAAGGGTGGGCTTACAGTGCATAAGTGCCAAGAGAGTGACAACTGTGGCGACCGAACGCCTAGCGATGTACTTTCAAGTCTACTGCTGGCCTCAAGCGCCATCGCTGTGGACCCCGCCCGAAGCGCCCTACAGTGACTGATCGCCAGCACTTTGAACATCATTGCCGAGTCTGTAATCAACACCAGTTTCAGAGGCGACAGGACCTGGAGCGCCAAAGCACAGCCTACCTCTCCCCTAACCTCTCTGACAGTACCTCCCTTCGGGGAGCGGCGTGGCCATTTCTGGCAGCTGTCAATAGTAGTATTAGTGTGTGTGTGTGTGTGTGTGTGTGTGTGTTTGCATGTGTGTGTGTGTGTGTGTGTGTGTACGTGTGTGTGTGTGTACGTGTGTGTGTGTGTGTATGTGTGTACGTGTGTGTGTGTACGTGTGTGTGTGTGTGTGTGTGTGTGTGTGTGTGTGTTTTCATGCATTCCTATCTGCATGTATATACATGCGTATTCGAATGTGCGCGTGGGTGTATGTTTGTTCATCCCTACGTAGACTACGTGGGAGCTCGCGCTCATGTGCATGCTGTCAAGTCATGTCCGCAAGAATCGTTTATGCATAACACAATTGTAGAGTGTTTTTCCGTAGAAGCTGGCCTATTGGTTTTTCGTTTCGTGTAGGTGGTGCACACAGTACATTGAAATGATAGAATGCATAAAAATTAAAAATAGGGATCGGGCTTTCATGTGGGTCCTTTATGCTGGTGTTTACATTCGCGGAACGTCTTTCAGTACCATAGCTACAGGTTATTCAGCTTTTATTTCTTGTGTACTTGCATAAACTAATATCATTAGTTTAGTCCCGCAACTTGCGATAAAATGATTAACTGTAGCACCTATAACAGTACATTCATATCCCACACATTTTATGTTGATGTATATTGTCATTCGGATGTTCTCAAGTTGCACATTATACTGTTGAGATACTGAATTCAAATAAATCAAATAAATCAATACAAAAATAAAATACAACACAACACAATGTAGTTGTCCCTTTCTGACCATGGCAGTGTGACTTTGCATTCAATCTAGAAGTTATGATATCACACACAAGGCTGGCGGGATGGTCCAGGAAATCAATAATTTTAAAATTCAATACCTTCCTTGAACATGTTTCCCCTTTTCCAGCTTACCATGGCAATATAACCTTGCAGGGATTCAGATCATCCTTGATGAGGAAACCTCACAAGAACGTTCTCACCACTTCCTTCAGTGAATGGTAGATGTAATCCTAGCGAAGGTCCCCCTGGTTTGAGTCCTGGTGGTGACAGCCAATTTTTTCTTCAGACTTTTCCCTTTTCCATTCCCTCAATTAGTGAATATTCAATGCAAGTCAGGTGTGTATTGTTCCTTTTCCAGCTTACCATGGCAATATGACCTTGCAGAGGTTCAGCTCCTTCGTGAGGAAACGTCACAAGAACGTTCTGACCGACTTCTGTAGTGAATGGTAGATGAAATCCAATCTGAGGTCGCCATCTGAAGAATATTAGCTGGCATTCATCTCTCATGTTGATGATAGGTCCCACACTAATGGTACCAGTGGTACCTGCTGCATTTCGACTAGTCGAGGCCTCCAAAATGCTCCATCTGTCAATGAACGCAGTATCATATAGACTGTTGTTCACGGGTGGGCAGTACAGGCGGACTTCGTCTTTGTCACTGGATCCTACAGTTTCAGTGCGGGTCGGATTTCTCCACTGCACAGTAATATTTCCACCATTCTGTATCTCTGGATTGTAGGAATAAAACAGCTGTCCATCTATCACTGGAGCAGTCACGACCAAAATAACACCCGCTATCAACAGCATCATGCGTGACATTGTCATCCGTTCCTTCTTGGATAGCGATTTCAACTCGGAGAGGTCCAGACCCTTTACAGAGACAACGATTACATGACAACTTAACTTTTCGTCTCCACGAAAGAGCAGCTATGGACCTAGAGGGTTAAGTGCAAGAAGAAGGCGTGCACTGGATTGTCTTTGTTTTGAAGCCAAGAGTAGTGTAGCTACTCGATGCAGATGCCTTTCAGCGGACATTTCACAGTATGCTCATTAACACGGTGTTGAAACATGTGCTGTGCCATGAGCCATCCCGCAGTGCTGAACTCGAGGCTGGTGGTCGGGTGCTAGTGTTTCTCGTACCGTGTTACCATGTCGTGTAGGGATACAAGGCAAGAATACAGAGATGTACATATACACTCAGACACAAAGGATCTCCAAGTATACATGTACGTATATGGTTGGAGGAACAAAACTATTACACGAAGCACAGCAGCCAGAGGAACATTCGACGCCTTTCGTACCGTTGCCTTTCAAAGTCGTTACAATGGTGGTATGAGCAGCAGCAACCAAATACTTATTTTGTGTTGTACTTTTTATTCTTTTTATTTTACTCAGGCAATCCCCACAGACCCTAAGGTGTTATTACAGGGTGCCCCCAAGGTGAATGTATGTGTTGAGTTCCTGGCGAAATGAATTGGGGATATGATTAGTGCGAAAGGATCCGGGGAGTGCGAAGCAGACAGCAGACTCAGCACCAAGAAATGAAATGGATTTGTATCCAACTTGATTGTGCACAATGGGTAAAGAAAGGGAATTATTTGTTTGACTTCGAGTGACCTTTATCTGTGTAAACGCCGTCACGACGGAGAAGGGAGAACATATCAGACAGGAGTGCGGAGATTGTGGGTGCAGCGGAACACGAAGAATATGGACTTGGTATAATATCTTGTTTCGACGTCAATACAATATGTAATTTAGTATGTGGTACCTCTCAAGTGAGTATGTCGTGTGTGTGTGTGTGTGTGTGTGTGTGAATATGTAATGCACATATATACATCTAAGTACCCTCTAGCTCATTTGAGCAGCAGCTCACATCTCACGTTGTCACTAATAGACAGTGTAAGTAACGTAGTCAGTGCTTGCGTATTCGAGCCTGCTCTGGGCTATCATTTACATGTACATGTACGTGTAAATCGTACGTGTAAATCGTACGTGTAAATCCACTGGCACGGATCGCTCCCGGTTCCTTCTTCTACATGTACATGTACATGTACAAAAGCATAATATTTTCTGCACGATATCTTCCATGAGGTATTTCACGCAAGCATTGAAACTGAAAGTTCGATCTACAGTCCGCCTATCCACCAGTGTAGTTAGATCTGAAGTCAGCGCCAGGGACTTCACCTCGCCCGACAGGGTGATAACGGTCGAGCCACAGACAATGTAAATCTAACTTTTAGCATTTTTTAAAGATATACATATAGGGACTGCTCATACATGTATGACAATTGCAACGACTTTATAAAGAGTATTGGTACGAAAGGCCTCGTCGAAATTTTTCCAGTGGCTCATGTGTTCCGTGTACTGAAAACCAAAAAGATTCCGATACAACACATGCATGAACGGTTAATATGTGTCATCGTGCGCATTGGCCTATTAAAGGGGGTTCAATAGTTTGGATCGCCTCTCTAGGGAGGTATCTATTACTAAACATTTCCCTTTACTAGTACGTTACTCAACCTGATGCTAATTTATTCTATTTAAAGAGGCAACGAGGAGACAGAATCTTATCAACCACCACACCACACCGCCGCGCTCTCCGGCCGACCTCAACACCTTGCCACAGCACACCATCAGCAAAACGGCACTTCAGTTAGTACTCTGCTCCTTCAGACAGCAGCTGTTTCGATCATCAGGATCTCGTCAGTGAAGGTTGATAATGTAGAATGGCTAACAGATAGTGAACTTTACCCTTTTGTAGCAAAAAGGGGGGAACATAATGGCGCATCTTAGGCGCAAAAAGGGGGGAAACATAATGGCGCATCTTAGGCGCGAAGATTAAAGGCGCGAAGATTAAGGCTAAGCAAAGAATGCTGCTACTTACCCCTCTTGAGGAGACAGAAATTGTAATAAAGCAGGGTGTAAGAGGTACATGTACATCCTTACACCCTGTTGTCATGTATGGATCATGAGATTGAATCTGAAGAAGGGCTGAGGCTTCCTGCAGCTTCATCTGCGAAAGGAATTCGGGTGGACACACCCATTCCCATAGCACTACACATCCAAACCAGTTCCGTATTTTACAACGTTTCGGCACTTGGCCATCGTCAAGTAAGAAGAACAATGATTGCATTGTTCTTCTTACTTGTTGATGGCCAAGTGCCGAAACGTCAGTACAATCATAACTTCGACAGCATCACTCGGATATTCAGCAGTACTGGTATGCGGATGACGGCGAAGCTAGTGGTCGGCTGTCGGCAGTTCATGCGTTTTGGCGTGAAATCACCTCCCTTGGTCCACAGTATGGATACAATCCAAATGCTGCCAAGACTAAGTTAGTTAATAGTCAAACCTGGATTGGAGGAGGAAGCAAGGATCTTGTTTGCTGACACATCAATTGATGTACAGAGTGATGGTGTCCGTTATCTGGGTGGCGCAATTGGCACGCACGAATATATCACTGGAAGTCTGTGCCGTCATGTGGCATTGTGGAGTAAGGAGGTACGTGCGTTGGCATTGTTTGCCAGGACGTAGCCATATGCGGCTTGCAGTGCTTTTACCAGAGGCCTGCGTGGGAAGTGGCATTATCATCTGCGATCCCACAAAGACCCAGAATCTGCGTGTTTTGATGAATTGGATAGTGCCATTGGACGAGACCTGATTCCGGCCCTTGCTCGCGGCTGGTCGTCCCAACCTGTCAGATATTGAATGTAAACTTTTGGGACTGCCTGTCAGGTTCGGTGTCCTGCCCCTCCCAAGTGCCTAGGATGCCAGTGAACAGCGAAGAGTGGGTCTGAGGGTAACACGGCCCATTGTGGACGTGATTCAGTGCAAATCTGATGGTGCTCCACCAGTGTTGTTATTGCTCAGGCAGGGGCTCTCCGCAAGGGTGAGCAGAGGTTGCGTCTGTCTCGATATCGTCAGTTGCAGGTGGATATGTCCTCGGGGCTGTGCAATCAGCAGAGGCTGCTGGTGGAGTGTGCTGCTGACCCTGGGCTTTCAAGCTGGCTGACTGCTGAGCCCCTGGCAAAGAGTGGCTTTTTTCTTTTTTCTTTTTTTTTTACTAGAGCCACGAAAACCCGTCAGGTGTGAGCCATGAATAAGGGGAGTGGTGGCGTGGTCTGGGATGCTCTGCCGACCTTGGGTCTCGGCTTCATCACAACCAGGCGCGCCAATAGAAGAGAGAGAGAGAGAGAGAGAGAGAGAGAGAGAGAGAGAGAGAGAGAGAGAGAGAGAGAGAGAGAGAGAGAGAGAGAGAGAGAGAGAGAGAGAGAGAGAGAGAGAGAGAGAGAGAGAGAGAGAGAGAGAGAGAGAGAGAGAGAGAGAGAGAGAGAGAGAGAGAGAGAGAGAGAGAGAGAGAGAGAGAGAGAGAAAGAGACACAGACAGAGAAACAGAGACAGACAGAGAGACAGAGATACTATTCTGTACCCGTCTACCCGAGGTCCTCACGGGTACCCGTGCACACCACTAAATTAACAACCATAGACACTGACGACAAGTGTCAACAAAGGCGACAGCGAGAACAACAACGAAAACTACCACTTACTCGGTGCGCCCGTAGAGCCGAAGTCAGACAGGTTTCCTTTGACGATCACTGTGGCCGGTAGTGTCGCTTGAACCGTACTGGAGACGGCAACCTTGGTGGCGTCCTAAACAAAGTGGAGTTTGTCGATGCATTGTCAATACGATATGGCTGTCCGTTGTGGGACATTCCGAGTTCGTGCGCATGTGGTGCAGACCTCAGCGTCGATCATACAGCAACGTACCCTACTGGGGGGGGGGGGGGGGGAGGGGGTACCCCACTCTCCGGCATAATGCTTTGCATGACCTGATTGCCGAGGCTATGGATGCGGCCATCCCTAATGTGCTAATTGAGCCTCCTCTGCTGCCACTCGAGGGTGAAGCGCTCCCTGGTTAGCCCTTTCCCAGAGATGCTCACCACTTTTTTCGCAATTTTTCCTTGTTTAGGAAGAAATCGCAACTTTTGCAACTTTCGCAACCTTCTTCATTTTCGGAACGTTTTCGCAACTTGCTTTTCTGCAACCTTGGCCCCATAGCATGGGGTGAAAAGATCAAGTCACGGACTACATGTCGGACAAATGCATGCTCGCTCATTTCTCGCCTGCCTTCACTTCAGACTCATTTCAGATAAACAGGAGATCAACGGTAGTTACGATAATGTGCATTCCCCTTTCCATGCACTGGAATGATATAGGATACATGCAACTGGCTACCGGCACTTTTGGTGGTTTTGCACTAGAACTCTCCAATTTTAAGTTGCGATATTATATATTAGCAACATTTGAGCATTTTCTGAAAATATGGATGCGATTTCAGCAACTAGCACTTGTTTTGGCACGGTTGCGAAAAGCATAAGTTGCAAAAAATTATGGAATCTTTAGGAAACAACCGGCGTCTGGAGACTCATCTGTATATCTATGCAAGGGTCTTCTGGTCTCGGCAGCAAGACGCATTCTTTGTTAGGGTGACTCATCCCTCAGCGTCCTTGCTGTCGAAAGCATAGGTTCTTGCTCAGTTAACCAGGAATGAACTACAGAAGAAGAGAGCCTACCTGCAGAGGGTGATACTTGTTGAGAGAGGTACATTCACGCGCTTGGTTTTTGCCACCAATGGCATGTGCAGCCAGGAGTGTTCACGTGCAGTATAGAATTTGGCTGGCCTAATTATCAAGAAGCATTCTGATTTGTTATTTGCATTATTCAAAAAGTTCAAATGTTATGGCAAGGTTGAGGTGCTGTATGTCTTTCTTGCTATTGAAATGGTTTGTAACGTGTTTCCGTGGATGCTTGGCATCCATTTGCGCCGCCGAGCACGCTCATCATTTCTCGATCAATGCCGCTTGTATGATTTGTAGGCTGGCTGCATCAATAATAGTGTGTTCTGCGTCTTTTCAGGCATGCTTGGTAAATATTATTTTCATAATTACTTCCCTTAACAGTGGGAATGGCAATTGAATAATTATCCTATCCACGATGGGAATTAACCGTATTGCGTGACCGATCCTTTCAATGTTCTTATCTTTCCTTTTCCACCTGTACTCCTTTACTCCTCCTTGGGGGGGGGGGGGGGGTTCCCTTTTTCTCTCTAGCTTTTATTCACTTATGTGGGGCTTTGAATAAAATCATGGATTGCACAGTACAAACTGACATAGCAATAGCACACATACATGTATACCAGCACTCACACAGCAAAGCCACATGTTGGTAACGACTCCTTAGCTAGCTAGCTAGCGTTCCCTCCGGATGCCGTTGCCTTGCGTGTACAGGTGTATCCATCTGCGGAGAAGATGTTCTCACTCAACCTAAGCTGTACATGATCCCCCTCTCAACATGCGATACAAAACTATCCTTGATACCTCCCCTGCACTGATGATTTCAAGTCCTTGGCCTGTACAGGCTGGACACAAGAGAAGTACAATGTAAATCCAACAGCTAAATCTAGTGATACAGCTATGGAATCTGGCCTGCGGTCAAAGAACCACTGCTACGAAACACAAACACGCACAGTGCTTCGGGGAATTCAGTCAATAATGGCAACAAATAAATAATATTATTATAATTGAGCTGAACTAGACTAGAGTGATGCAGTGTTTGCTCTCAAAGAACACGACATCCTGGTAACGGCACTAGTCTCCAGGCCCTGACTTGGCCTAAGGCCTAACATCATCTGGGTGTCCCGATACGCTGGGTGTCCCGACACGACACGCTCCGTTTCCAGTGCTACAAACACGTCGTCAACAACCCGGTGACTGGCACCCCACATTGTGTTACTTCTGTCAGTGCTTGTCACGAGGAGGATCGCGGTGCATTCTGGCAGCTGTCGCCAGTGTCGGCCGGTGAGAAGGTACGAAACTGCTTCGAAAGGCTTTCGTTCCTGTGCTTCTAAATAACGCTGTGCAAAAATGCATGTTCAGCACTGCAGCAGTCATAATGTGAAATCTGGCAGGTCAGAGGAGGGTGGGTCACAGTGGGTGTGATGGGGTGGGGGCTACGCTTTACAGACTGTCTCTGTGCCACTCTACCTCGTCCGATAATCAGATAATACCACCTAACAATATTATAGCAAAAATGGATTCAGCTGCGACGACATACATGCAACATGCACATGAAACTATCATCGACGGTCAACTCACACAAACGTGGATGTACTTTTTTTTACAGGCGGATAGATCCACGGATCTACATGAACAGGACCGCAAATGTACTGTCGCGGACATGGAAATCCAGTCGATTGACCGGGGCCGGCGCCCTCAGCGCGTAGATCTACAGAAGATGAGTCGTTGCATGCAGCCCCACATGTTGATACGACGCGACCAGCAGCAGAGCGTAATAATGCATGCCATGGCTGCATGGATATGGCCAGCACCCCGGGGCCGCTAGACGTGCGACCGGATTTCCATGGCCACGACAGAAGAAGACAAAAACAGCGTATTCAGTGTTATTCACTATAGTGCTGCTCAAACTGTCGCAACTCCTACAGTTGCATGTATCGCCAAGGCGCAACACCTCAGTTCGTATTATTGTCCTCGGTTGAGCGTGTGACTACTTCAAGAAGTACACAATCATGCTGTAGATGATCGGATCATAGAGCACCATTGCATTGTGAACGCGTTGTCGACAACCCTCATCGTCCATAATCGCACCGCCATGGCCCATTGGGCAACCTGGACTGAGTCACTCCTATCAATAATCCGCACATTATTATCACAGAGACCCTGTGCATTTTTGTAGGTGGGCTTTACATGACTAGTAAGTCTTGTAGTTACGCTGTTTTCAGTTGTTCCATCGAGGCATCATTCGCATTGATAAGCAATCCGTGCTATCACTTATTAGTGAACACGGCTATTTTGTGACGTTCAAACTTCTTTGGGACGTTATTGTGTTCCGTTCAGTTTTGCTTGATTCTGTTTTACTGGTATCCTTCTGGTCAGGTACAGTACATTTATGTACATGTATTTGCATTATCATGTCATGATTCGCTTGAAGCTTGGAGTATCTGTATGCCTCTAGTTGTATGCTTCAGAAATAACCAGTCATGTACTGTACTAAGTCTTGTTGTATGGCAAAGAGAACTTGTCATCAATGGGTCTTCGTTTTGTCTGGGATTGTTTGCTTCCTGTTCTCGTTTTCACTAACGGTGTCCTCTTCACAAGTCCCCATCATCTCTAAGGTTTGTTCCTATGGATATTGTAGACTGGTGATACAGTATTCCGTGTTTTGTCCATACCATCCGTTGCTCCATCTTGTTATGGTCCTGTCTCTATGGTTATGGATGCACGCACGTTTTTAAAAGTTTTAACACCCTGCACCCCATCGTCCATATTTGCATCAAATTTAATGATATCCAAAGCGTAAGCAGCAGCTGTCGGCCTGAGAGGCATGTACATGTACTGGAGGTGGAATTGCTTCTTCACTGATATCGTTACTGATATCATCAAATGAATGAAGACATGGTATCTTAGACCAGATGTGGACAAAACGGAGCTACTCGAAGTCTCTTTTTTCCTCCTCCCACTGATACGGTTCCCATCTTCCACTTTCCTGATAATCCCGGTTGCTCACTCTCAGGCTGTAGCGTCTGATCATAAGCACCTTGGTACATTGTATTTGATCCCTCCCTATCTAATTTTACCATGCTGATCATGTATCTTCCCGAGTATGCCGATCTGTTGATATAATGACAAGCCATTTCGCCCATTTTACCAATAGCTGTCGCATTAATTTTCACAAATAAAACTGAAGTAAATTCTTTCCCTCTTCACGGATGGCTTCCCTGCTTGACCCACCTTTAACAAAACCAGATTTGATAAATAATTAGAAGTGCTGCATCACCGAATCCTAAAAACTCGGATGTTGAGCCAATAGTAATAATTATGTAAAGAGAAAAGGACCTACAAGTTACTAGTTATGACTAACAGTCCACCAAGGTAACGAGATAATATACCTGAGTCAGGTAGTGCGACAACAAGGCACAAAAAATCCCTTGACCTCATTGGAACTTTCCGCACCTGAGCCTTCCAAGTTGGAAGGTTGTTGGCTTGTGCTTCGTCGATTTATTGGTGGCTAGGTGTCAGGTCGTCGAATGTCTGAATGTCCTTGTCAGTTGTGTGCCTTGTTGTTGCACTATCTGACTGTATAGGATCTCGTTACCTTGGTGGACTGTTAGTCATAGCTAGTAACTTATAGGTCCTTTTCTTTTTACATATCACCAAATCCTTCGAATAACATTTTCAGACAGACCGTTACATTTCAAACTCAGACTTGTATGATGTTGCATCTGATCAACTACCACTTTGCAACACTATGCCTCTACAACCACACACCTACAGGCACATCGCATCCGGCGCATTTGCAATCGCTTTTGATAATACTTGATTCAAAATCAGGTGGAACCAACTAAAGCTGCATCCCATGGTCTCCCCCTAGCTACATGTAGATCAAACCTACATATACACACGTACTGTACACAATTGCACAATTCTCACATAGCAACACAATCATGCATGTACAAAAGTACACGCGATCGTGATAATAAGCGCGTGCGACGTTAGTGCGCGACTTAAAAACATGGTTTCTGCCCTGGAAATTAGATGTAGACGGGAACTGGGAACCCAGGTCATGAAAAGTACAAAATTACAAAAGTAAAGTACCTCAAAACATTGAGTCTTTCCCTCAAGCCGTGAATAAAAAAACTCAGAATTTTGATATTAAAATTCTGAGAATGACGTGTTAACATAATTTTATGATATTATTATGCTTTTAAAATAAGTTATTGAGTGGAATCCCAGTGCTTGTGGATTCTCAGTTTCCCTACTCCATAGATAGTATCTCAAATGATGAGGGAGTTGCAGAACTTCCCAGGTCTCTCCCTCTTTCTGTACGTGTAAAGAGTGAGTTTCCTGGCGAGTCCTCTTGTTGCATGGAACTCACGTTACTTCAGAGCAGAGATAGTTCCACCTGATGTGGCGTGCAATTTTTCATGAACACAAATACAGCGGCGTTGATCAGACTTCAAGCTGACCCGGCTTCAACCCATGAATACGTATACCAGGCTGAGCACGTTGATCACAGTGCAGACACTACTCGCGTAAAGGACACCGCCCGCTGGCGAGGTGTTCAAGTGCTTCGTGTTGTTCATGGTATTCATGTTATTGGTGACATTTGACGGCTGGTTGGTGTTGGTGTTGATGCGATCTTGAGTTGCCTGGTAGACGCTCATGACCATTTGGTTCTGCTTGATCGTAACAGAGTCCAGTACTGATCCAGTTGTGCTAACAAACTCCACTGCCATTGTCTGTGGTCCGCTTGTTTCAATAGAAATCACTCCAAATGTTGTCAAGTTTTTGACAGCCCAGGGAACTGGATGATACTGAGATGACAGAGATAATACAAACATTCAAGAGCATGAATCTGTTAGTAAAGACATAAGAATCATAGAAACTCCATATATCTGTGTGGATGTCTACACCGGAACAGTGGAGTCATTGACAATGTATGCAGAAGAGCCAAGAGGCAGTTCATCTCTTTGCATGTACATGTTTGTGCCATCATTATCAGTCATATCACTCTGAGTCTCAGCCACAATACACAGTGCGATTGATAAGGCCATTAAGGGTTGAAAAATAAAGTGTGCTGTGTTAAGTGAATGGAGTCAATATTTCTCCACTCTAGATGTTGAGAGTGAGAGAGTGAGAGAGATAGATAGATTGATAGATAGATAGAGAGAGAGAGGGAGAGAGAGAGAGAGAGAGAGAGAGAGAGAGAGAGAGACTCGGATAGAGATAGAGAGAGAGATGGATGGATTAAGTGAGTAAGAATATTCTGTCTAGCAACACAATGGAAAAGCTGCCCGGATAGTTATGCACTTCTCCGTGTAAGAGAGTTTTTTTCTCTCAAGATCTGCTCGAATTAGTCACAGAGTATGTGCATTCTATTGTTGGTAAACGACTATTTGGCCTATAAGACATCGTGAATCATTAACAGCTGGCTAATAGATACTGACTAACAAACACAATATTCATGCATTCCTGAGTTCCATATCTAATCCGCATCTCTTACCAACATTCTCTTCTTTTCACCTTACATTTACGTACACGTTTAGTGTATATGACTCATCTACATGTATAGTGTATGTAGTGTATAGTGTATGCAGTGTATAGTGTATGCAGTGTATAGTGTATGTAGTGTATAGTGTATGTAGTGTATAGTGTATGTAGTGTATAGTGTATGCAGTGTATAGTGTATGTGACTTGTGAGATTCTCTTGATAGGACTCTACTAGCCTTTGGAAGCTAAATGACATAAACTGATGGAATAAAATGAGAGATGAGCTAACAGGGAAAACAAGAGACGTGCAGAAAGACAAGAGACGAGCAGAAAGACAAGAGACGAGGACAACAGAAAAGGAAAGAAAACTCGGGATGAGGAATACAATCACGAGAATGTGCTGCGGCGAGGCCCAATCTCCTGATTCACCCACCTCGCCAGTGCCAAGATCAGCGCCACCAGTGCCGGCAGTGATGTGTACTGTGCCTGTAGACACCACACTGCCATTGCTTGATATTGGTGCGGTGCGAACATCTGCATCGAAATCAGACACATTGGTGTTGCATACGCTGTGTAAGGACTCGGGCATTTTTAAACCCACTGAATAACATGAGAAAGAAATTCTCTCATCTGGCTTTGATCATGATTTTCCTGGCAGCATTATTTTCGCCAACAAACAGCGACTGTGATGTGTCTCACTCTGATCTGACCCAGTGTGCCAATCAGCTCCCTAGCCGTGAGTCATTCATTCAGTTGTCAGGAAGTGCAAATTCCAGCTCCATTATCACCCAGCAGTATGCCAAGCAGCTCTCCAGTTCCATAGCACCATCATCTGCAATTTGCTCGTCGTCATGGTCACCAGCCACCAGTTGTTTCGAATCACATTATCTCATTTTGGCCTGCTCACACCTTACACCACACAATATGTGTTCACGATGCTCCAATGCTGGAGCTTGCATTTTCTGCCGACGGAATGACACTCGACTGACTCACGGCTTCCGTCTCGAGCACAAGAGAAGCACCAACTCGCAACATCTCAGTTCGAAATGTTGGGTGGTTGATACATGATAAGTTAGCAACTATGGGTGGAATGAAATACATTATTGCTGCTCAACTATATTTGTGCTCAATAATGTCCCTTTCAGGTGTTGCTACACTGATATACAGGAGAAGTGGGCAAGTTAAATGGCATAACACACACACACACACACACACACACACACACACCTTTGACCTTGACCTTTGACGCCCATCGCCGGAGGCGATGATAGCAATGCTACGGCAGAAGCCATAGCAACTTGTGCTGGGATTACACCATTCAACAGCTTGCAAGGCTGAAGAATTGACCGTCACTATTCAGCCTGGTCTACACCATACAGCTATTTGGAGTGACATTTTCTGGCCAGTGAATCCCTTTTTTGGTCTTTTTCATTTTTCATTTTTTTTTTTTTTTTTTTTCCCGCACACACATGACACCACATACTCCGGCATGCACTGGCTGTTGGTAACCACCCAGGAGAATGAAAGAAAAGTCAGGAAGAGTCTGAGAAAGAGAAGAAAGACGTGTGTGACCATAATCGTCGGGAATCGAACCCGCAATCTATCGATTGGAAATCACTGTATGCGGTGGTGGTATGTGGTGCACACACACACACACACACACACACACACACACACACACACACACACACACACACACACACACACACTTCCCTTGTGTTCTTCAAGAAAGATGCTGTATTGGCTACCATGAAAACATTCGTACAGTAAACCTCAGTTCACTATACTATAAGGGCGCGTTCAGACTACCGTGAACCCCGTCAAACCGTGAATGCCGATAAACCGTGAAGGACATTCACACTACCGATAACAAACTAACGTTACCGTGAAGTTTTCAGCTCTCACCGCGGCCGCGGCACTGACAAGGGATTTTCCCTTTTTTTCGCAGCGCGCATGCAGCCTGAGCACTTTTTTACTGCCAGTAAAAGTTTACTGCCGCAGCAGCCGCGGCAGTAAAACTTTCCCACCGGTAACGTGCCAGTAACGTCACGTGATCAAATCACCTTGGCGACTTTCTCAATCGGTCACTTTTTATCGGTAGTCTGAACGCGCCCTTATGAACGCTGTGATCTGTAAAATCTGTAAAACCAATACCAGACATGCAAACCCCAGTTTCTCTTCATTGCACAAGGTCAAGTATATGTTGTAACAGTTAAGAGCCTTGGATAATCACGTACAGGTAAACCTGGTGTAAGCGACCACCCCACGGTGCAAGCAAAAGCGGTCGTTAAAGCCTGGTGGTCTTTAGAACCAGGTCCCACAGTGTCTGTGTAGAACTGTCGGTGCATGGAAAAACGGTCGTTAAGAGCAGGTGGTCGCTAAACCCAGAGGTCGCTTACACCAGGTTTTTCTGTAGTTTTGCTAGGCTATGTTATATTCATGCTTGTACTCACAGTTGTGGTAATGACCACACACGTAGAGGTTAACAGAAAACTCTGCAAAGACCGGATTCAGAAACTCTCTCAGCTTGCGTTGCACTGGCCTGCACATGACAGGCAGGAGCATAATACCATTACATTGAGTTAGCACATAGATCTAACCATGCAGAGCAGACTGGGATCACTGAGAATTGCCACCATAGTTCTGTACAGCATACACTGAAGCTTACTATGCACCCGTACTGTGGACCCGTCGGAAATAACTGAGGACTGGGCTTTAAATAACCCTATTCGTTTCACTCCTACCAATAAATCTAACAAGAAATCTTGAAAGCTCAGTGCCCTCGTTATGCTTTTACCTAGGTGATCAAGCGTGTTTTTCGAATTGATAGAAACTTCTTTGCAATACAAAAAGTACCCGATCATCGTATTGCAAAGACGTCTCTATCATACACGATCTTCCACCTCTGAGTGTTGTAACGGACCAGGGCTTCAGTGCTCTGATGGATCAGGTAACACCGGGATTCCTTGTTCCGTCGTGGAAGCATTTCGCTAAACTCATGCCAGAGCGACATGTAGGGGGAGTGAAGGCACTCTCAGATTGACTGAAGTCCATTGGTAGATGCTGTTTAACAACGGATGTGTGTACGTCCAGGGCTACTCAGAGCTATGGCACCGTAACCATTCACTTCATTACGGACAACTGGGAGCTTGAGAGTGCTGTAATAGAAACCAGCTTGTTACCAGGTTCACACAAGCGCAAGCGTGTGGCAGAGAAAGTTGTCAATGCAACCCAGGGAGTGAAACTTTCCCCTCATGCTGTGGTGGCCGTGGTGCACGACAAAGCCAGAAATGCCGAGCTAGCTGGCCGACTGCTACTGGATGAGCAAGTGAATCTGTCACTTGTGCGGCTCATCTGCTGCAGACATGTGTCCTCCATGCACTGGATGGATCTGCTCCAGTCCAGAAGCTCTTGTCCATGCCGAGAGAAGCAGATGGTGGCCAGTTTAGCCATAGTACCCCGGCCACAGAAGCATTACTGGCTAAGCAAGTGCAAATGGGAAGTAAGTGAAGGTGACGCGGGATGTCCCCATGTGCTGGAACTCGGCCCGCGACATGCTCAAGCGCTTGGTCCAACTTCTCCTGCCAGTGATGGCAGTGCTGACTGGTCGAATATGCATGCTGAGTACAATTCCCGTATCAGAACCACCTTTCTAAATACTCATATACTGTACTACACTATAGTGTCACATATCGACTCTGAGAAAAAAACAAGGCTGACAGCCCTTCAGTGTTAGTTGTAGGTTAGCCGAAAGAGAGTGAGTTGTTGGTTTGTCGTTTTCACATGGTGTCAGAAGTGGTCGAGTCACTGTGTATCAGTGTTGTGTTACCTCTGTCATAGCTGGCATTTTTGAGTATTTACTTCTATTTCTCCCACTTTCTCGCGTTTGTGGAGGCTGCAGTTGGGATATGGATCTAGGACTGTTGGCGTTTGCTCGTCACAAGCAGTTACGGGATATCTGCCGCGAGTGGCATCTACCCACCGGGGGTTCACACCCTGTGATCTTCTTTGACGGATTTTATGTTTTGTTCCATATCTCTGTAACCGAAATCTTGCTTGCCTAAAGTAAGGGACCATCGCAAAAGTTCGCAGAAGCCCCTGAAACGAAGAGCATACGTTTGGGGGGGAGGGAGTCGTGTCGAAAATCGCAAACCGGGCTTCAATTCAAAAAAGTATTGACGACATGTAGGAGCTGATATAGATTAGCATGCCATCACAGCCGGCGTAGATCGCTTGTCAGGACGCGTAGTCATGCGCGTGTCGCGTAGCTGGCTGCCTGTACACTGTGTGTAGTCTAGTACCAAGAGTCCATAAAACGCGTGGTTCATGGACTCTTGCTAGTACTAGTACTAGTACTAGTAGTAGCAGGGGTTCATAGGCCAATGATATGATAGGGTTTATGAACCCCTGCTGTGTAGTATAATTATTATAATAATTATTATGTGTGCAGCATCCAAGTGAAATAATGAAGCCCATATTGTGAATGTCGTTTCGTTTGAGGGGGGAGGGAGGGGGGTCAGGCCCGAAACTCACGGTCTTCGTTTCGGGGGCTTCTGCGAACTTTTGCGATGGTCCCTAAGTGCTAGTTCTTTCGGCAACGACAACACAAATCCCAGTGACATTGTCGAGCAGTCCTTTGCCACTGCCCAGACTCAGTTGAAGCTCCAGGGTGGTTTCCCTACGCATGGTGCACCTATAGCTACACATACTAGTAGTCGTACTGGGTGTAGATCAACACAATCATAACACATAGCCATACTAGCAAGGCTGATAGCTCTACTCCCCAGCACTAAAGCATTCTAATATCGTCCCGTACATGTCACTTTAGGGGAAGGTCGACGCGGAGAAATCGGAGATGCCGGTATGCAAGCAAGCGCACGGGTATGATTTCCGAGTTGTGAAAGCCGGACTTGCTGTAGCCTAGTATTTATACACCTTAGCTTAGCCATGTTCAAGTACTAACTTACAGATCATCATCTTGCTGACGTTTCTCATTGTTGTAGAGTGGTCGATGACCAGCAACAACGACCCATGGTTGGGTAGCCCGGTTGATGGCTCCGAGATCAGATTTCAACCAGTTGTACTGCACAGATCCAGGGCTGAGGTCATGTTCAGTGCTGATCATGACAAAGTGTACATTAGCTACATCTACACTGTACCAGAACACACCATTGCTTCCTGGAGACTGGGGCCTGGAGAACATAGATATAAACACGGGAACAACGGCCTTTACTACTATTGTAAAGTCATCCAATTCTGAAATAATTTTCCAAACAAATTCACGGTTCGCGTGAGACTCGGTTTCTATATAGAGGCCGAGTTTTCCGCATCCGTAGGAACGCCACCACCGTTCAAGGATCAAGGCGCAGATGCAGCTCCTAAAGCGGTGGGAGGTGAGTAGATCAGCTCACCAGCATGTGGTCAAAGACCGAAATCCCATTCACTGCATCCATGACAAAATAGGTCCGGAAAAATAACACAATGATTGAAGGAATGCAATGTTCGGAAATATAATGAACTAATACACAACACGACTTTGTTCACTTTGTTCCTATCATAGTTTTTATTGTATCACAACAAACAAGAATACCTTCATGCTAAAGATATTAAATACAGCTAGCTTAGCGCATGACATGGGTGTAACACACACGGTCTCAAGAAAAACACAGTATTCTGAACTGCTTACATGTGGAATCGCTCTGCCGTGGGCACACCGCATTCGCCGTTGGAGTCATTTCCATAGTTTGCCCAGCTTGGCTTGTAGCTCACCTTCACTCCACTGGGGTCATTGGCCGTTGGTTGACTACATACAGGGGTACACAACATTAATTGTTAAGCTGCAGAATTGTACCTGCTGATCATTCCACTGGTATGATCTGGTGGTAGAGTGTATGCACTACATCGATATGGTGTTTTTAGAAGCAAGAAAAGTGCAACCCCACCAGCACTCCACTCAGCATGCATCAATTTCCAGCCAAGCTGACATCGAGCGCTGAGCTTTAAACCAGAAGGTTCCGCTTGGTTCTAATTACTGATTTACTTGCGGTGCACTTTTATTAAACAGGTTCTTTGACAAGATGGTTTGAATGTGAATGGGATGAGAACATCTTTCCTGCAAATCTAGCTGGGCATGTGCAAGCATGCCAGGCAGATCATTGTTTTTTCTCGCTTTTTAATAGCGGTGAACTTGTCCAGCCCGCTGCTCACTGCAGACTTGCTTGTAATACTAATGCTGACCAAGGAATGGTGTGCGTCAACGGAATAGCTAATTAGGGCGGGGTGAAAGTGTGACATGTGGACATGGTGGGTTCGGGGGGGGGGGGGGGGAGGGGGAGGGGTGCAGAAAAATATTTTGAAACAGCGCGCATGCTGCATTTGTTGCCAACAAGAAAACGACCGGTTCTATAATTTCTTAAATACCCGCATCTTCAATGTGCCTCGTCTCTTCACTCGGTAACAGTCATAATCTAATTGCACCATTCAAACAAGAATAACAGGATGAAACAAGTGTTGTAACTCCGAGTTTCACGCACTAAGCGATCATCAGAAAACTGTTTTCTGATGATCGCTTAGTGCGTGAAACTCGGAGTTACAACACTTGTTTCATCCTGTTATTCGTGTTGGAACTACTGTACAGGCGCGAATAGAAGCCCCTGGGCTCTATTTTTTCCAGAAGACACATTGAGGGGGGCTATATTTGAGAGAGGGCTTTCTTCGAGAGGGTGCTTTATTTTTTTAATGGAAACATTATTGTTTTACCCTATTCCTGCTGATCAGTACACACAGTGACTGCACTCGATTTGCTGTACGGTAGGTACCCTTGCCTGTAGTGTGTGTGTGCAGTAAGTACACCCTGTTGCACGTGCATACCGTACACGTTTCATCATGCACTGCTTAACCCTTTCACCACTGTCGACGTATATATACGTCATGACGTGTGCACCTGCCCCACTGACGACGTATATATACGTCCTCAGTGTACGTCGCGTTTGTACTGATGCCTCAACATCAGTGGGGCCTGGAACTGTTCCTCAGTGGGCTGAAGGCCCTGATCGACGTGTACGCGGCGTATGTGGCCAGTCTGCACTGCAGAACAGCCGCGAGCATCGAGTTTGAAGTGCTTATTTTGGCATATCGTTCAAATGAATTGTTTTGCTCAAAGTTCGTTTTCGTCATCTTGCCCTGCTGTTTCTCGGCAAGGTAAGTAGCTCAACTACTCTGTGTCGATGGAAGGAGTCCTGTGAAGCAGTGTGAGGCGGGTAATGACTCTGAGGATGATTCTGGAGACAGCGAAATTGTGTCGGAGTCGTTTTCTGAGGATTACGAATTTGCTGCTATTCAAAAGATCGCAGCTGACTCGGACGCAGGGGATGCTGGAGACCAAAGAGATTTGGAAAGCGATGCTGAAGTCTCTAACACCTAGGCATGGTGTTCTAAGCAGGAGCTGTCTGTCGTGAGCCCGTTTGCTGAAGTTCCTCAACTAAACTGCGATCAAATTTGAAGGTCAGATTTTTGAAAATATTTGAATTTGAAGTCAAGTGTACTGGTCAGACATGCATGCAGATCACAATAGAGATGTGCATACATGTAAGTATTGTATGTTGAGTACAGAGCCAGGCACCTACAGGATGGTGATTGCTATCTAATATGAATCCAGAATAGTCAACAATTGTGCAATTTTGAACCACTATCAGAAATTGCGCAGCCGATTGTTTCTTGAATTTTCATGCGTACGTACACCGGTACGCAGTATGCACTCGGCTGTTTAGGGAATGATTCAGACTATTTTCATAGCTGGATTGTCTTGCCAGTGAGTGTCTAAATCAGAGAATGAGCAGTATTGCATTCTCCATCAATATGACTTTACCTGTGCCGCGTACGTGCGTACGCGTGCGGCCAGAGATGAATCACCCTGGGATGCGCCGAGCACAGTGAGCCAACCGCTGCCACTACACCGGCTGCTATTATAGCTGATGCAGTTGCTGTGGTTGCTACTCCAGTTACTCGGCATCCTCACTGTCCATCATATGGTTTTGTCTTGAAGTAGGTAGGGCTGCTGGAGGATTCAAGCTTTACGAGGCGCCCAAGAAAAAGAAAGACCCATTCTGGATCGCGAAGTCGCATATAATGCAAGCGCCGTATAAAACGAGTTGCTGTACTCTAGTCTAGGTTGCCGTAGAACACCAGGATCATATCAAGCATGTTTATATGACATTTCTCCATTCTGAAGTCAACACTGACCAGTTATAGCACTGCTTGCCATTGCTTGTCTGATCTTTGTCGTCAATTGCCTAAATTGATTGAATTTTGAGGAAAAATCGCCAAAAGTCGCATATCTAAATATGGTGTTACGAGTCTCGTACAATGAAATCCTGCAAAATTTCTTTGGATTCACTGTGCATATGTCCATACCCAACATCTCCAATCAATTTTGGACCAGAATATGCATTTTCGAAAATTGCCATTTTTGGCCCAGTGGGAGGTGATTTTCCGGTCAGGGCTGAAAGGGTTAAGTAGAGACTGTGCGTGCTCTATTATAGCCCCGGGCCCGGGCTTTTATACGGGACAGGGATTTATTATTTTGACTCCCTCTGACACACGGGCTCTATTTGAGAGGGGGCTCTATTCGAAGGGGGGCTTGTATTCGAGCGCGTACGGTAGCTGTGTCTTTCGGTATTGAGCACTGTACTGGACAGCCTGGAATCTCTCTGTTTTAACCGCACCATTTAACCGCACCATTTAACCGCACCATTTAACCGCACCATTTAACCGCACCATTTAACCGCACCCTTTAACCGCACCATTTAACCGCACCATTTAACCGCACCATTTAACTGCACCATTTAACCGCACCATTTAACTGTACCATTGCCGTGGAGGATAAGTTGCCTTCTAGACCGACCACTTACCCTACATATCCATACTCTATGGTGACATTGCAGGTGGGGTGCACGAGGAGATGAGCGGTTTGGCAAAAGAAATCACATAGAAAGAAGAAGAAAAACAAGGTGAATATGTCTTCTGGAAAGTCACTGTCACAGCTAAAGTACAATCTCAAACGTCTCTAGAAGTTGGGAGATGACAGAAAAGCATCCGTGCCTCATGTCGAAGACGGACTTCAATGCAATAGCAATACGTGTACATGTACGCACCAGTAACAACTTTTCATGATGTACACTGACTTATCAATTACAGCATGGTGCGGGGAAATCCCCTAGTAGTCCAGGATGTGCAGATTGAACTTTGTCTACTATCTGCCCTTATAATATACCGGACCCCAGTCCCCCCCCCCCCCTCCCGGGGTCTTGATGTAACTCTGTGTGGATATCATGATCTGTGTATTATAGAACTATTATATATGGCTTACCGTAGTTTCCCACACCCACGTGGTATGGCACTCGTGTTGCTACGGGCTCGATACGATAGAAGAACCTCTCCCAGACATACCCCTTGCCAGTAGCATCTGCACACGGCAAGCAGGGAGCAGTAGAATCTCTCGCTGTCAACAACACCTCTCTATAAAAGGGTACACATTCGCACTTTCGAGTGCTTACAGAGAGAAAAGGTTAAATTTTGATAACTACCAAGACCTATCCGTGCATAACACCATGCCTGGTTCTGGTGGGTACAAGTTTGACAGAACTCACTTCGGATCTGATATATCCTGTACAGCATTTAGGAGCAGCATTTGACACATGGTCGCGGGGTGGTGGTGTCCCACGTACGCGGAAAGGTAGTTCTCGACATGCGCCATGCATGCTTCTCTTATTATAGTAAAATAAAACTACTCTTCTTTTTCAACTCGGATGATGAGCCAATTAAATTCAATTGGAGAAGTGTTGGAGCTAGGCTTCAGGTCGCCGAATGTCTCAGTACTCCTTGTCAATTTTGTGCCATTTTGTCGCACTCGCTGACTGTATAAGATCTGGTTACGTTGGTGGACAGTTAGTCATAACTCGTAACATTTTGTCCTCCTTTTTTCTTTTCTTTTTTACGACTGCATTACATGCAGTACAATGCTGTTATACAGGCTGTTAGCTAAGTAACAAAAACGCTTGCACTTGCACACTGGTATAGCTGCTAGTGTTACACCAATGCCGCGTTGACTTTGCAACACTGTGGCCGAGTCTAAGCGTGAGCATTCTCGGCATCAGGCAGGTGCTCTATCTCGCTGAAAAAATGCAATTTCTGATCCCGGCAGGGGATCTGGTGTGCATAAAGATGTCAGCAAAAGGAGAAAGCCGACCGACCCGCTTTTTCGGGCAAATCACCCTAAACAAAGGTTTTTTCTTCACTGTCAGAAAATTATCGATTTACACGTGTACGTAACTTTCTACGCATGAAAGCAATGCAGACTGATCTTACGGGATAGGCCACCCACATGGGCAATCATATCGATGGTGCCACTGTCGTTCAGCCACCTGTTCTGGATTAAGTCCACAACAGACTTGGACTTGCTGTTGGTGGGCAAACTCGAGACATTCTTGCCGCCCCAGACACCCATGTCAGCAAAAGCAATTATACGACCTGCAGCAGAGCAATAGAAGAGAATTACACAACAAGATGGCGGTTAAAAAGATAGCTGATTGCTATCAACAAGATGGTGGTTAACGGTGCTGGTAACAGGTGGTGGTTAAAGATGGTGATTAAAGGTGGCAGATTATTATGGTCAGTAATGACAAAAAAGCACTCTTCTTTTACTTTGTTGTTTTCCACAGACCATTGGCCTACTGACAGGATCCCGAAGGCAGGAGAGCGAAGTTCATTCATATCAATTTTCTCTTATCCGGACCTGCAAGTTACGTGCATCTCGGTCTAGCTAGTGCCCTGTGGGGGAGTTTTCATTGAAATATTACCAATTTACCATTATAAATAGTTAATGGTAGAGAAACGGACCAAAGAACTACAAGTTACGCTATAATGTCCACTAACACCACCAGTTATATGAAAATCAGCTCATGCGATGACATTGCACAAAACTGACCGACAGCACTAAAATAGTCCTTGGTCCTTTTTCCCTACTATAAATAATCATTGGCTCTCCATCCGAAGCTATACAATGACGTCATATGCCAGATCTCTGTGACTTCCCCATCAACATGTGCCTGATTCAGAGTCATGGACAGTGCCCGGTTCCGAAACTCCCGGATACGAGAGATACTAGCGAGCGTAACTTGTTCCCTTCTTTTTCCGGAGGTGGCCGAATTTGAACCATTGCTGCAAGGCACCGGAACTAATCACTAGGCCAGCCTTACACTGACTGGTGCAGTTATAATTATTGTATTGAAGACTTCAGCACGGAGCCACTTTCTATCACAATGAGGCGGTGTCTACAAGTACCACCATCCATTCTACTTTATAGTGCATAGGATCTGGTGCCATTTAGATTGATTTAAGGGAAGCTCTCATACTGCAGTGGATTTGCGCATCTGTCTTGATGGCCATGGCAGCTGGCATGCAAGTCTTAATGGCCAAGCCAACTGATGTGCAAGTCACGCTGCACATCTAAGCCGAGAATGCTACAGGTACTGAATGGATTACTTTGGATTACTTTTTTTGTCTGGCTGACAGCAAAATTAACGTAAATCAAGCCTTTTAAGTCTCACAACCACTGGTGTAAGCGCTGAAAACCCCACCAGCCGCATCCACATGATCTACTCAGTGTGCTTGGCCACAAGTTCCTAGTTGACTGTGGATAGCAGCACGGGACAAATAGCAACGTCACAGGATGATCCTTGATGTCCGAATAAATAATTGCTTTCATGCCAATCGTATATTTAGCAACGTCACAGGATGATCCTTGATGTCAGCCTGTCAGCCTGTCAGGGGTATCACTTTTGCTATAGGATAAAGTCTATTGTCTAACTTAGTACCGTATTTCCCCGAATATAAGTCTTACACCTTTTTACACTAAACGTCATGGCCAACAAAAGGGGTGCGACTTACAATCGAGCATGATCTACTACTGAAGTGACTGTATTGAAATGATATGACATGGAGGACCTGAAAAAAGAGATGGGACTTAGAATCGAGTGCGACTTGTATAAATAATCGGGGAAATATGGTGTATTCTTTTTGAATCAATCTTCCGGTGAGTCCGTAGAGCATGAAAGTCGGAGTAGAGAAAAATTCCACTGGACCTTGCGTCAAGTTGTGTGTGTGTGTGTGTGTGTGTGTGTGTGTGTGTGTGTGTGTGTGTGTGTGTCACTGTGTGTGTGTGTGGGGGGGGGGGTGTATGTGTGTGTGTGTGCGTGTGCGGGTGCGTGCGTGTGTGTGTGTGTGTGTGTGTGTGTGTGTGTGTGTGTGTGTGTGTGCGTGTGTGTGTGTTTAGCAAGGTCTCAAAAATTAGTGATTGCGATCATAGGTTTAGTGACTTTTGTCCAAGTTCACAAAAAAAAGGTGAAGCCCGTACATCCTTGTTTCATCAGGTGTGAATACACAGTTTGGCTTTCAACAGAAGCACAGCCCGCCTCGGACGCCCAGTAGTTCCGCTAAGGTTTGTATGCGTAAGACTCTTGTGACCACCGCCGTGTTTGTATGTATGCATTCGCGTGGACTAGAAAGCACCTCAGTTCTGCGAACCCCCTCCCCCCCCCCTTCCCCCCCCCCCCCCAGACACGCATACGATGTAAGTGCGCTCTGACGGCGACCATACATCATTGCATCACAAACAGAAAGAAATCTCCGCTGGATATTGAATTCCTTTACTGCTTGCTCCACTGTTCTAGAAAGGCCTACATACACTTATCCCAATAGATACATGTTAGATTCAATAGATACATCTACTCCCCTTTGTCTTGTTGTCCAGTGTCATTTTAGTTGTCCTCTTCCCCTGATTATTAGTAGGGCTGTGTTTGCTAGTAAAAAAATAAAAAAATAAAAAAATGTTATCTTACAAGTTGTTTGTTGTCCCGTGTTTGTTGTTGCCTGTGGAGTTGTTATGTTTTGCTCTGGTGAGAGGGTAAGTTTGCCGTTGTCATCAGAGCCGTACCAGTACCTGGACAAGATAACACATCGTGACGGAGCAGTGAAGTGTCTGGGGCAAGATACATGTACTTTCAAACACAATGTCACGTGAGCTGAGTGCATGTAGGGAATAGCCACCAGCTGCAGAAGAATCCCTGTGTTCCTCGGTTACCTAAAATGTACCACGATAGAGTGTTCCTGCACGAAGAGTCACACCGGAATCACCATGATTTCAGTTACAGCGGCGGGCTAAGACAACTCAGAGAGTAATCATCAGCATGGAGCACTGATGACAATATAGTGAATGTGGTTTTCGTAGGGCTTGAAAGTGCTACGCCACAGCTTGCCCGGAGCCACGGTAATGCTGACCTTTGGATATTCACTTGGATCCAGTTTTTGTATGGATCCATACACATCTGGGTGGTTTTCCTTCACAGCATAGTGACACATCCGCCGGTAGTAACTGGACCCGGTCCTCTCGGTCAGGGACCCACTCCTGGTAAAAAATCACACCTGCGTGCAACACGAGGAGGGGTCCTATCCACTAACATATTGTACTTTGCCACGGGCGGGGTACATCCAAAAGTCATCCAAAAGTCACTATTTGTCGTTAGTTGATGTGACGGCTTACTTTTAAAGGTCGTTAGCTGTATTGATGATGATGAGCACTCTCGGAAGTCTGCTTTAGAGCTGCTGCGATATGCATTGCTTGCTAATTTTCGTAGTCGAAGCACTCTGGCACTAGAGCAACGAGCTATCTTAATTAAAGGGGAAGTAAAGGCTAAAATCAAATTTTCACCACTTGTAGTCTTTGGGGTGCAGAGTCGAATGGTCTTAGTCCGAGGAAGCTGAGACGCCCCCTTCCTCCTTTATTCCCAATCGAACTCGCCAATTCCACTGACGCTTGTTATAGACTGCATTCACTTCATATTGCCGTCGCTGCATGCTGCTCTCTCGCTGCCTCTTCGTACGATCTTACCTCCTTTCGCTTCATACAATCTTCTCCATTCGGGCATGTCTACGTTTTTTCTCATCATGGCTGCTGGCCCTTACCTGGCTGCTCTGGGCATGCTCGGATCATTCTCTTGTCTACCTTCGTAATGATAACTACCAACAAGAATTACTCCTCGTGTTGCTTGTGACTGTCGTGTGCCACAAGCATGCAGTAACTAAGTGTAAATTACAACAACGCTGGGTGACTGCGCCCTACTAGATGGGGATTTGTATGCAAAATGTCACTAAAAGCACCATTTCATTCTTATAAAAGCAAGGATGACCGCGATTGGCCCATATGTTCTAGTCTTTTGGACGCTGAGTCGACTGGGTTTGGTCCGAGAAGGCTGCTATTCAGCGTTCGGCCTTTACTCCCAATCGAACATGGTTGAATAGGCGGTCACGTGCTCATGCGTATACCAGTCACCTGGTCACTGTGCCTGCAGGGTGCCGACTACAACTTACTTTGAACTTTCGCACCAAGGTTCAACTCGAGTGACAGGAAAGCACCCAAACAGGCTGTAAGTTGTACCCTGCAGGCACGGAGACTGGTACACACATGAGCCCTTGGCCAACTCATCCAGAATAATCTTCTTTGGCATCCTGGCCCCGGAGTGTCCCCCGGAATCTTTCTTGTACAGTACTATTGTTGTACAGTCATGGTAAGTGAAATCCGACACTTGCCATAGGGGACAGCACCACAAATAGATGCCAATGATGTAATGCATTGTACCACATGTGTACAATAGAGCCGTATGCATCCCAAAAAGATCGAAAGGTCACAGCGTAGCTAGATACACACAGTTCACAGACATGGTACACATGAGGAGTATTGGTATCCAATCCCCATTCATTTTTGCCAGCACCTTTTGAACCTTGACTGTGATGAGTACGAATTCTGTCATCAGACAGTTAAAGTTGTATGTAACACATGTACTACGTATGCAGGGCTGCAGTGGCTGCACATTGCATGGTGCAGTCCCTTATGCTGAGTGTCAGATTTCACTTGCCACGACTGTGTATGGAGTCGTTTATAGGGAGGTTCTGCTATACGTGAAACGTAGAGAAATCACGTAGAGAGCAGGTGTCTGGGTTAGAGTCTACGGCTTCGCGTGTTTTGGCTCCAGATTTCTACGCGGAGATGAGGTTCTCTACGTTGTGGCACACGCAGAGAAAATGCATACGGATTTGCTGGGTATCGATCAACTGCATGCAGAAAACTGCCAAATATGGAAGGGGAAATTCCCAGTACACATTCCACGTGACTTCTCTAGGTGAAACGTAGAGCAGAACAGCATTTCTTTACGTCACGGGAACGCGAAGAAAGTTCGCGTGATTCTTTGCGTCGCGTTTCCAAAACGTAGAGCAGAACCTCCCTTATGTCTATCTAACTCCCAGCTGTGGCAAGTGAAATCCGACACTTGCCATATATAGGGGACACCAATGATGTAATGCACTGCACCTAATTTGTACTATAAACAGATCGAAAGGTCACCATGGTCACAGCGTAGATACACACAGTTCACAAATATGGTACACATAAGGAGTATTGGTATCCAATCCTCATTCATTTTTGCCAGCACCTTTTGAACCTTGACTGTGATGAGTACGTGTTTTGTCATCAGACAGATAAAGTTGTATGTAACACATGTACTGTACGTATGCAGGGCTGCAGGGGCTGCAGACTAGCAGACTGCATGGTGCAGTCCCTTATGCCAAGTGTCGAATTTCACTTGCCACAACTGTACTTCAAAGTATGGATCTGTCATCGTTATCAAGAGTACATAAACCAGAGTGTGCAACTGTGCATATCAGATCTGAAACAGCGCAGTTCGTGCACTACGTCACCCTGATGAGGTCAGCCAAGCCGCGACTTGCGTACAGCTCAAATTTTCATGTTTCATAGCCCGGAAATCAGCCAAGTTTGCTTGATTTTAGACGTCCTGTTTCAGGATTTCGGTGTTTTGTGTGACTGTGTACGCTGCGTACATCCACCGACAAGTAAAGTCACCAGGCTATCTGTATCAAAAAACCGAAATCAGGACAAACTCAGTGACCTGCACCACCGCGACTGGTTACGCAACTTTTCACCGTACCTGTGGCTTACCATGCCGTCAGAAATGACGTAGTGCACGAATTACGCTCCCACAGGAACCATCCCGAGTTGCACACTCTGGTTTATGTACTCTTGTCGTTATGTGTAGGTTCCATATCGGATCTATGCACGCTTGTACGTATGCTTGTACATACGTACATGTCTCACCAAGAGTACATAAATCCCCAGAGTGTGCAACTCCCACATACCCTGCTGTCCCGACAGAATTTCAAGTTGTCGTCATTATTTATGACGCAATGCTCCTTGCACCAGTGATTTACAACATGTGTACGGGTGTCAACGCATCACACGTTTTCTTTGCAATAATTTGTACAGGATCAGATCGGCTTCGGTCAACCACAGGTTCCGGATTCGTCTGATAATCCGTGTACAGTGCGCATTGCATCATCAAAATGACGTCAACTTGAAATTCTGTCGGGACAGCACCCATAGTCGAGTTGCACACTCGGGGGGGGGGGGGGGGGTATGTACTCTTGATCTTGGTCTCATTTATTGTGTCCTAAGTCTTAATATAGATAAACCCCATATGCGAGCTTTCCATAGCTATTCTGTTTGTACTATGAGCTTGTTTATGGTGTCTCTTGCATGCGCAATCTATTTCCACGGAAGCTAGTTTACGTTACCTTCAGCATTGACTTCCGTGCATGCTGCTTTGCACACTTCAAGTGCAGAAATGTAATTGTAGCTTCTTCGCCCCTTTTGGCGTATTCTATGTTGGTGTATTGCTGCGCATACACATTACTGCCTGCGCGCACGCTTTGGTTTAGCTGTGGTACACAGCTGCCTTTCGTTATTCTTTTGCTCTTAGACCTCATGGTGGTCGCCACGGAGTTTGGCTTGTCCACGAGTAGCAGTTACAACAATCAACAGTATGTATGACAGTGTTCAGATTAGTCAGAATCCTTGTAGCCGACATATGCTCTCCCAATCAGTTTGATAATATCATGCCCCGGCTACAGGGTGACAGGGTTGAAACTCTGAGCAGACGACGTCAGCAGGAGTGCCTACACAGAGAGTCAAGATGTGAGAAGAGAGGTCCCGCCGCCTCGAGAGTCGCCGTGCTTGTGAAAGGCTACGCTGACAGCAAGAAACGACGGAGCAAATATCCCGTCTGGAGACTCGCCGACTTTGTGACAAGATGCGTCAACAGCAAGAGACCGCTGAGCAGGCATCCAGTCGGCAGGAGAAAAGACGTGATCTTCAACATGCCCGAACCTGTTCCGTGTGCGGTCCTCAGGCGTAGGGCCGTCATCACGTGACGCACCACGGCTGGCCCTATCCCGTACATGTTACGTACCATGCCCGCAAAGACTGCTGGCCACATGTTGAAAAAGGACTTTCGACTGCAGGATTACAAAGTGACACAACTTGGTAGAATATGTATGTATGCGAAGTGTATCGAGGGAATGCATGCAGCGCAGGGCGATAGTGGAACCCAGGATAGGCCATCGTTGTTTATATCTATGTGTTGCGTCGTCTGCGCGCGTGCGCGCATATGTTTTTTTCAGAACGAGAGAGCTTGGAAGCTCAGGGCCCTACGCTATGCTTTTTTGCCTTGATGACCTAGACAAAAAAAAGCATAGGGATGTTATAAATTCTTTAAAAAATTTCTCTTTTTTTAAGACATAACCTGGGATTCGAACCCGCACTATCGCGCGCCCTGCATGCATCCCCCGACACACTTCGCATACATACTAATTCTTCCAAGTTGTTTCACATTGTGATCTTGCATTTGAAAGCCCTATTTGAATATGCATTGTGGCCAGCCGTCTTTGATGGCACGGTACGGTAGGGGATAGGTACGGGACAGGTACGATCGAGGGTAATACGACACCGTCTCCCGTACCGTACCGTACCATCAAACACAGCTGGCCACATACAGCTGCCCGCAATATTCAAATAGGGCTTTCAAATGCAAGATAATAACGCAAAGCAACTTGGAAGAATGGGCATGAATGCGAAGTGTATGGGGGAATGCATGTAGGGCGATAGTGCGGTTCGACATACAGCTGCCCGCAATATTCAAATAGGGCTTTCAAATGCAAGATAATAACGCAAAGCAACTTGGAAGAATGGGCATGAATGCGAAGTGTATGGGGGAATGCATGTAGGGCGATAGTGCGGGTTCGAATCCCAGGATATGCCTGAAAAAAAGGAGAATTGAAAAATGTATAACATCCTATGCTTTTTGCCGTCAGATACGGATAGCGCCAGGCGTGACACAAACAAACACACAAACAAACACCAAATTAAAGCTGTGTGGACCCTGGCTAGCGCCAGACGTTACTGAAGTAACGTCTTCTGCATAGCTACGAGAATAAATAAAAAATCAATGATGCACAGTACAGTGAGTGTACGATCGTGTCATCAGTCAGTGTGGATTGGTGGTATACAGCAAGTCATCAGTGTGGATTGGTGGTATACAGTGAGTCATCAGTGTGGATTGGTGGTATACAGTGAGTCATCAGTGTGGATTGGTGGTATACAGTGTGTCATCAGTGTGGATTGGTGGTATACAGTGAGTCATCAGTGTGGATTGGTGGTATACAGTGAGTCATCAGTGTGGATTGGTGGTATACAGTGTGTCATCAGTGTGGATTGGTGGTATACAGTGTGTCATCAGTGTGGATTGGTGGTATACAGTGAGTCATCAGTGTGGATTGGTGGTATACAGTGTGTCATCAGTGTGGATTGGTGGTATACAGTGAGTCATCAGTGTGGATTGGTGGTATACAGTGTGTCATCAGTGTGGATTGGTGGTATACAGTGAGTCATCAGTGTGGATTGGTGGTATACAGTGTGTCATCAGTGTGGATTGGTGGTATACAGCAAGTCATCAGTGTGGATTGGTGGTATACAGCGAGTCATCAGTGTGGATTGGTGGTATACAGTGAGTCATCAGTGTGGATTGGTGGTATACAGTGTGTCATCAGTGTGGATTGGTGGTATACAGTGAGTCATCAGTGTGGATTGGTGGTATACAGTGAGTCATCAGTGTGGATTGGTGGTATACAGTGAGTCATCAGTGTGGATTGGTGGTATACAGTGTGTCATCAGTGTGGATTGGTGGTATACAGTGTGTCATCAGTGTGGATTGGTGGTATACAGTGAGTCATCAGTGTGGATTGGTGGTATACAGTGTGTCATCAGTGTGGATTGGTGGTATACAGTGAGTCATCAGTGTGGATTGGTGGTATACAGTGTGTCATCAGTGTGGATTGGTGGTATACAGTGAGTCATCAGTGTGGATTGGTGGTATACAGTGTGTCATCAGTGTGGATTGGTGGTATACAGCAAGTCATCAGTGTGGATTGGTGGTATACAGCGAGTCATCAGTGTGGATTGGTGGTATACAGTGAGTCATCAGTGTGGATTGGTGGTATACAGTGTGTCATCAGTGTGGATTGGTGGTATACAGTGAGTCATCAGTGTGGATTGGTGGTATACAGTGAGTCATCAGTGTGGATTGGTGGTATACAGTGAGTCATCAGTGTGGATTGGTGGTATACAGTGAGTCATCAGTGTGGATTGGTGGTATACAGTGAGTCATCAGTGTGGATTGGTGGTATACAGTGAGTCATCAGTGTGGATTGGTGGTATACAGCGAGTCATCAGTGTGGATTGGTGGTATACAGTGTGTCATCAGTGTGGATTGGTGGTATACAGTGTGTCATCAGTGTGGATTGGTGGTATACAGTGAGTCATCATCAGTGTGGATTGGTGGTATACAGTGAGTCATCAGTGTGGATTGGTGGTATACAGTGAGTCATCAGTGTGGATTGGTGGTATACAGTGAGTCATCATCAGTGTGGATTGGTGGTATACAGTGAGTCATCAGTGTGGATTGGTGGTATACAGTGAGTCATCAGTGTGGATTGGTGGTATACAGTGAGTCATCAGTGTGGATTGGTGGTATACAGTGAGTCATCAGTGTGGATTGGTGGTATACAGCGAGTCATCAGTGTGGATTGGTGGTATACAGTGTGTCATCAGTGTGGATTGGTGGTATACAGTGTGTCATCAGTGTGGATTGGTGGTATACAGTGAGTCATCATCAGTGTGGATTGGTGGTATACAGTGAGTCATCAGTGTGGATTGGTGGTATACAGTGAGTCATCAGTGTGGATTGGTGGTATACAGTGAGTCATCATCAGTGTGGATTGGTGGTATACAGTGAGTCATCAGTGTGGATTGGTGGTATACAGTGAGTCATCAGTGTGGATTGGTGGTATACAGTGAGTCATCAGTGTGGATTGGTGGTATACAGCGAGTCATCAGTGTGGATTGGTGGTATACAGCAAGTCATCAGTGTGGATTGGTGGTATACAGCAAGTCATCAGTGTGGATTGGTGGTATACAGTGAGTCATCAGTGTGGATTGGTGGTATACAGCGAGTCATCAGTGTGGATTGGTGGCATACAGCGAGTCATCAGTGTGGATTGGTGGCATACAGCGAGTCATCAGTGTGGATTGGTGGTATACAGTGAGTCATCAGTGTGGATTGGTGGTATACAGTGAGTCATCAGTGTGGATTGGTGGTATACAGTGAGTCATCAGTGTGGATTGGTGGTATACAGTGAGTCATCAGTGTGGATTGGTGGTATACAGTGTGTCATCAGTGTGGATTGGTGGTATACAGTGTGTCATCAGTGTGGATTGGTGGTATACAGTGAGTCATCATCAGTGTGGATTGGTGGTATACAGTGAGTCATCAGTGTGGATTGGTGGTATACAGTGAGTCATCAGTGTGGATTGGTGGTATACAGTGAGTCATCATCAGTGTGGATTGGTGGTATACAGTGAGTCATCAGTGTGGATTGGTGGTATACAGTGAGTCATCAGTGTGGATTGGTGGTATACAGTGAGTCATCAGTGTGGATTGGTGGTATACAGTGAGTCATCAGTGTGGATTGGTGGTATACAGCGAGTCATCAGTGTGGATTGGTGGTATACAGTGTGTCATCAGTGTGGATTGGTGGTATACAGTGTGTCATCAGTGTGGATTGGTGGTATACAGTGAGTCATCATCAGTGTGGATTGGTGGTATACAGTGAGTCATCAGTGTGGATTGGTGGTATACAGTGAGTCATCAGTGTGGATTGGTGGTATACAGTGAGTCATCATCAGTGTGGATTGGTGGTATACAGTGAGTCATCAGTGTGGATTGGTGGTATACAGTGAGTCATCAGTGTGGATTGGTGGTATACAGTGAGTCATCAGTGTGGATTGGTGGTATACAGCGAGTCATCAGTGTGGATTGGTGGTATACAGCAAGTCATCAGTGTGGATTGGTGGTATACAGCAAGTCATCAGTGTGGATTGGTGGTATACAGTGAGTCATCAGTGTGGATTGGTGGTATACAGTGAGTCATCAGTGTGGATTGGTGGTATACAGTGAGTCATCAGTGTGGATTGGTGGTATACAGTGAGTCATCAGTGTGGATTGGTGGTATACAGTGAGTCATCAGTGTGGATTGGTGGTATACAGCAAGTCATCAGTGTGGATTGGTGGTATACAGTGAGTCATCAGTGTGGATTGGTGGTATACAGTGAGTCATCAGTGTGGATTGGTGGTATACAGTGAGTCATCAGTGTGGATTGGTGGTATACAGTGAGTCATCAGTGTGGATTGGTGGTATACAGTGAGTCATCAGTGTGGATTGGTGGTATACAGTGAGTCATCAGTGTGGATTGGTGGTATACAGTGAGTCATCAGTGTGGATTGGTGGTATACAGTGAGTCATCAGTGTGGATTGGTGGTATACAGTGAGTCATCAGTGTGGATTGGTGGTATACAGTGAGTCATCAGTGTGGATTGGTGGTATACAGTGAGTCATCAGTGTGGATTGGTGGTATACAGTGAGTCATCAGTGTGGATTGGTGGTATACAGCGAGTCATCAGTGTGGATTGGTGGTATACAGCGAGTCATCAGTGTGGATTGGTGGCATACAGCGAGTCATCAGTGTGGATTGGTGGCATACAGCGAGTCATCAGTGTGGATTGGTGGTATACAGTGAGTCATCAGTGTGGATTGGTGGTATACAGTGAGTCATCAGTGTGGATTGGTGGTATACAGTGAGTCATCAGTGTGGATTGGTGGTATACAGTGAGTCATCAGTGTGGATTGGTGGTATACAGCGAGTCATCAGTGTGGATTGGTGGTATACAGTGAGTCATCATCAGTGTGGATTGGTGGTATACAGTGAGTCATCAGTGTGGATTGGTGGTATACAGTGAGTCATCAGTGTGGATTGGTGGTATACAGTGAGTCATCAGTGTGGATTGGTGGTATACAGTGAGTCATCAGTGTGGATTGGTGGTATACAGTGAGTCATCAGTGTGGATTGGTGGTATACAGTGAGTCATCAGTGTGGATTGGTGGTATACAGTGAGTCATCAGTGTGGATTGGTGGTATACAGTGAGTCATCAGTGTGGATTGGTGGTATACAGTGAGTCATCAGTGTGGATTGGTGGTATACAGTGAGTCATCAGTGTGGATTGGTGGTATACAGTGAGTCATCAGTGTGGATTGGTGGTATACAGTGAGTCATCAGTGTGGATTGGTGGTATACAGTGAGTCATCAGTGTGGATTGGTGGTATACAGTGAGTCATCAGTGTGGATTGGTGGTATACAGCGAGTCATCAGTGTGGATTGGTGGTATACAGCGAGTCATCAGTGTGGATTGGTGGCATACAGCGAGTCATCAGTGTGGATTGGTGGCATACAGCGAGTCATCAGTGTGGATTGGTGGTATACAGTGAGTCATCAGTGTGGATTGGTGGTATACAGTGAGTCATCAGTGTGGATTGGTGGTATACAGTGAGTCATCAGTGTGGATTGGTGGTATACAGTGAGTCATCAGTGTGGATTGGTGGTATACAGCGAGTCATCAGTGTGGATTGGTGGTATACAGTGAGTCATCATCAGTGTGGATTGGTGGTATACAGTGAGTCATCAGTGTGGATTGGTGGTATACAGTGAGTCATCAGTGTGGATTGGTGGTATACAGTGAGTCATCAGTGTGGATTGGTGGTATACAGTGAGTCATCAGTGTGGATTGGTGGTATACAGCAAGTCATCAGTGTGGATTGGTGGTATACAGCAAGTCATCAGTGTGGATTGGTGGTATACAGCAAGTCATCAGTGTGGATTGGTGGTATACAGTGAGTCATCAGTGTGGATTGGTGGTATACAGTGAGTCATCAGTGTGGATTGGTGGTATACAGTGAGTCATCAGTGTGGATTGGTGGTATACAGCAAGTCATCAGTGTGGATTGGTGGTATACAGCAAGTCATCAGTGTGGATTGGTGGTATACAGCAAGTCATCAGTGTGGATTGGTGGTATACAGCAAGTCATCAGTGTGGATTGGTGGTATACAGTGAGTCATCAGTGTGGATTGGTGGTATACAGTGAGTCATCAGTGTGGATTGGTGGTATACAGTGAGTCATCAGTGTGGATTGGTGGTATACAGCAAGTCATCAGTGTGGATTGGTGGTATACAGCGAGTCATCAGTGTGGATTGGTGGTATACAGTGAGTCATCAGTGTGGATTGGTGGTGTACAGTGAGTCATCAGTGTGGATTGGTGGTATACAGCGAGTCATCAGTGTGGATTGGTGGTATACAGTGAGTCATCAGTGTGGATTGGTGGTATACAGTGAGTCATCAGTGTGGATTGGTGGTATACAGTGAGTCATCAGTGTGGATTGGTGGTATACAGTGAGTCATCAGTGTGGATTGGTGGTATACAGTGAGTCATCAGTGTGGATTGGTGGTATACAGCAAGTCATCAGTGTGGATTGGTGGTATACAGCAAGTCATCAGTGTGGATTGGTGGTATACAGCAAGTCATCAGTGTGGATTGGTGGTATACAGCAAGTCATCAGTGTGGATTGGTGGTATACAGCAAGTCATCAGTGTGGATTGGTGGTATACAGCAAGTCATCAGTGTGGATTGGTGGTATACAGCAAGTCATCAGTGTGGATTGGTGGTATACAGCAAGTCATCAGTGTGGATTGGTGGTATACAGCAAGTCATCAGTGTGGATTGGTGGTATACAGCAAGTCATCAGTGTGGATTGGTGGTATACAGCAAGTCATCAGTGTGGATTGGTGGTATACAGCAAGTCATCAGTGTGGATTGGTGGTATACAGCAAGTCATCAGTGTGGATTGGTGGTATACAGCAAGTCATCAGTGTGGATTGGTGGTATACAGTGAGTCATCAGTGTGGATTGGTGGTATACAGTGAGTCATCAGTGTGGATTGGTGGTATACAGCAAGTCATCAGTGTGGATTGGTGGTATACAGCGAGTCATCAGTGTGGATTGGTGGTATACAGCAAGTCATCAGTGTGGATTGGTGGTATACAGCAAGTCATCAGTGTGGATTGGTGGTATACAGTGAGTCATCAGTGTGGATTGGTGGTATACAGCGAGTCATCATCAGTGTGGATTGGTGGTATACAGTGAGTCATCAGTGTGGATTGGTGGTATACAGCAAGTCATCAGTGTGGATTGGTGGTATACAGTGAGTCATCAGTGTGGATTGGTGGTATACAGTGAGTCATCAGTGTGGATTGGTGGTATACAGCAAGTCATCAGTGTGGATTGGTGGTATACAGTGAGTCATCAGTGTGGATTGGTGGTATACAGCAAGTCATCAGTGTGGATTGGTGGTATACAGCAAGTCATCAGTGTGGATTGGTGGTATACAGCAAGTCATCAGTGTGGATTGGTGGTATACAGCAAGTCATCAGTGTGGATTGGTGGTATACAGCAAGTCATCAGTGTGGATTGGTGGTATACAGCGAGTCATCAGTGTGGATTGGTGGTATACAGCGAGTCATCAGTGTGGATTGGTGGTATACAGCGAGTCATCAGTGTGGATTGGTGGTATACAGCGAGTCATCAGTGTGGATTGGTGGCATACAGCAAGTCATCAGTGTGGATTGGTGGTATACAGCGAGTCATCAGTGTGGATTGGTGGTATACAGCGAGTCATCAGTGTGGATTGGTGGTATACAGCGAGTCATCAGTGTGGATTGGTGGCATACAGCAAGTCATCAGTGTGGATTGGTGGTATACAGCGAGTCATCAGTGTGGATTGGTGGTATACAGCGAGTCATCAGTGTGGATTGGTGGTATACAGCAAGTCATCAGTGTGGATTGGTGGTATACAGCGAGTCATCAGTGTGGATTGGTGGTATACAGCAAGTCATCAGTGTGGATTGGTGGTATACAGCAAGTCATCAGTGTGGATTGGTGGTATACAGCGAGTCATCAGTGTGGATTGGTGGTATACAGTGAGTCATCAGTGTGGATTGGTGGTATACAGCAAGTCATCAGTGTGGATTGGTGGTATACAGCGAGTCATCAGTGTGGATTGGTGGTATACAGCGAGTCATCAGTGTGGATTGGTGGTATACAGCAAGTCATCAGTGTGGATTGGTGGTATACAGCGAGTCATCAGTGTGGATTGGTGGTATACAGCAAGTCATCAGTGTGGATTGGTGGTATACAGCGAGTCATCAGTGTGGATTGGTGGTATACAGCAAGTCATCAGTGTGGATTGGTGGTATACAGCAAGTCATCAGTGTGGATTGGTGGTATACAGCAAGTCATCAGTGTGGATTGGTGGTATACAGTGAGTCATCAGTGTGGATTGGTGGTATACAGTGAGTCATCAGTGTGGATTGGTGGTATACAGTGAGTCATCAGTGTGGATTGGTGGTATACAGTGAGTCATCAGTGTGGATTGGTGGTATACAGCAAGTCATCAGTGTGGATTGGTGGTATACAGTGAGTCATCAGTGTGGATTGGTGGTATACAGCGAGTCATCAGTGTGGATTGGTGGTATACAGCAAGTCATCAGTGTGGATTGGTGGTATACAGTGAGTCATCAGTGTGGATTGGTGGTATACAGCAAGTCATCAGTGTGGATTGGTGGCATACAGCAAGTCATCAGTGTGGATTGGTGGTATACAGTGAGTCATCAGTGTGGATTGGTGGTATACAGCGAGTCATCAGTGTGGATTGGTGGTATACAGCAAGTCATCAGTGTGGATTGGTGGTATACAGTGAGTCATCATCAGTGTGGATTGGTGGTATACAGCGAGTCATCATCAGTGTGGATTGGTGGTATACAGTGAGTCATCAGTGTGGATTGGTGGTATACAGCAAGTCATCAGTGTGGATTGGTGGTATACAGCAAGTCATCAGTGTGGATTGGTGGTATACAGCAAGTCATCAGTGTGGATTGGTGGTATACAGTGAGTCATCAGTGTGGATTGGTGGTATACAGTGAGTCATCAGTGTGGATTGGTGGTATACAGTGAGTCATCAGTGTGGATTGGTGGTATACAGTGAGTCATCAGTGTGGATTGGTGGTATACAGCAAGTCATCAGTGTGGATTGGTGGTATACAGTGAGTCATCAGTGTGGATTGGTGGTATACAGCGAGTCATCAGTGTGGATTGGTGGTATACAGCAAGTCATCAGTGTGGATTGGTGGTATACAGTGAGTCATCAGTGTGGATTGGTGGTATACAGCAAGTCATCAGTGTGGATTGGTGGCATACAGCAAGTCATCAGTGTGGATTGGTGGTATACAGTGAGTCATCAGTGTGGATTGGTGGTATACAGCAAGTCATCAGTGTGGATTGGTGGTATACAGTGAGTCATCAGTGTGGATTGGTGGTATACAGTGAGTCATCAGTGTGGATTGGTGGTATACAGCAAGTCATCAGTGTGGATTGGTGGTATACAGCAAGTCATCAGTGTGGATTGGTGGTATACAGCGAGTCATCAGTGTAGATTGGTGGTATACAGTGAGTCATCAGTGTGGATTGGTGGTATACAGCAAGTCATCAGTGTGGATTGGTGGTATACAGTGAGTCATCAGTGTGGATTGGTGGTATACAGTGAGTCATCAGTGTGGATTGGTGGTATACAGTGAGTCATCAGTGTGGATTGGTGGTATACAGCAAGTCATCAGTGTGGATTGGTGGTATACAGTGAGTCATCAGTGTGGATTGGTGGCATACAGCAAGTCATCAGTGTGGATTGGTGGCATACAGCGAGTCATCAGTGTGGATTGGTGGTATACAGTGAGTCATCAGTGTGGATTGGTGGTATACAGCGAGTCATCAGTGTGGATTGGTGGTATACAGTGAGTCATCAGTGTGGATTGGTGGTATACAGCAAGTCATCAGTGTGGATTGGTGGTATACAGTGAGTCATCAGTGTGGATTGGTGGTATACAGCGAGTCATCAGTGTGGATTGGTGGTATACAGCGAGTCATCAGTGTGGATTGGTGGTATACAGCGAGTCATCAGTGTGGATTGGTGGCATACAGCAAGTCATCAGTGTGGATTGGTGGTATACAGCGAGTCATCAGTGTGGATTGGTGGTATACAGCGAGTCATCAGTGTGGATTGGTGGTATACAGCGAGTCATCAGTGTGGATTGGTGGCATACAGCAAGTCATCAGTGTGGATTGGTGGTATACAGCGAGTCATCAGTGTGGATTGGTGGTATACAGCGAGTCATCAGTGTGGATTGGTGGTATACAGCAAGTCATCAGTGTGGATTGGTGGTATACAGCGAGTCATCAGTGTGGATTGGTGGTATACAGCAAGTCATCAGTGTGGATTGGTGGTATACAGCAAGTCATCAGTGTGGATTGGTGGTATACAGCGAGTCATCAGTGTGGATTGGTGGTATACAGTGAGTCATCAGTGTGGATTGGTGGTATACAGCAAGTCATCAGTGTGGATTGGTGGTATACAGCGAGTCATCAGTGTGGATTGGTGGTATACAGCGAGTCATCAGTGTGGATTGGTGGTATACAGCAAGTCATCAGTGTGGATTGGTGGTATACAGCGAGTCATCAGTGTGGATTGGTGGTATACAGCAAGTCATCAGTGTGGATTGGTGGTATACAGCGAGTCATCAGTGTGGATTGGTGGTATACAGCAAGTCATCAGTGTGGATTGGTGGTATACAGCAAGTCATCAGTGTGGATTGGTGGTATACAGCAAGTCATCAGTGTGGATTGGTGGTATACAGTGAGTCATCAGTGTGGATTGGTGGTATACAGTGAGTCATCAGTGTGGATTGGTGGTATACAGTGAGTCATCAGTGTGGATTGGTGGTATACAGTGAGTCATCAGTGTGGATTGGTGGTATACAGCAAGTCATCAGTGTGGATTGGTGGTATACAGTGAGTCATCAGTGTGGATTGGTGGTATACAGCGAGTCATCAGTGTGGATTGGTGGTATACAGCAAGTCATCAGTGTGGATTGGTGGTATACAGTGAGTCATCAGTGTGGATTGGTGGTATACAGCAAGTCATCAGTGTGGATTGGTGGCATACAGCAAGTCATCAGTGTGGATTGGTGGTATACAGTGAGTCATCAGTGTGGATTGGTGGTATACAGCGAGTCATCAGTGTGGATTGGTGGTATACAGCAAGTCATCAGTGTGGATTGGTGGTATACAGTGAGTCATCATCAGTGTGGATTGGTGGTATACAGCGAGTCATCATCAGTGTGGATTGGTGGTATACAGTGAGTCATCAGTGTGGATTGGTGGTATACAGCAAGTCATCAGTGTGGATTGGTGGTATACAGCAAGTCATCAGTGTGGATTGGTGGTATACAGCAAGTCATCAGTGTGGATTGGTGGTATACAGTGAGTCATCAGTGTGGATTGGTGGTATACAGTGAGTCATCAGTGTGGATTGGTGGTATACAGTGAGTCATCAGTGTGGATTGGTGGTATACAGTGAGTCATCAGTGTGGATTGGTGGTATACAGCAAGTCATCAGTGTGGATTGGTGGTATACAGTGAGTCATCAGTGTGGATTGGTGGTATACAGCGAGTCATCAGTGTGGATTGGTGGTATACAGCAAGTCATCAGTGTGGATTGGTGGTATACAGTGAGTCATCAGTGTGGATTGGTGGTATACAGCAAGTCATCAGTGTGGATTGGTGGCATACAGCAAGTCATCAGTGTGGATTGGTGGTATACAGTGAGTCATCAGTGTGGATTGGTGGTATACAGCGAGTCATCAGTGTGGATTGGTGGTATACAGCAAGTCATCAGTGTGGATTGGTGGCATACAGCAAGTCATCAGTGTGGATTGGTGGTATACAGTGAGTCATCAGTGTGGATTGGTGGTATACAGCGAGTCATCAGTGTGGATTGGTGGTATACAGCAAGTCATCAGTGTGGATTGGTGGTATACAGTGAGTCATCAGTGTGGATTGGTGGTATACAGCGAGTCATCATCAGTGTGGATTGGTGGTATACAGTGAGTCATCAGTGTGGATTGGTGGTATACAGCAAGTCATCAGTGTGGATTGGTGGTATACAGCAAGTCATCAGTGTGGATTGGTGGTATACAGCAAGTCATCAGTGTGGATTGGTGGTATACAGTGAGTCATCAGTGTGGATTGGTGGTATACAGTGAGTCATCAGTGTGGATTGGTGGTATACAGTGAGTCATCAGTGTGGATTGGTGGTATACAGTGAGTCATCAGTGTGGATTGGTGGTATACAGCAAGTCATCAGTGTGGATTGGTGGTATACAGTGAGTCATCAGTGTGGATTGGTGGTATACAGCGAGTCATCAGTGTGGATTGGTGGTATACAGCAAGTCATCAGTGTGGATTGGTGGTATACAGTGAGTCATCAGTGTGGATTGGTGGTATACAGCAAGTCATCAGTGTGGATTGGTGGCATACAGCAAGTCATCAGTGTGGATTGGTGGTATACAGTGAGTCATCAGTGTGGATTGGTGGTATACAGCGAGTCATCAGTGTGGATTGGTGGTATACAGCAAGTCATCAGTGTGGATTGGTGGTATACAGTGAGTCATCATCAGTGTGGATTGGTGGTATACAGCGAGTCATCATCAGTGTGGATTGGTGGTATACAGTGAGTCATCAGTGTGGATTGGTGGTATACAGCAAGTCATCAGTGTGGATTGGTGGTATACAGCAAGTCATCAGTGTGGATTGGTGGTATACAGCAAGTCATCAGTGTGGATTGGTGGTATACAGTGAGTCATCAGTGTGGATTGGTGGTATACAGTGAGTCATCAGTGTGGATTGGTGGTATACAGTGAGTCATCAGTGTGGATTGGTGGTATACAGTGAGTCATCAGTGTGGATTGGTGGTATACAGCAAGTCATCAGTGTGGATTGGTGGTATACAGTGAGTCATCAGTGTGGATTGGTGGTATACAGCGAGTCATCAGTGTGGATTGGTGGTATACAGCAAGTCATCAGTGTGGATTGGTGGTATACAGTGAGTCATCAGTGTGGATTGGTGGTATACAGCAAGTCATCAGTGTGGATTGGTGGCATACAGCAAGTCATCAGTGTGGATTGGTGGTATACAGTGAGTCATCAGTGTGGATTGGTGGTATACAGCGAGTCATCAGTGTGGATTGGTGGTATACAGCAAGTCATCAGTGTGGATTGGTGGCATACAGCAAGTCATCAGTGTGGATTGGTGGTATACAGTGAGTCATCAGTGTGGATTGGTGGTATACAGCGAGTCATCAGTGTGGATTGGTGGTATACAGCAAGTCATCAGTGTGGATTGGTGGTATACAGTGAGTCATCAGTGTGGATTGGTGGTATACAGCAAGTCATCAGTGTGGATTGGTGGCATACAGCAAGTCATCAGTGTGGATTGGTGGTATACAGTGAGTCATCAGTGTGGATTGGTGGTATACAGCGAGTCATCAGTGTGGATTGGTGGTATACAGCAAGTCATCAGTGTGGATTGGTGGTATACAGTGAGTCATCATCAGTGTGGATTGGTGGTATACAGTGAGTCATCAGTGTGGATTGGTGGTATACAGCGAGTCATCAGTGTGGATTGGTGGTATACAGCAAGTCATCAGTGTGGATTGGTGGTATACAGCAAGTCATCAGTGTGGATTGGTGGTATACAGCAAGTCATCAGTGTGGATTGGTGGCATACAGCAAGTCATCAGTGTGGATTGGTGGTATACAGTGAGTCATCAGTGTGGATTGGTGGTATACAGCGAGTCATCAGTGTGGATTGGTGGTATACAGCAAGTCATCAGTGTGGATTGGTGGTATACAGTGAGTCATCATCAGTGTGGATTGGTGGTATACAGTGAGTCATCAGTGTGGATTGGTGGTATACAGCGAGTCATCAGTGTGGATTGGTGGTATACAGCAAGTCATCAGTGTGGATTGGTGGTATACAGCGAGTCATCAGTGTGGATTGGTGGTATACAGCGAGTCATCAGTGTGGATTGGTGGTATACAGCGAGTCATCAGTGTGGATTGGTGGTATACAGCGAGTCATCAGTGTGGATTGGTGGTATACAGCGAGTCATCAGTGTGGATTGGTGGTATACAGCGAGTCATCAGTGTGGATTGGTGGTATACAGCAAGTCATCAGTGTGGATTGGTGGTATACAGCAAGTCATCAGTGTGGATTGGTGGTATACAGCGAGTCATCAGTGTGGATTGGTGGTATACAGCGAGTCATCAGTGTGGATTGGTGGTATACAGCGAGTCATCAGTGTGGATTGGTGGTATACAGCAAGTCATCAGTGTGGATTGGTGGTATACAGCAAGTCATCAGTGTGGATTGGTGGTATACAGCAAGTCATCAGTGTGGATTGGTGGTATACAGCGAGTCATCAGTGTGGATTGGTGGCATACAGCGAGTCATCAGTGTGGATTGGTGGTATACAGTGAGTCATCATCAGTGTGGATTGGTGGTATACAGTGAGTCATCATCAGTGTGGATTGGTGGTATACAGTGAGTCATCAGTGTGGATTGGTGGTATACAGCGAGTCATCAGTGTGGATTGGTGGCATACAGCGAGTCATCAGTGTGGATTGGTGGTATACAGTGAGTCATCAGTGTGGATTGGTGGCATACAGCGAGTCATCAGTGTGGATTGGTGGTATACAGCGAGTCATCAGTGTGGATTGGTGGTATACAGCGAGTCATCAGTGTGGATTGGTGGTATACAGCAAGTCATCAGTGTGGATTGGTGGTATACAGCGAGTCATCAGTGTGGATTGGTGGTATACAGCGAGTCATCAGTGTGGATTGGTGGCATACAGCGAGTCATCAGTGTGGATTGGTGGTATACAGTGAGTCATCATCAGTGTGGATTGGTGGTATACAGTGAGTCATCATCAGTGTGGATTGGTGGTATACAGTGAGTCATCAGTGTGGATTGGTGGTATACAGCGAGTCATCAGTGTGGATTGGTGGCATACAGCGAGTCATCAGTGTGGATTGGTGGTATACAGTGAGTCATCATCAGTGTGGATTGGTGGTATACAGCGAGTCATCAGTGTGGATTGGTGGTATACAGTGAGTCATCAGTGTGGATTGGTGGTATACAGCAAGTCATCAGTGTGGATTGGTGGTATACAGCGAGTCATCAGTGTGGATTGGTGGCATACAGCGAGTCATCAGTGTGGATTGGTGGTATACAGTGAGTCATCATCAGTGTGGATTGGTGGTATACAGTGAGTCATCATCAGTGTGGATTGGTGGTATACAGTGAGTCATCAGTGTGGATTGGTGGTATACAGCGAGTCATCAGTGTGGATTGGTGGTATACAGTGAGTCATCATCAGTGTGGATTGGTGGTATACAGCAAGTCATCAGTGTGGATTGGTGGTATACAGCGAGTCATCAGTGTGGATTGGTGGTATACAGCAAGTCATCATCAGTGTGGATTGGTGGCATACAGCGAGTCATCAGTGTGGATTGGTGGTATACAGCGAGTCATCAGTGTGGATTGGTGGTATACAGTGAGTCATCAGTGTGGATTGGTGGTATACAGCGAGTCATCAGTGTGGATTGGTGGTATACAGCGAGTCATCAGTGTGGATTGGTGGTATACAGCGAGTCATCAGTGTGGATTGGTGGTATACAGTGAGTCATCATCAGTGTGGATTGGTGGTATACAGTGAGTCATCATCAGTGTGGATTGGTGGTATACAGCGAGTCATCATCAGTGTGGATTGGTGGTATACAGCGAGTCATCAGTGTGGATTGGTGGTATACAGCGAGTCATCAGTGTGGATTGGTGGTATACAGTGAGTCATCAGTGTGGATTGGTGGCATACAGCGAGTCATCAGTGTGGATTGGTGGCATACAGCGAGTCATCAGTGTGGATTGGTGGCATACAGCGAGTCATCAGTGTGGATTGGTGGTATACAGTGAGTCATCATCAGTGTGGATTGGTGGTATACAGCGAGTCATCAGTGTGGATTGGTGGTATACAGTGAGTCATCAGTGTGGATTGGTGGTATACAGCAAGTCATCAGTGTGGATTGGTGGTATACAGCGAGTCATCAGTGTGGATTGGTGGCATACAGCGAGTCATCAGTGTGGATTGGTGGTATACAGTGAGTCATCATCAGTGTGGATTGGTGGTATACAGTGAGTCATCATCAGTGTGGATTGGTGGTATACAGTGAGTCATCAGTGTGGATTGGTGGTATACAGCGAGTCATCAGTGTGGATTGGTGGCATACAGCGAGTCATCAGTGTGGATTGGTGGTATACAGTGAGTCATCAGTGTGGATTGGTGGCATACAGCGAGTCATCAGTGTGGATTGGTGGTATACAGCGAGTCATCAGTGTGGATTGGTGGTATACAGCGAGTCATCAGTGTGGATTGGTGGTATACAGCAAGTCATCAGTGTGGATTGGTGGTATACAGCGAGTCATCAGTGTGGATTGGTGGTATACAGCGAGTCATCAGTGTGGATTGGTGGCATACAGCGAGTCATCAGTGTGGATTGGTGGTATACAGTGAGTCATCATCAGTGTGGATTGGTGGTATACAGTGAGTCATCATCAGTGTGGATTGGTGGTATACAGTGAGTCATCAGTGTGGATTGGTGGTATACAGCGAGTCATCAGTGTGGATTGGTGGCATACAGCGAGTCATCAGTGTGGATTGGTGGTATACAGTGAGTCATCATCAGTGTGGATTGGTGGTATACAGCGAGTCATCAGTGTGGATTGGTGGTATACAGTGAGTCATCAGTGTGGATTGGTGGTATACAGCAAGTCATCAGTGTGGATTGGTGGTATACAGCGAGTCATCAGTGTGGATTGGTGGCATACAGCGAGTCATCAGTGTGGATTGGTGGTATACAGTGAGTCATCATCAGTGTGGATTGGTGGTATACAGTGAGTCATCATCAGTGTGGATTGGTGGTATACAGTGAGTCATCAGTGTGGATTGGTGGTATACAGCGAGTCATCAGTGTGGATTGGTGGTATACAGTGAGTCATCATCAGTGTGGATTGGTGGTATACAGCAAGTCATCAGTGTGGATTGGTGGTATACAGCGAGTCATCAGTGTGGATTGGTGGTATACAGCAAGTCATCATCAGTGTGGATTGGTGGCATACAGCGAGTCATCAGTGTGGATTGGTGGTATACAGCGAGTCATCAGTGTGGATTGGTGGTATACAGTGAGTCATCAGTGTGGATTGGTGGTATACAGCGAGTCATCAGTGTGGATTGGTGGTATACAGCGAGTCATCAGTGTGGATTGGTGGTATACAGCGAGTCATCAGTGTGGATTGGTGGTATACAGCGAGTCATCAGTGTGGATTGGTGGTATACAGCGAGTCATCAGTGTGGATTGGTGGTATACAGCGAGTCATCAGTGTGGATTGGTGGTATACAGCGAGTCATCAGTGTGGATTGGTGGTATACAGCGAGTCATCAGTGTGGATTGGTGGTATACAGCGAGTCATCAGTGTGGATTGGTGGCATACAGCGAGTCATCATCAGTGTGGATTGGTGGCATACAGCGAGTCATCAGTGTGGATTGGTGGCATACAGCGAGTCATCAGTGTAGATTGGTGGCATACAGCGAGTCATCAGTGTGGATTGGTGGCATACAGCGAGTCATCAGTGTGGATTGGTGGCATACAGCGAGTCATCAGTGTGGATTGGTGGTATACAGCGAGTCATCAGTGTGGATTGGTGGTATACAGCGAGTCATCAGTGTGGATTGGTGGCATACAGCGAGTCATCAGTGTGGATTGGTGGTATACAGCGAGTCATCAGTGTGGATAGGTGGCATACAGCGAGTCATCAGTGTGGATTGGTGGTATACAGCGAGTCATCAGTGTGGATTGGTGGTATACAGCGAGTCATCAGTGTGGATTGGTGGTATACAGCGAGTCATCAGTGAGGATTGGTGGTATACAGCGAGTCATCAGTGTGGATTGGTGGCATACAGCGAGTCATCAGTGTGGATTGGTGGTATACAGCGAGTCATCAGTGTGGATTGGTGGTATACAGCGAGTCATCAGTGTGGATTGGTGGTATACAGCGAGTCATCAGTGTGGATTGGTGGCATACAGCGAGTCATCAGTGTGGATTGGTGGTATACAGCGAGTCATCAGTGTGGATTGGTGGTATACAGCGAGTCATCAGTGTGGATTGGTGGTATACAGCGAGTCATCAGTGTGGATTGGTGGCATACAGTGAGTCATCAGTGTGGATTGGTGGTATACAGCGAGTCATCAGTGTGGATTGGTGGTATACAGCGAGTCATCAGTGTGGATTGGTGGTATACAGCGAGTCATCAGTGTGGATTGGTGGCATACAGCGAGTCATCAGTGTGGATTGGTGGTATACAGCGAGTCATCAGTGTGGATTGGTGGTATACAGCGAGTCATCAGTGTGGATTGGTGGTATACAGCGAGTCATCAGTGTGGATTGGTGGCATACAGCGAGTCATCAGTGTGGATTGGTGGTATACAGCGAGTCATCAGTGTGGATTGGTGGTATACAGCGAGTCATCAGTGTGGATTGGTGGTATACAGCGAGTCATCAGTGTGGATTGGTGGCATACAGTGAGTCATCAGTGTGGATTGGTGGTATACAGCGAGTCATCAGTGTGGATTGGTGGTATACAGCGAGTCATCAGTGTGGATTGGTGGTATACAGCGAGTCATCAGTGTGGATTGGTGGTATACAGCGAGTCATCAGTGTGGATTGGTGGTATACAGCGAGTCATCAGTGTGGATTGGTGGCATACAGCGAGTCATCAGTGTGGATAGGTGGCATACAGCGAGTCATCAGTGTGGATTGGTGGTATACAGCGAGTCATCAGTGTGGATTGGTGGTATACAGCGAGTCATCAGTGTGGATTGGTGGTATACAGCGAGTCATCAGTGTGGATTGGTGGTATACAGCGAGTCATCAGTTCGGATTGGTGGTATACAGCGAGTCATCAGTGTGGATTGGTGGTATACAGCGAGTCATCAGTGTGGATTGGTGGTATACAGCGAGTCATCAGTGTGGATTGGTGGTATACAGCGAGTCATCAGTGTGGATTGGTGGCATACAGCGAGTCATCAGTGTGGATTGGTGGTATACAGCGAGTCATCAGTGTGGATTGGTGGTATACAGCGAGTCATCAGTGTGGATTGGTGGTATACAGCGAGTCATCAGTGTGGATTGGTGGCATACAGCGAGTCATCAGTGTGGATTGGTGGTATACAGCGAGTCATCAGTGTGGATTGGTGGTATACAGCGAGTCATCAGTGTGGATTGGTGGTATACAGCGAGTCATCAGTGTGGATTGGTGGCATACAGCGAGTCATCAGTGTGGATTGGTGGTATACAGCGAGTCATCAGTGTGGATTGGTGGTATACAGCGAGTCATCAGTGTGGATTGGTTTTATACAGCGAGTCATCAGTGTGGATTGGTGGCATACAGCGAGTCATCAGTGTGGATTGGTGGTATACAGCGAGTCATCAGTGTGGATTGGTGGTATACAGCGAGTCATCAGTGTGGATTGGTGGTATACAGCGAGTCATCAGTGTGGATTGGTGGCATACAGTGAGTCATCAGTGTGGATTGGTGGTATACAGCGAGTCATCAGTGTGGATTGGTGGTATACAGCGAGTCATCAGTGTGGATTGGTGGTATACAGCGAGTCATCAGTGTGGATTGGTGGCATACAGCGAGTCATCAGTGTGGATTGGTGGTATACAGCGAGTCATCAGTGTGGATTGGTGGTATACAGCGAGTCATCAGTGTGGATTGGTGGTATACAGCGAGTCATCAGTGTGGATTGGTGGCATACAGCGAGTCATCAGTGTGGATTGGTGGTATACAGCGAGTCATCAGTGTGGATTGGTGGTATACAGCGAGTCATCAGTGTGGATTGGTGGTATACAGCGAGTCATCAGTGTGGATTGGTGGCATACAGTGAGTCATCAGTGTGGATTGGTGGTATACAGCGAGTCATCAGTGTGGATTGGTGGTATACAGCGAGTCATCAGTGTGGATTGGTGGTATACAGCGAGTCATCAGTGTGGACTGGTGGTATACAGCGAGTCATCAGTGTGGATTGGTGGTATACAGCGAGTCATCAGTGTGGATTGGTGGTATACAGCGAGTCATCAGTGTGGATTGGTGGTATACAGCGAGTCATCAGTGTGGACTGGTGGTGGCATACAGCGAGTCATCAGTGTGGACTGGTGGTGGCATACAGCGAGTCATCAGTGTGGATTGGTGGTGGCATACAGCGAGTCATCAGTGTGGATTGGTGGTGGCATACAGCGAGTCATCAGTGTGGATTGGTGGCATACAGCGAGTCATCAGTGTAGATTGGTGGCATACAGCGAGTCATCAGTGTGGATTGGTGGCATACAGCGAGTCATCAGTGTGGACTGGTGGTGGCATACAGCGAGTCATCAGTGTGGACTGGTGGTGGCATACAGCGAGTCATCAGTGTGGACTGGTGGTGGCATACAGCGAGTCATCAGTGTGGACTGGTGGTGGCATACAGCGAGTCATCAGTGTGGACTGGTGGTGGCATACAGCGAGTCATCAGTGTGGACTGGTGGTGGCATACAGCGAGTCATCAGTGTGGACTGGTGGTGGCATACAGCGAGTCATCAGTGTGGATTGGTGGTGGCATACAGCGAGTCATCAGTGTGGATTGGTGGTGGCATACAGCGAGTCATCAGTGTGGATTGGTGGCATACAGCGAGTCATCAGTGTAGATTGGTGGCATACAGCGAGTCATCAGTGTGGATTGGTGGCATACAGCAAGTCATCAGTGTAGATTGGTGGCATACAGCGAGTCATCAGTGTGGATAGGTGGCATACAGCGAGTCATCAGTGTGGATTGTCGGCATACAGCGAGTCATCAGTGTGGATTGGTGGCATACAGCGAGTCATCAGTGTGGATTGGTGGCATACAGCGAGTCATCAGTGTGGATTGGTGGCATACAGCAAGTCATCAGTGTGGATTGTCGGCATACAGCGAGTCATCAGTGTGGATTGGTGGCATACAGCAAGTCATCAGTGTGGATTGTCGGCATACAGCGAGTCATCAGTGTGGATTGGTGGCATACAGCAAGTCATCAGTGTGGATTGGTGGCATACAGCGAGTCATCAGTGTGGATTGGTGGCATACAGCGAGTCATCAGTGTGGATTGGTGGCATACAGCGAGTCATCAGTGTGGATTGTCGGCATACAGCGAGTCATCAGTGTGGATAGGTGGCATACAGCGAGTCATCAGTGTGGATAGGTGGCATACAGCGAGTCATCAGTGTGGATTGGTGGCATACAGCGAGTCATCAGTGTGGATTGGTGGCATACAGCGAGTCATCAGTGTGGATTGGTGGCATACAGCGAGTCATCAGTGTGGATTGGTGCCATACAGCGAGTCATCAGTGTGGATTGTCGGCATACAGCGAGTCATCAGTGTGGATAGGTGGCATACAGCGAGTCATCAGTGTGGATAGGTGGCATACAGCGAGTCATCAGTGTGGATTGGTGGCATACAGCGAGTCATCAGTGTGGATTGGTGGCATACAGCGAGTCATCAGTGTGGATTGGTGGCATACAGCGAGTCATCAGTGTGGATTGGTGGCATACAGCGAGTCATCAGTGTGGATTGGTGGCATACAGTGAGTCATCAGTGTGGATTGGTTGCATACAGCGAGTCATCAGTGTGGATTGGTGGCATACAGCGAGTCATCAGTGTGGATTGGTGGTAAACAGCGAGTCATCAGTGTGGATTGGTGGCATACAGCAAGTCATCAGTGTGGATTGGTGGTAAACAGCGAGTCATCAGTGTGGATTGGTGGCATACAGCGAGTCATCAGTGTGGATTGGTGGCATACAGCGAGTCATCAGTGTGGATTGGTGGCATACAGCGAGTCATCAGTGTGGATTGGTGGCATACAGCGAGTCATCAGTGTGGATTGGTGGCATACAGCGAGTCATCAGTGTGGATTGGTGGCATACAGCGAGTCATCAGTGTGGATTGGTGGCATACAGCGAGTCATCAGTGTGGATTGGTGGCATACAGCGAGTCATCAGTGTGGATTGGTGGCATACAGCAAGTCATCAGTGTGGATTGGTGGTAAACAGCGAGTCATCAGTGTGGATTGGTGGCATACAGCAAGTCATCAGTGTGGATTGGTGGTAAACAGCGAGTCATCAGTGTGGATTGGTGGCATACAGCAAGTCATCAGTGTGGATTGGTGGTAAACAGCGAGTCATCAGTGTGGATTGGTGGCATACAGCGAGTCATCAGTGTGGATTGGTGGCATACAGCGAGTCATCAGTGTGGATTGGTGGCATACAGCGAGTCATCAGTGTGGATTGGTGGCATACAGCGAGTCATCAGTGTGGATTGGTGGCATACAGCGAGTCATCAGTGTGGATTGGTGGCATACAGCGAGTCATCAGTGTGGATTGGTGGCATACAGCAAGTCATCAGTGTGGATTGGTGGCATACAGCGAGTCATCAGTGTGGATTGGTGGCATACAGCGAGTCATCAGTGTGGATTGGTGGCATACAGCAAGTCATCAGTGTGGATTGGTGGCATACAGCGAGTCATCAGTGTGGATTGGTGGCATACAGCGAGTCATCAGTGTGGATTGGTGGCATACAGCGAGTCATCAGTGTGGACTGGTGGCATACGGCGAGTCATCAGTGTGGATTGGTGGCATACAGCGAGTCATCAGTGTGGACTGGTGGCATACGGCGAGTCATCAGTGTGGATTGGTGGCATACGGCGAGTCATCAGTGTAGATTGGTGGCATACAGCGAGTCATCAGTGTGGACTGGTGGCATACGGCGAGTCATCAGTGTGGATTGGTGGCATACAGCGAGTCATCAGTGTGGACTGGTGGCATACGGCGAGTCATCAGTGTGGATTGGTGGCATACGGCGAGTCATCAGTGTAGATTGGTGGCATACAGCGAGTCATCAGTGTGGACTGGTGGCATACGGCGAGTCATCAGTGTGGATTGGTGGCATACGGCGAGTCATCAGTGTAGATTGGTGGCATACAGCGAGTCATCAGTGTGGATTGGTGGCATACGGCGAGTCATCAGTGTAGATTGGTGGCATACAGCGAGTCATCAGTGTGGATTGGTGGCATACAGCGAGTCATCAGTGTGGATTGGTGGCATACAGCGAGTCATCAGTGTGGATTGGTGGCATACAGCGAGTCATCAGTGTGGATTGGTGGCATACAGCGAGTCATCAGTGTGGATTGGTGGCATACAGCGAGTCATCAGTGTGGATTGGTGGCATACAGCGAGTCATCAGTGTGGATTGGTGGCATACAGCAAGTCATCAGTGTGGATTGGTGGCATACAGCGAGTCATCAGTGTGGATTGGTGGCATACAGCGAGTCATCAGTGTGGATTGGTGGCATACAGCAAGTCATCAGTGTGGATTGGTGGCATACAGCGAGTCATCAGTGTGGATTGGTGGCATACAGCGAGTCATCAGTGTGGATTGGTGGCATACAGCGAGTCATCAGTGTGGACTGGTGGCATACGGCGAGTCATCAGTGTGGATTGGTGGCATACAGCGAGTCATCAGTGTGGACTGGTGGCATACGGCGAGTCATCAGTGTGGATTGGTGGCATACGGCGAGTCATCAGTGTAGATTGGTGGCATACAGCGAGTCATCAGTGTGGATTGGTGGCATACGGCGAGTCATCAGTGTAGATTGGTGGCATACAGCGAGTCATCAGTGTGGATTGGTGGCATACAGCGAGTCATCAGTGTGGATTGGTGGCATACAGCGAGTCATCAGTGTGGATTGGTGGCATACAGCGAGTCATCAGTGTGGACTGGTGGCATACAGCGAGTCATCAGTGTGGATTGTCGGCATACAGCAAGTCATCAGTGTGGATTGGTGGCATACAGCGAGTCATCAGTGTGGATTGGTGGCATACAGCGAGTCATCAGTGTGGATTGGTGGCATACAGCGAGTCATCAGTGTGGACTGGTGGCATACGGCGAGTCATCAGTGTGGATTGGTGGCATACAGCGAGTCATCAGTGTGGACTGGTGGCATACGGCGAGTCATCAGTGTGGATTGGTGGCATACGGCGAGTCATCAGTGTAGATTGGTGGCATACAGCGAGTCATCAGTGTGGACTGGTGGCATACGGCGAGTCATCAGTGTGGATTGGTGGCATACAGCGAGTCATCAGTGTGGACTGGTGGCATACGGCGAGTCATCAGTGTGGATTGGTGGCATACGGCGAGTCATCAGTGTAGATTGGTGGCATACAGCGAGTCATCAGTGTGGATTGGTGGCATACGGCGAGTCATCAGTGTAGATTGGTGGCATACAGCGAGTCATCAGTGTGGATTGGTGGCATACAGCGAGTCATCAGTGTGGATTGGTGGCATACAGCGAGTCATCAGTGTGGATTGGTGGCATACAGCGAGTCATCAGTGTGGACTGGTGGCATACAGCGAGTCATCAGTGTGGATTGTCGGCATACAGCAAGTCATCAGTGTGGATTGGTGGCATACAGCGAGTCATCAGTGTGGATTGGTGGCATACAGCGAGTCATCAGTGTGGATTGGTGGCATACAGCGAGTCATCAGTGTGGACTGGTGGCATACGGCGAGTCATCAGTGTGGATTGGTGGCATACAGCGAGTCATCAGTGTGGACTGGTGGCATACGGCGAGTCATCAGTGTGGATTGGTGGCATACGGCGAGTCATCAGTGTAGATTGGTGGCATACAGCGAGTCATCAGTGTGGACTGGTGGCATACGGCGAGTCATCAGTGTGGATTGGTGGCATACAGCGAGTCATCAGTGTGGACTGGTGGCATACGGCGAGTCATCAGTGTGGATTGGTGGCATACGGCGAGTCATCAGTGTAGATTGGTGGCATACAGCGAGTCATCAGTGTGGATTGGTGGCATACGGCGAGTCATCAGTGTAGATTGGTGGCATACAGCGAATCATCAGTGTGGATTGGTGGCATACAGCGAGTCATCAGTGTGGACTGGTGGCATACAGCGAGTCATCAGTGTGGATTGGTGGCATACAGCGAGTCATCAGTGTGGACTGGTGGCATACAGCGAGTCATCAGTGTGGATTGTCGGCATACAGCAAGTCATCAGTGTGGATTGGTGGCATACAGCGAGTCATCAGTGTGGATTGGTGGCATACAGCGAGTCATCAGTGTGGACTGGTGGCATACAGCGAGTCATCAGTGTGGATTGGTGGCATACAGCGAGTCATCAGTATGGATTGGTGGCATACGGCGAGTCATCAGTGTAGATTGGTGGCATACAGTGAGTCATCAGTGTGGATTGGTGGCATACAGCGAGTCATCAGTGTGGATTGGTGGCATACAGCGAGTCATCAGTGTGGATTGGTGGCATACGGCGAGTCATCAGTGTGGACTGGTGGCATACAGCGAGTCATCAGTGTGGATTGGTGGCATACAGCGAGTCATCAGTGTGGATTGGTGGCATACAGCGAGTCATCAGTGTGGATTGGTGGCATACGGCGAGTCATCAGTGTAGATTGGTGGCATACAGCGAGTCATCAGTGTGGATTGGTGGCATACGGCGAGTCATCAGTGTAGATTGGTGGCATACAGCGAGTCATCAGTGTGGATTGGTGGCATACAGGGAGTCATCAGTGTGGACTGGTGGCATACAGCGAGTCATCAGTGTGGATTGGTGGCATACAGCGAGTCATCAGTGTGGACTGGTGGCATACAGCGAGTCATCAGTGTGGATTGTCGGCATACAGCAAGTCATCAGTGTGGATTGGTGGCATACAGCGAGTCATCAGTGTGGATTGGTGGCATACAGCGAGTCATCAGTGTGGACTGGTGGCATACAGCGAGTCATCAGTGTGGATTGGTGGCATACAGCGAGTCATCAGTATGGATTGGTGGCATACGGCGAGTCATCAGTGTAGATTGGTGGCATACAGTGAGTCATCAGTGTGGATTGGTGGCATACAGCGAGTCATCAGTGTGGATTGGTGGCATACAGCGAGTCATCAGTGTGGATTGGTGGCATACGGCGAGTCATCAGTGTGGACTGGTGGCATACAGCGAGTCATCAGTGTGGATTGGTGGCATACAGCGAGTCATCAGTGTGGATTGGTGGCATACAGCGAGTCATCAGTGTGGATTGGTGGCATACGGCGAGTCATCAGTGTGGGCTGGTGGCATACAGGGAGTCATCAGTGTGGATTGGTGGCATACAGCGAGTCATCAGTGTGGACTGGTGGCATACGGCGAGTCATCAGTGTAGACTGGTGGCATACGGCGAAGCTGGGGTGGCATACAGCGAGTCATCAGTGTGGATTGGTGGCATACGGCGAGTCATCAGTGTAGACTGGTGGCATACGGCGAAGCTGGGATTCAGAAATGGCCTCAAGGCCAGCGTTGGTAAATCGTTTGTTCGGCAACCTGTGAGCAATATTCTATGAGCTTACACGAGACCGCATCGATCGCTTCAAGCTGTGAGGATGCGTCTTTCCGGAACACTTTCAACCGCTGCTGAAGGCTGAGTACAATAAATAACCCAGCAAAGCATGGACACCAATGGTTGCCTCCTCTGTCCAAAGTGAATATTTACTCATACTGATAACCCAAATTTCGTGCTTCGATGTACAATTTTTTTCCGAATTTTCACCATGCACGAGCTATTGTGCTATGCACAGTGCTATACACGTCTGATGATCCTTTTTCTTATTTTGCAACTTTTTATTTTTTTCCACCTCTCGCATATGATTGTGGAAGTTGAACTGACGCGAAACATAGATCTAAAAAATGATGGCCTTTTGCGTTGAAAAGATAGATAGAAAAAATAAAAATGAAACAAGAGAGCTTGAAAGCTCAGGGCCCTATGCTATGCTTTTTGCCTAGCTCATCATCCATGTGATTCGAACTGATGGAAGTGTTTTTGCAATACAATGATGTAGCCGATCAGTTCTAATGCATGATGAGCTAGGCAAAAAAGCATTCTGTAAGTCAACAAATTTTCGCCCCATTCAAATTTCGGCCTCCTTGGGCTAGAACACATTTCGGCTGCAAGACATTTTCGGCCTGTACTGCTGCTGCCTGTATACACTGTCACACTGAACCTTGCAAAACAAAATTTCGGCTGCAACAAATAAATTTTCGGCCACATATGATCAGGCCGAAAATAACCGAAAATAAATATGCACCGATTATTTGCTCTCTCGTTTTAAAGGTGACAAATACTCACGTGTATGCAGTGTTTGGTGTGAGACCCGTCATAACAGCACTGTAAATGAGTCCGGGATCACGGAATTTATTCGGATTAACTGTGGCTGCTGCTCCTCCACACAAATCACCAGCTGCATACGTGGTGCCTGGCAGTGCCGAAATTCTCAGCGCCGTACTATCTGGCTCATTTTCTTTGCGATACTGCAATCACAGAAACAAAACGAGCATTTTAATTCAAACTGAGCCGGCATAGCATGTGTGTAGAGATTTCAAAAGTAACTCCTCACTTTGACTAACAATAGGAGAGAGAGAGAGAGAGAGAGAGAGAGAGAGAGAGAGAGAGAGAGAGAGAGAGAGAGAGAGAGAGAGAGAGAGAGAGAGAGAGAGAGAGAGAGAGAGAGAGAGAGAGAGAGAGAGAGAGAGAGAGAGAGAAAGGGAGAGAGAGAGAGAGAGAGAGAGAGAGAGAGAGTGAGAGAGAGAGAGAGAGAGAGAGAGAGAGAGAGAGAGAGAGAGAGAGAGAGAGAGAGAGAGAGAGAGAGAGAGAGAGAGAGAGAGAGAGAGTAACAACAGTCAGAATAGAGCGGTTGCCAGTTGATAAGCCACCCTTCTTTTTAAAATATGCAGTTGTACAGAGTCCATAAACGTACAAAGAAGCCTGTCCTAGAAGAGCATGGAAAGTTGGTCCTCCGAACTGGTGAATACAGACAAGTTCCGACTGCTAGAGCAAACAGCCGGCGGCACTTGTGTGCTGTACTTGTGTGCTGTACTTACCCAAACAGAAGGGTCTGCACTGGATGCATTGGATGAGACCCAGGTGATTCGTAGCTCACCAGGGCTACCAGTCTGAACATACACACGAACACCCATACACACAAATGTACACACACAAACACACACACACACGCACACACACACACGCACACACACACACACACTCAGACATGCCCATCGCGGAAGCGATGATAGAGAACAGCTATGTTAGACATAGCAACTTGTGCTGGGATTGCACCATTCAACAGCTTGCAAGGCTGATGAATTGACCGCCACTAATTTAGCCTGGTATCCACCACACAGCTGATTGAAGTGACTTTTTCTGGCCAGTGAATCCCTATTTTTTCCTTTTTCCTTTTTCTTCCTTTTTTTACACACACACACACACACACACACACACAGGCGCGCGCGCGCACACACACGCACACACCATTTGACCATTTGACGCCCATCGCCAGAGGCAATGATAGCGATGCTACAGCAGAAGCCATAGCAACTTGGAAAGATTTGTTTGAAGAAGACCATGCATCTACATGTCCTATATGGGTAAATACTGAAAGTATATACATGTACACTCATCCCTCGGTTACCCGGACCACGAAGTTACGGGCACTTCGGTCTACCGGGCACCCTTTGGTCGAGTTGTAGTGGAAACATTACTACTCTTTTGTCACTTTTCGTGGAAATAGTGATGTCATATGCCACAGTTATGACCTTTCCCCATCAATATGTATGTGATTTGGAGTTATGGATATTTCTAAGTTACGGGCTGTGCCCGGTCCCGGTCCACCCGGATAAGCGAGGTATCAGTGTAGTACTTTTTAAATTATATCGATATTTTTAAAACGACCCAAATGCACGAATGTGATCACAGCGCACAAGGCTTTATTCAGTGTAGAACCATCTTGCTACAGCTGTAACTTGTTAAAAAAGACCCCACACAAAGTGACAACAAGTATGAAGGCCTTATTCCCGCAGCTATGCAGAAGACGCTACTTTTAGTAGCATCTGGCGCTAGCCAGGGTCCACACCGCTTTGAATCTGTTCGCGTCTGAGGTAGGGCCTTTTACGTGACATGCCATGATTGGCGCGGTATCTCGTATGTGTCCTGTACCGTCCCGTACCGTAAAAGAAAGCCGGCCACGTATTCAAATAGTGCGTTTAGAGATATTCTGTAAGTAGCAATCTTAGTTTTTTCTTGGCGCCAGTAGTTTTCAGTCCTTGTTTTCGTTCAGCATGTCTTCGTTCAGCATTGAGATGTCTTCAGGCTCTCCTTCCGGATCTGAGGGACCTGAATACGATTGCCGTGCACATGATTTTGTATTTAGTATAACTACAGTTGTGGCAAGTGAAATCCTATGCTTAGGATGCGTTCTTAAATCCTCTCGGAAACGTTGGGGACTCTTGGAAAAGTTCGAGAGCTGTTCTTACATCCTCTCCGAATTTTAGGAGGCTCTCCAAAGCTCTCCAAGCTCTCCAAGCTTCAGAGGTGGTTGAAACTTGGAGATTCCCGCGGTTTGGGATTAGCGCATGCGAACTACAGCTAAAAGCCACGTCTTGATCATGAGTGTACGTATTCCCCTTTTTGCATACGCACAATGCATACTACACTCGTGGCACTCAAGATCGCGGCCCCTTTGGCGCTTCATATTGCTTCACATGTGCAAAATATCTCCGAATTCTTGGAGACCCGTTCTTGCATTATACCGCTTTCTTCGACTTCTCTTTTCTTCTTCTCCGAGAAGCTAGATAATAAAGAACGCACCCTTAAGGGACTGCACCATGCATACCTAGTACATGTGGTACAGTCATACAACTTTATCTGTCAGATGACAGTAATCGTACTCATCACAGTCAAGGTTCACAGTCAACGTTCAAAAGGTGCTGGCAAAATTTAAAAATGAATGAGGATTGGATACCAATACTCCTTATGTGTACCATGTGTTGTAAACTGTGTGTATCTATGCTGTGACCTTTCGATCTGTTTGTGATGCATACGCCTCTATTGTACACATTTGGTACAGTGCATTACATCAAGAGTACATAACCCCCCAAGAGTGTGCAACTCCCACATACCCTGCTGCAGGGAGTCGTCAAAAGGTATTTGACGACTCCCTGCCCTGCTGTCTCGACAGAATTTCAAGTTGACGTCATTATTTATGATGCAATGCTCCTTGCACCAGTGATTTACAACATGTGTACGGGTGTCAACGCATCACACGTTTTTCTCTGCAATAATTTGTACAGGATCAGATGTGCTTCGCGAATTCGGTCCACCACACGTTCCGGATTCGTCTGAAAATCCGATGCGCATTGCATCATAAAAATGACGTCAACTTGAAATTCTGTCGGGACAGCACCCACAGTCGAGTTACACACTCTTGGGGGTTATGTACTCTTGATTACATTACAAGGCCATCACAGCCGGGCGGCCTCACTTTTTCGGCCGTTTTTTTTTTTTTTTTTTTTTGGAGCACACTGCAACAAAGCGCGATGATCATCGCAGCTCAGCGCAAATGTGGCAAATACTGAAGAATCCCTAGTCGCCGATCGTGGTTTGTTGCAGAATTAAAACATCTTTCATTTACAGTTACACTGAAATGGCGCCAAATGTCCGGAAGTGCTTGCATTTGGCTTCAATTTTTGAAATTTTTTCCCGGAGGACCCCCTTCCAAGGCCGCCCTACCTCCTAAGTCGGTGCAACGGGCCTGCATCATTGATGTCCATATGTGGCGCTGTCCCCTATGGCAAGTGTCGGATTTCACTTGCCACGACTGTACTTGGTTGAATGTACATGTGCGTTTATGAGCTAAAGTTTCTTTTTTTAGTTCTTGTTCGAACCGATAGCTGAGAACTTTCTGATGTGAATAGACCTTTCGATTGCTCAATTCTGTTCAGGGAAAACCGGAGAACGTCTTTGAAATACAAAATCATGTGCACGACAATCGTATCGTTGCTATCGCATAATGCATGATAACCTAGGCAAAAAAGTAGGGCTGAAACGATCATCCATTTAGCCTAATCGATTACTCTTTATCATATAAACGATCGATTATTCGATTATAATCTTTAAGAGGCCACACCTGAAATATGTACGTGGAATGGCCGAAAGTGGAAATATGTACAAAAATTTGCACAAAAAATTGTAGACCGGACGCGACCTTGACCTTCATGCTCCAGCTTCGTTGTACTACACTAGGACTGTACTCGATGTTTGAACTCGCGCTGCATGCACTGCGCGTACTACGTCCTGAGCGGCTGCGACGCAGCGCATGCAGTGTGTAGTACCGTAAAATCCCGCCAAAGCGCCCCGTCTCTCCCATCCGCCCCTCCCTGACTTCTTGTCAGGGACGTGATTGATTGTATCCTCGTATGACACTGTCGCAGTCTGTGATGCCGTACTCTACTGCAGACGCGTGCTCAACCCCGTTGGAAATGTATGCAACAGTGCCCACCCTCTTGACCAGGGATCGCACAAACCCTGCGTTTTGTCGGGTCTGTACGACTCCTGGCTCTTGACTTTTGGTCGGTGTACGAGATGCACGAACAGTTTTCGTAGGGTGAGTACTTTTTCATGTAGCACTGAATGCGGCAAGTAGGACTCGCCCATCCGCCCCTCCCCACCTGAAGCGTCGAGGAGGTAGGGGCGCTCTGGCGGGATTTTACCGTACTGTGTTCTACAGGTTGTCCCTCGTTAATACTTCAGTACATAATCTCTGGGACTTGACAAATGTTATGACATTGTATTAACGGGGTTTATGTACTAAACGAAAGTGTACATAACTTGCTCGGGTACCAGAATTTTTCACTTTTTTCAACTTATTCTCATTGTATTAACGGGGTTTATATGTACTAAACGAAAGTGTACATAACTTGCTCGGGTACCAGAATTTTTCACTTTTTTCAACTTTTCTGAGTGTTTCTTGCTACCATGACTAGGGAGCGAGATATTCTTGATTCCCTTGATATAACATAAAAATTATGTTATAACGGTCACAGTCAGCGACGATTCTACAGTGCACATGATACATGCCCAGTCTTGCCTGTACAGTCACTCGGAAAAAGACAGAGCTTTGTCGGTTTGTGATGTGGACTCTGATTTCTGAGCTAATTGCGCCCACAAGTAGAAACTAGAACACGATGTGTCTCCACTGGAAGGCCAAAAGACCAACAAATTATGTACTATTGAAGTAGGTGGCATGCGGGCACGGAGAAATGTTGGGTACTAACGGGGTTATGTACTAACGAATTATGTACTAACCGACAAAATTTGTATGGAAGTGATCACGTTTCGTCCGTGACTTGAGATATCTAATGTACTAACGGGGTTTATGTACTAACCGGACTCGTATTAACGGGGGACGACCTGTATTATACTCTGCGCTGCATGCACTGCGCGTATAAGAAATTAAAAATTAAAAAACGCAAAATAATCGTAATCGGTAATCTAAACGATTGCTCGATCGTAAAGGCCGATTCACAATACAAATTCTTGCGACGCGACATGCGACTTGCGACACATGCGACGAGCTGCGACAGCGACACACGGTTCACAATATTCATCATGTTTGCGACATCCTCGTGCACAAGTAGTACCATGCACGTGCACTGCACGTGCACCCAGGGTCGAACCTGTACTCCATTTGTGTATGTCGCGTGTCGCATGTCGCAAAAGTTGAACTTTCTTCAACTTCTGCGACAGGTGCCTTGCGACAGCTTGCGACAGCTCGCGACAGGCATTTTCTTGTCGCGACTGTCGCAAATCGCGTGTCGCGTCGCAGAAAGTTGTATTGTGAATCGCCCTTTAGAGTTATCAAACGAGTACTCGATTATTCGGTATAATCGTTTCAGCCCTACAAAAAAGCATAGCGAGCTTTCAATTTGCAATTTGGTAGAATGTGTATGTATGCGAAGTGTATCGAGGGAATGCATGCAGTGCAGGGCGATAGTGCAGGGCGATAGTGCGGGTTCGAACCCAAGTTATGTGTTGAAAAGAAAAGATTGAAAAATTAAATGGGGCCTTTGGTAGGGCGTTTCACGTGATGCGCCATGGTTGGCGCGGTATCCCGTACATGTCCCGTACCGTAAAATGAGTATGTAGTGCGTACCGTGGCATAGATCTAGACAGAGCATCTGGAGTACCGTGTGAGTAATATGGGGACAAAATGCAATGCCTTGGCGGGTTGGTTGGTTTATTTTAATTCGCACAATAAACGGGAGCTAGGCCCGATGATATAAAGGCGAATGGACAAGCCGCATTTAGAAAAGAAAGGACAGGAACTTGTTGAGTAATGCTGAACGAGAGAGCTCGAAAGCTCAGGGCCCTCGCTATGCTTTTTGCCTAGGTAATCATGCATGTCATTCGAAATGATGGAAACATTTTTTGCAATATAATGATGTAGCCGATGATGTCACGGCAAGAACGGTTCCATCTGTTCGAATAACATGCATGATGACCTAGGCAAAAAACATAGCCAGGGCCCTGAGCTTTCATCCAGTGTAATTCTGGTTGGCCTGTAATAAAAACCTTGGCTTCGCCTTGGGGTTTTCAGGTTTTATTAGCCACGAATCCTCGGAATGTCGCTGATTGGTCATTTCCGAGACCACAAGATAGATCTCGTTCTAAAGACCGTATATAAAGACACCTTTTTAGGATTCGTCGGAGTGGCGGTCGCTTTTGTTTGTGGGTTTTGTCAGATGATTGAAATTAAATAAACTTTGTATCGACCTCGGATTTATAGATAAAAAAGACCTCCAATAAAACCGCCTCTGTTCTTTATCCAGGTCGATCATTTTCAGGCTTATAAATTCTCGGTCTCAACTTTTATTGCATACAATATGCTTGCAGTGTTACGCCACTGGTGTCGTGCCCGGTTAATAACAAAGTTTCATGTGCCAGAGAAGATGCGTTATTTAGAAGTTATGACACAGGGCAGGCACGTTTGTCCAGGAAATCCAAAAAATTAATAGGTTCCTCTAACAATCCTTTTCCAGCTTACCATGGCAATATGACCTTGCAGAGGTTGAGCTCCACCGTCAGGAAACGTCACAAGAACGTTCTGACCGACTACTGTAGTGAATGGTAGATGAAATCCAAACTGAGGTCGCCATCTGAAGAATATTAGCTGGCATTCATCTCTCATGTTGATGATAGGTCCCACACTAATGTTACCAGTGGTACCTGCTGCATTTCGACTAGTCGAGGCCTCCAAAATGCTCCATCTGTCAATGAACGCATCATCATATAGACTGTTGTTCACGGGTGGGCAGTACAGGCGGACTTCGTCTTTGTCACTGGATCCTACAGTTTGAGTGCGGCCCTGATTTCTCCACTGCACAGTAATATTTCCACCATTCTGTATCACTCGATCGTAGGCCGAAAAACTCAGCTGTCCATCTATCACTGGAGGAGTCATACCCAGCATAACACTCGCTATCAACAGCATCATTCGTGACATTGTCAACAACATCAACATTGTCGTCCGCTCGATCCACGCCACCGCAGACAGCCTTATTTTCAAAGCTTGGTCACCGATTTACAGTGCACCTTTTACAGCGATAAGGCCTTGACTTCTTCTGTCCGCTTCGCTATTTGAATAGCGCCACATGTGGTGGTAACTGTAAGTGTATTGTTGATGTCTAAGCCCGATTTGGACTTCACATCGCGTACGGGAAACGCTCCGCAAAGCCACATTGGAATATTCGCGGGGTGCAGCGTGGGGCAAAAAGGTTGTACTAGCTCGGTGTTCAAAGGTAGCTTGAAATGACGCCAGCGCAACATACGCAGTACAGTGCAGTGGGTAGAGCAGCGCAGAGCATGCACAGCAAGCAACGCAGGGTGGCCCAAAAGGGTGCACACTGCCCGGAAAGGTGGACAAACCAAATGGGCAGGGGATGTGCATCGATTTTTAAAGTAGGGTTCAGATGAAAGACAATATTTTGATATCGGTATGAATTATCTAGCTAGCATCTCTCGCTTGCGTCTTTGTGGTACACTCTCACAACACCAACACACAGAAGTCTTTGCTGAGAGGAGGGTGGCTCGGCAATGGCGAAGTGGGGACTGTGACTTTGTTTACTGGGAGATACTGAAGTGCTGTCTGACGAGGGTACGGAATTTGGGCATATCTGGAGCTTGTCTAACACTGGGAGGCAGTTGGAGCCACGTGGAGTAGGAGGAAAAGAAAGGGGAATTTACGAATAGGGTAGACCTAGCTAGGGGGAGACGAACGCAGCTTCGGGTGGTGCCGTCCCGAATTGAACCAGGGACTGTAAATGAGCAGGATTCTGGTCAAGAAAAATTGAATGTGCCAGGGTGCACTTGGAAGCATCAAGGTAGTGTTGCAGAGTGGTAGTGGATGCAGCAGCATACAAGTCCAGATTTGAGATAATAACGATCAGTACGAAATATGATGCGCAGTATACGGCGATGGAGAACTTCTAATTTACCTATGTGGGTTTTGTTAATGGTGGACCAGGCAGGGAAGCCGTACGTGAAGAGGGGAAGAATGTATGATTTATAAAAATAAATCCGGCAATTTTGGGGCAAATGGGACAAGTGACTTGACATTATGCCGACAGATCGGCATACTTTGGACGACACATGATCAGCATGGTGAGACCAGGAGTGGGCGAATCTATGACAATGCCAAGGTGTTTATGGTGGGGCGCTACAGAGATAGGGTGACCGGGATCATCGGGAAAGTGGAAGATGGGCACTGGATCTGTGGGAGGGGGAAAAAGGAGGGGCTCGGTTTTGGTCACATTTGGCTTAAGGTACCGAGTGCTCATCCAGTGAACAATGTCGTTGATACAGGTCTGAACTTTGGGGTACAGGGTGGCGTGAGACGGGGAGGAAGCAAGGACAGTGGTATCATCTGCAAACAAAGAAATATTGGGAATTGCATAGGGGAGGTCATTAACGTATGTGAGGAAGAGCAGGGGACCTAAAATGGAGCCCTGGGGCACTCCGGATGTCACAGACTCGGGGTCAGATAAGGTTCCATTTACTGTGACGCACTGATTTCGGTCCAAGAGGTAGCTAGTTATCCAGGCGAGTAGGGAGCCGGAGACACCATGGGCACGAAGTTTGGCGATCAGGCCCTTGTGCCACACGGTGTCGAAGGCCTTGGAGAGGTCGAAGAAACAGATGCAGGAGACCTGCCGCTGGTCTTTTAGGGAGCAGAGGTCTTGGATTATGCGGGACAATTGCAGGGATGTGTTGTCCTTACGACGGAAGCCAGATTGTGCGGGGTGAAGAAGAGGGGAGATATGGTCGTACAAGCGGTCGTACACTATTCTCTCTAGCAGTTTGGAGACGCAGGACAGGAGGGAGATTGGTCGGTAATAAGACGGGTTGTTCTTGTCGCCTTTATTTTTGTACACTGGAATGACAGTGGCTGACTTCCATCGTGACGGGAATGTGCCGGAGGAGAGGGAAAGGTTAAAAGGAATGGAGAGTGGGCGGGCAATTGAGTAGCTCAGTTTCCTGAGGATCTCATTGGTGATCCTATCAGCTCCGGGGGATTTGTTCAGAGTCAGTCTTGCAATATACTTGTGAACAGTCGATGAGGTGATGATCAGGGAGTGCAATGTAGTTGCTGGTGGAGGTAGGGAGGAAATAGTGGGAATAGGAGCATCGGGGTCAACCTGTAAGCCAGCACTGACGAAGTGGCGGTTCAATAAGTTACCAATGGATGCCGGAGAGGTGCTTGTTCGACCATTGGGGCCCACCATCTTCGAAGGTATGACCCGGGCGCTGGTAGGATTTCGCAGTTGACGAATGAGCACAGTTAGGGATGGGAGGCGAGGGTTTTTTTCTGTTTGTGGGAGATATCGTGGCACGGAGGTTGCGGATGTAGCGGCGATGGCAGGATCTGGAAAGGCATGTTACATAGTTACGTTGGTGTTTGTATTTGTTGAAATTTGTAGGGGATGGGTATTTCCGGTAGATGCTGTAGAGATCGCTCTTGACTTTAATAGCTGCTTTCAGTGATGCAGTCATCCAGGGGCAGGGTTTGTGGCGTGATTTCCGACGAGGAGGTGAGGATCTTCCTATTATATAGGTCCAAGGCACCTTCAAGGATGTCAGTGAATGCGGAGACAGCCGTGTCGATGCAGTGGGAGGCAAGGACCTGAGACCAGGGTACATCTGCGAGAAAAACATTCATGGCATTCCACATGTTATCCGTAGCACTCAGGACATTGTATTTTTGTGTAGATGGTGGGCTACGACAGGTGCTGGCTTCTGTAGGGGAAGACTTTGAGAAGTTGGAGAACTCAGCCAGCAGGACGGCATGGTCTGATGCGCCAAGAGGAGCCAGGTGTTGAATGTGGTTGAGTTGGTTAGGGATGTTGCTCACGATAAGGTCTAGACAGCTCGTATTTATTCAGCTTTTATTTCTTGTGTACTTGCATACTGGTATTAGTTTAGTCCCACAACCTGCGATAAAATGATCAGCTGTAGCACCTACTCCACTTTTATGTTTATGTATCTACAAGTATGTCATTCGGATCTTCCCAAGTTGTACAATGTACTGTTGAGATACCGAATTCAAATAAATCAATACCATACCATACCATACAGCTGCCAAGTCCATTCAAGCGGAGGTGGGTGGGAAAGGTTACTGATTGGGTCAAATTATAGCATGAGAAGAGGTTGTCAAGACTCAGACCCTGTGCATCCGTTTGGTCAGTTGAGCACCAGCCGGAATACCTACAGTTGAAGTCGCCTGATATCACAAGGGCTTCGGGCTTCCTTTGAGTTGATTGCAGGGATATTTGGAAGCGGTCGAGAAAAGTCGAGAAGTCATCCGTCGACGGGGAAGGAGCACGGTAGATACAGGCTACTGTTAGGTGGGTTGTTGGCAGGTCAGAAGGTGAGACAAGCTTATGTTCAGCGAGTGTAAGCCGAAGTGCTAGCGCTTCCAAGCCCGGTTGCTGAAAATCCGGTAGCTGATCAATGGAAGTACACAGACCTTCACGAACTAAGATTAGAACTCCTCCGTACCCCCGGCCTGTGTGGGTCACGGTTCTGTCTATTTTCTAAAACAGGTCGGTCTCGACGGAAGCATTCATAGTGTGGCACGTGGAAAGCTTGTGTGGGAGTTAGCCAGGTCTCTGTAATGCATACAACGCTGGGTGTGTGATCCTCACAGATTTGAATGAGTTCGCCAGACTTGTTTGCTATGGAGCGAGCATTAAGGACACAGATTGTAAGTCGGTGAGTAGCAGCATGTACAGAATGGGGGAAGAAAGGTGGGGCAAGAGCGTTGAGAGGCGCAGGGGTTGAAGTGGAAGAGGAGGGAGAGAGGTTACACATTGGAAGCTGGCTTCGTCACTTTGGGGCTGTCCGCAAAACGCCACTTGCGTACTGAGTGGCTGATGGCTTCGGGCCAGAAGGCTCTGTCTAGTACACGCTTTTCATGTTCTGCAGCCACAGTGACTCTGGCATACGATGTGCCAAGGTATTTCGACTCCATGACGGAGCAATTTAATACCTCCACGTCCCTCGCTTCGCACCAGTCTTTGATGGAGTGAGCGTTGCAACCGCTGTTGATGCTTCCAACGTAGAGCACAAGTTTGTTGATGGGCACCACCCCTGTCAGGACGCACGGATCAGCAGGTTCCGTGTTAGGTGGTTCCTTCACGTACCTAGAGGTTATACAGTAGCCCGTAGAGCTTTGGATACGCTGTCCGTGATTTTGTCCTGCCGTCCTTTTCGTCTATGGTTCACCTCTTTCCACATGTTCTGGACTGTGTTGGCTCTGTACTACATATGCCAGTGACCCCTGCTTCACAGCATTGTGTGTCGGCTGTGTGGACTGTACAACTACAGGTATCACTGGTGCATGCAGCACACATTTGGCTTTGTTGGGCAGGCTGGGTCTGGGTGCTACAGTACAGTGAGTAGATATTGGTTATAACTACTTCGAAGTAGGGGTGAAAGTTGGCACTGAGAACCCGAGTTCGAGTACTCTGATTTTCTCCGATCGAATATTCGAGTATTCTTGATATCCTAAAAATCGCACACCAACGGCCTTAAAAATCACATGATACAACCCTGATTGAACCGATTGGCAGTCCTTTTCTCGGGTGTATTGGTTGGTGGGTCATTTGGGCTCTCTCTACTCGTGTACAAGTGTTCACCACATAGTCTGCACATCAATATCTGCTGACTGCTGCTCTGAAATGCAGACTTCTGTGGCAAATGCATGTACCATGTATGAGCGAGTACTCTGGTTTATTCCGAGTACGATTATATTTGAAATATCCAAACGAGTATTCGAATATTCGGTATAATTGTTCCACCCCTAGTTATAACGTGCCCTTCTGATTTTTCAAATTTTTTTCACTATAACCGGTATATCACTCCAGGCGATTTTCAACTGCGCGCGTCATACAAACACACACCAAGAGTACATAACCCCAGGGGTTATGTACTCGTACTCTTGATTATACACGTGTGGGTACTCGATCGCGCTAATGTAGCGTACTGATACGTGATGGATGCTACTGCACCTTCTCCAGTCTAGAGTGAGGATTCTTGGCCCAAAGGCATCATCCAGGAAGCACCAGACCAGAATACCCTATGACAACAGACATGTGGCTCCAAATCGAGACATCAATGCCTCACACTCGTGTGTTGCTATCACTATAGGCAAGAGTACAGGTTATGTACTCTTGCTATAGGCGATAGTTTTTCTGCACAAAGAGGTGTTTTGAATGGTGATTCTGTATCTTTATAGCCGATTTATCGCTATACATGTATACGATATATTGGTTATAATGATAATTTGACTGGCTTTTTCTGGTTTTGCTTTTGATATATTTATTTTGTATCAATATAGCCGGTTTATCACTATGTCCGATGACTTTACTGTTTATGTAAAGAATAGGGAGGTTTCGCTCTACGGAATTACGTATGAAAATAACGTAGGAACTGCACGGAATTTTCAAACGTCAAAATCAGAGCTGTTGGGTTTCGCTCTACGTGATTTCTCCACGACTGCTAAACATGCGTTGTTGCTTTGGAGACGCGTTGGCTGCATGCGCCCACCGCGTGCACCATGAACCGAAACCGCGTTTTCCATCTTATTTTGCACGTGGTGTACGGTGTGTGTACCTTGTGTTTCGCGCGGCTTGAACGTTGCCATGGACAAATGCGGAAAATGCGAAAAATATTTCAAAAAGTCCTACGGAGGACCCAACGTAGGAAAGAGCTTTCCTACGGAAATCCGTAGAGAGATTTACGTATGAAAGTTGCCCTCGATCCCCGGCGCGTACGACATACGGATTTTCATACGTAATTACGTAGAGCGAAACCTCCCTAATATCTCATGAGTACGAGGGTGATACCGGCGAATATCAATCCCGACTGCGAAGCAGAAGGGATTGATATGAGGGTACGGTATCACCCGAGCTACGAGGGTGATATTCTACTAACTTATCACATATGACCCTACGAACCTAACACGTACGACCGTCATATCCTGCTTATCACATTCTACATGTGTACATCGAGTCCATAAACATAAACATGATAGTACTACCCACTACTGTACATGTAGTAGATTTGACCCTGTGAACTGAATAGGACATCACATTGTGTGGAGACCCTCTCCGATGCCACACCCATTCACCCCCGTCTGACACAGCATTCGCGGGACAGAAATATTCAAAGCTTCGAATTGTTTTAGTTGAAGTCTAAGCAGAAGTGAAAGGACATCAATGTAAAAGAGTCCCAGGAAATAGAGATAGAAGAGAAGATGATGAAAATGAAGCAATATACTACACTGTCAAAGAGTTGGTGGACAAGCCGTTGATTATTCACTCTCATTGTAATATCAAAAAGTATTCTTTCTAGACCAAAGAGTGGTATATTTGGTAACACTGACGATGTTGTTCAGAACAACGAAACGTCTGGAGAAGTATCGTAAAAATTTCTATCGTTATTAAATGTTACCAAATATACCACTCTTTGGTCTAGAAAGAATACTTTTTGATAATACTACACTGTATCTGAGAATTAGCGCTGCTCACAGGCTTTGACATCATGAACGTGGATGTGAACAGCGCCTGCGAAGTTTCCGGAGAAGATGAACTTTGCGCTGTTCTCCGAACTGACACACGATGAGGCTGGCGAGGCTGGTGGTACTTGTGGCCTTTCCAAGGCTTCCAATTCAGCCGGAGTTGACTCCTGCAGAGCTTTATCAACCTCCGCATTGAGCAGGCGAGCTGTAGCAATCTTATCTTGCTCGCTAGGCTGCAAGTAAGCTGTTAGGCACTTGTATTTCTGAACCCCTGAGACACTGTGATATGTGATGACGAACCAGACAAGGTAGGTGAGATGCTCGAGGTTGTTTTTCCAGTCTTAGTCCGGTATACCCTTTCCTTGGTTATGTACATACAATTATCCCTTCACTGTGCATAGTTCGAAGCTCCCCCCCCCCCCCCCACACACACAATGGTTGCCTCTTTGCTTTGTCATACCACAACCATTCAACGCGGTGAACCCCTCGATAGGCGATTTGCCTTTGAGTCATCCTAACGAGAGAGCTTGGAAGCTCAGGGCCCTGCGCTATGCTTTTATGCTTTTTTGCCTAGCTCATCGTACATGTTATAAGAACTGATGGGAATGTCTTTTTCGTTGATTGGCCACATCACTGTATTGCAAAAACGTTTCAATCGGTTTGCTTATGAGTTAGGCAAAAGTATTTGCAGAATTTATTGCGGATTGTTATTTCTCTAATAATCATCTACTTTTGTTTTAATCCTTCTTTTCTTTTTATCTCCTTATATTGTAAATCAACAAATTTTGGCCGATGAGAAATAGAAACCTCTCTATTAGAGAGGTTAAGATGCACGTTATTTCCGACGTGACGCGCAGTTTCACGTCAAATTTGAAATCGATCGGTATTTTTTGCTCTCACATGCATCCATTGCTCAATCATGCATCCATTGCTCAATCATGCATCATTTGCCCATATGACAAACGTTGGCCTGCGATTTACTTTGGCCGGTTGGTACCAAGCGGCGAAATCAGCGAAATTAAATCGCCAGCGAACATTAGTTGATTTTAATACAGTGATCGGATTTTCTGGCCTTTTTGTAGTAATACATGTGCATTGACCTGTTGAGCCAATGACGACGCCGAATGCATGGTTGCCTGTGGAGCACATCACATAACTTTACAGTCTCCTAAAATACGTATCCTGTCCGACGGCAAAAGAGGCTGCAGATTTAGTTTTTCTGCGCGTCGACGGGATGTCTGCGACGCGAAAGTTCAGCTCGCGTTATTTGGCTCGCACGTCGAAAAATCAACGCGAGTGACCTGCTGCTCACGTCGAAATTTGGACATTACATAAATTTACAGTCTCCTATATAAAACGTATCCTGTTCGACGGCAAAAGAGGCTGCAGATTTAGTTTTTCTGCGCGTCGACGGGATGTCTGTCCTGACGTTTACTGGGACCGGCGCTGACTCTGCCGATCACGGACGTTCTGGACTCGACGAGATGTCTGTCCTGACGTTTCCTGGGATCGGCTTAGACTCTGCCGATCACGGGCGTTCTGGACTCAAAGGGATGTCTGTCCTGACGTTGGGTACCGCCGGACTCTACCGATCACGGGCGTTCTGGAGTCGACGGGATCTCTCTTCCGACGTTTCCTGTGACCGGCACTGAATCGCTCGTTCACGCTTATTTTGGAGACGACGGGATCTCTCTTCCAAAGTATGTTTATGCTGACGCATCCTATCACCTAATCGGCGTCTATTCTAATTTAATTTCCTCTTCGTCTCCCTATTTCTTTCCAAATCTCCCTCTACATCAGGGAGTCGTATACATAATACGACGAATATTGGTACGGTACGGGACAGATACAGGAGCCCGCAAATATTGTGGACAGCTGTTATGTACAATCCTGTAGAGCCTTTGTAGTCACAGATACGGGACAGATACGGGACAGATACGGGATAGCTCCAGCCGTGACACAAACAAACAAACAAACACCAAACGAGAGAGCTTGGAAGCTCAGGGCCCTACGCTATGCTTTCATGCTTTTTTGCCTAGCTCATCGTACATGTTATTATCCATACAAAAATCGCTCTGTGAGCGGTTCTGAAAAACCTTTACTGGTACTGCCCCGTCGTAAAAGTAAGAAATTAGAACTGGCCCATTGTCTCCCCAAATGCGAACTGATCCACCTAAATCGCGAATGACGGGACCCGAACGCACCAGTAGCACGAGGTCGGGAGGGCACAGGATCACGGCAATTATCATAGGGTAACACCAGTAGTAGCAGTAGAATTTATTATTTTGATAGGGAAGCCTACCGCTAGTACAGTACATGGCCTATGGTCCGGACCAACGTCCCCATCTGCATCCACAGGTAGGAACCTCGTGCTACTGGTGCGTTCGGGTCCCGTCATTCGCGATTTAGGTGGATCAGTTCGCATTTGGGGAGACAATGGGCCAGTTCTAATTTCTTACTTTTACGACGGGGCAGTACCAGTAAAGGTTTTTCAGAACCGCTCACAGAGCGATTTTTGTATGGATAATTTCAGCTCTTTTTCCGTTCCCTCCCCACCCCAACTACACAAACATGTGTATGCACACGGCACACACACATGGCCACGCACACATACGCACATGCACACGACACAAACAGGAAATTCTTCATGTATAATGCCATGCAAAGCAGTGGCCACCGTACTTGAGGAAGTCAGTTGTGACACAAAAATAATTCAACTACAGCGTGTAGACAAGCTGACGGCCAAAGCACAACATAGCAAACATGACATTTGCCCAAGGATTGTAGTTTGCAGACCATGCCATGGAAGCAGCGAATACAGAATGTAATATCATACAAAGTGACAAGCAAGGACGTGGCCATCATACACCAGAAACTTGCAGAAAGTCACATATCCAACAGATAGAGAAGTGAACAGCAATCTGATACAGCCCACACAGGACAAAGCGGACCTGATACTCGTCCCAGGATCGCAAGTGACAAACCCTTTTCAATGCATAACATGCAGGTGTACGTTAGACGCATGAACATCTGACCGTGTCGCCAGCATTCAATGTCATCACATGTTTACCCCACAAGTTACACACATGCACAGTAGAAGCACAATGAAAACAATGGAAAAGTACGATGTGGTTGCTGAAGCATCTTCACACTTCAAATTCAGACTTCAATGTGGTCGTCACGGGATGATATACCTGCAAGATACAAGTGATGAAGAAAGAAAGCAGAAGGTCGTGAGGTAGGCTATGAGACACCACAAACGGTTCACCTACATGTCTGTTCAGGGCTAGTGCACTCACACGCAGAATTGTCATAATCGAGCATTTCCCAAACTGAGAAGTGCAATGAAATCCACTTGCATGCACAGGAGCAATTTTGCAATATTATGATACGCAATTCGACACGATCTGCGATGCTGCGTGCGATGTGCCCTGCTGTCATGATAGTGACAGTCACCGCCGTATGTTTTGTCAACGTCGCCCGTGCACTCTTCTGTCAAGTCCAAAGTGCTCACATACTTGGCAATGTTTTTGCAGTGATTAACTTTTATCCTAGTTATGTCACGGGTAACTTTAATGAAGTACCCGCAGGCCGTGTCGATCTGCACATCATCCACTCTCTAAAGTACTTGGCCTGCTTTGTCTGTGTATCCATTTCATGTGCGATCCACAAAATCGACTAGACAGTGGGTGCAATACGCTCTCTACCTGAAGACGTTCTTCTGGCGACATCTCGCCATGTACTTGGCCTGGCTTTGTCTGTGTATCCATTTCATGTTCGATCAACAAAATCTCAATGCACTACAGAGACTAGACAGTGGGTGCAATACGCTCTCTATCTGAAGACGTGAACCATTAAATTTTTTGGAAAAGTTATACGTACACCTGAAACGTAATGAAGTACAGGAATAGAGAGAGTGACTACAATACGCTCTCGACCTGATATAGTGATAACGTGAGTACAAGACACTCTCCACCTGATAACGTGTTAGAAGGTAACATGTCTACAGTCCCACCGTACCCTTCCGACACGACTGTAGACCATTACATTTTTTTGAGAAGTTATACGTACACCTTAAACGTAATGAAGTACAGGAATAGAGAGAGTGACTACAATACGCTCTCGACCTGATAACGTGAGTACAAGACACTCTCCACCTGATAACGTGTTAGTAGAAGGTAACAGGTCTACAGTCCCACCGTACCCTTCATCATTCCCCATTCACCATCGCGCGATACCCTGGCACACACTGGCAACATATCAATGGGGTGCCTTACCGTCGTCTAGAGGAGACGTCTTCGCAGCAATATTTTCCCTCCTGCGCATTCAGTCGCCGACGCGACAGCGTTCACGGGGCCGTTCCAGCTGCGGAAGACATTCGATTCATCGGGCCAATTCAGCAACAGGGCCGTGGACACACAGGGGGCAGAAGAGAGACATTGTTAGTGGACAAGAAATATGCAGTGGCAAGTGGCGAGTGCCGCATGGATGTCAAGTTGTCATGCACAATTCAGCTATTACTTACGGTCCAGCTAGTCCTGGTTCCTCCTCGTTCGTCTTCCTGCACGTCTGCACTTCTCCTTCCCCACCGTTGGCTTTGCGGTACGAGGGTGCCGGAAGGAATTCCCACCATGTATCCATGTACATGAAGTCCCACCATGACTCTCCATGTACATGTCCACGGCCACGTCAGCAGTTTGTATAGTACCGGAAGGAGTTCCCACGATGTCCGAAGGCCTAGAGCGGACGTCTTTGCAGCAATTCTTTTCGCCCTGCGCATTCAGTTCGCCGACGATGTCTCCAAAGGCAAAGGCCTAGAGCCTAGTAGAGGGGACGTCTTTGCAGCAATTCTTTTCACCCTAGTACCCTGCACATTCACTCCGCCGACACGACAGCGTTTACGGGGCCGTTCCAGGTGCAAAAGGTCCACGTCAGCAGTTCTCAACTATTTCGCGTACGGGATAGTCGCCGCGACAGCGTTTAAGGGGTCGTTCCAGGTGCAAAAGGTATCCATCAATGGCACTTTGCAGTAGGGGGTACGGAAAAGGGACCTCCTCGTTCGACTTCGTCGACTTCTGCAGTTCTCCTTCCCGTCAGGGGTACCGAAAGGGGCCTCCTCGCAGTTGTCCTTGCCGTCAGGTCCACGTCATGCAATTCTCAACTATTTCGCGTACGGGATAGTCGTCTTTGTCGTACGCGACATCGGCGTTTACCGAGTGGCATTGGCACAAAGCAGACCGTTGACGGGGTCACGTGTCAAAAAAGTATCAACAACGTGTCGACTACGTGTCGACCACGTGTATAGCGGTACACTCAGCGGTACACTAATTCTCGTGCCATTCTCGTGTCACAAAACTGGAACATCGAGTACCAGTATGGAAAGGCTTCAGACAGGAAGCCTTTCCAATAAGAACTGATGGAATTGTCTTTTTCCGTTGATTGGCCACATCACTGTATTGCAAAAACGTTTCAATCGGTTTGAATATTATGAGTTAGGCAAAAGTATTTGCAGAATTTATTGCGGATTGTTATTTCTCTAATAATCATCTACTTTTGTTTTGCTCCTTCTTTAATTTTTATCTCCTTCTATTGTAAATCAACAAATTTTGGCCGATGAGAAATAGAAACCTCTCGATTAGAGAGGTTAAGATGCACGTTATTTCCGACGTGACGCGCAGTTTCACGTCAAATTTGAAATCGATCGGTATTTTTGCTCTCACATGCATCCATTGCTCAATCATGCATCATTTGCCTATATGACAAACGTTGGCCTGCGATTTACTTTGGCCGGTTGGTACCAAGCGGCGAAATCAGCGAAATTAAATCGCCAGCGAACATTAGTTGATTTTAATACAGGAATCGGACTTTCTGGCCTTTTGGTAGTAATACATGTACATAATCATTGACCTGTTGAGCCAATGACGACGCAGAATGCATGGTTGCCTGTGGAGCACATTACATAACTTTACAGTCTCCTAAAATACGTATCCTGTCCGACGGCAAAAGAGGCTGCAGATTTAGTTTTTCTGCGCGTCGACGGGATGTCTGCGACGCGAAAGTTCAGCTCGCGTTATTTGGCTCGCACGTCGAAAAAATAAACGCGAGTGACCTGCTGCTCACGTCGAAATTTGGACATTACATAACTTTACAGTCTCCTATATAAATACGTATCCTGTTCGACGGCAAAAGAGGCTGCAGATTTAGTTTTTCTGTGCGTTGACGGGATGTCTGTCCTGACGTTTACTGGGACCGGCGCTGACTCTGCCGATCACGGACGTTCTGGACTCGACGGGATGTCTGTCCTGACGTTTCCTTGGACCGGCTTAGCCTGTGCCGATCACGGGCGTTCTGGACTTAACGGGATTTCACTCCTGACGTTGCCTGGGACCGGCGGACTCTGCCGATCACGGGCGTTCTGGAGTCGACGGGATCTCTCTTCCGACGTTTCCTGTGACCGGCACTGAATCGCTCGTTCACGCTTATTTTCGAGACGACGGGATCTCTCTTCCAAAGTATGTTTATGCTGACGCATCCTATCACCTAATCGGCGTCTATTCTAATTTAATTTCCTCCTCGTCTCCCTATTTCTTTCCAAATCCCCCTCTACATCAGGGAGTCGTATGCATAATACGACGAATATTGGTACGGTACGGGACAGATACAGGAGCCCTCAAATATTGTGGACAGCTGTTATGTACAATCCTGTAGAGCCTTTGTAGTCACAGATACGGGACAGATACGGGACAGATACGGGATAGCGCCAGGCGTGACACAAACAAACAAACAAACAAACAAACACACACACAAATACCAAACGAGAGAGCTTGGAAGCTCAGGGCCCTGCGCTATGTTTTGTTGCCTAGCTCCTCGTGCATGTTGTTAGAACTGATGGAAATGCTTTTTCCTTTGATTAGCTACATCATTGTATTGCAAAAACGTTTCAATGAGATACTGAAGTAACGTCTTCTGCATAGCTATGGGACCGGCGCTGACTCTGCCGATCACGGGCGTTCTGGAGTCGACGGGATGTCTGTCCTGACGTTTCCTGGGACCGGCGCTGACTCTGCCGATCACGGGCGTTTATCTTCTTCTTATTATTATTATTATACTGACGGCAACTAACATCCATTCTGATTGCATTTACTCGTGTCCCTACTTCGTAGTTCTTTCCAGAAAATCTCCCCATACAGCAGGGAGTCGTTTACATAATATGACTCCCTGCTATACATCTACATGACTGTATATACGGTAAAATTATTATGCTATCGGCCTACATGCGATTCCCGGGCTGGTCGACAGCCGGCCCAGCCAGCCTGTTAGTGGGATCTCGGCCTCGCACACAAATCCACACAAAATGTTACTGCACTGAATGCATTCCCCCGATACACTTCGCATATATACTCATTCTCTTGATGGTACCGTACTCTTGATGGTACGGGACAGGTACGGGATAGCGTCAGGTATGTCGATGGCACAAACAAACAAAAATATTGTGACCAGCTGTCTATGCTGGTACGGTACGGTACGGGACAGATACGGGATAGCAAAAGGCGTGACACAAACAAACAAACAAACAAACACCAAATTAAAGCTGTGTGGACCCTGGCTAGCGCCAGACGTTACTGAAGTAACGTCTTCTGCATAGCTACGGGAATAAAGTTATTAGTATTACCACAATGTTACGCTTGAGGTCTTGTAGCTGGCGGTGAATAGCACGGCGGAATTGCAGCAAACTGTTCTTGGAGTACGAAAGCTTGTTGATCTGCCTAATTTCCACATACGCATGCTTTAGGATTGAGGCAAGGTTGGTAGCTGAGATGGGTTTCAGATCACATTTTTTCTTATAGACTGTACACCAAACATCCGAGACACGTTGGTGGCTCGCTTCGTGTTGGTTGAAACACGGCTTTCTCGGATTCTGTCGATCTCATCCTCCGACACTTGCACAAATCGTTGAGACGTTTCTTCTACAATACTTGGCTCGGATGTTACACGTTTTTCCGTGGTGATCTTCTCCAGTACTTCGCCATTCGACAAAGTTGCAGTTGCGGTTGATGATAAAGAAAAATCAGACACTTCGGCTAGTTCGCTGGGTGATAAAAAATTGAAATAATTTGCAGCAGCCTCTAAAAGCTCTTGATCTTCCAAGTCACCTTCACAAACGCCCAAATCAAAGCTAGCCATTTTTCTCACGAGGACACGATAAGGACAAGCTTTAGAAGAAGAATGGTAAGTTTCTGTTTGTGCTTACCCTCGGCCTTGTCATTCTTCATGGTAGGTCAACTTGGATGCGTACTATAGATGGAATTGCATATGTAAGGCGCCGGTCACACATGCAGGCGGCGACACCGCTTTTGCGGCTGCCTCCAACACGCTGGCAGTGGGCGCTTTTGCGGCTCTTTTCTGCCGGCGGTCACACATGCAAAGGCTTTGGTACGCACGCAGCTTCACGGGTCTCCACAGGTGTCGTAAAACTTTTCTCTGAAAAAGACTGTAGCCTCAAAATTCCTTTCCTGCGCTGGTATGGATCGCAGAAACGCCCAGAATCGCCGACTACGTCGTGACCAGCGACTGCGGAGAGCTATGGAGATTGCCTCAATATTCATGTTGTTCAATTTCTCTTCGTTTGAATCTTGCGGAAGCTCCTTGAGCATCGGTGGACGCCTGAGTCGAGTCCCATGTCGGATGGTTGACCTCGAAATAGAGGGAGAGGAGCAGTTGCTCTTGGTCAGCAGTCCACTTCATGACGAGAGATGAAAAACTAATTTTTCCAAGATCCAAGAGATCCAACAACGACAACGCCGCAAAAGTTGCACTACCGCTTTTGTGTTTCGCCACCAATTTTTTGGTTGTGGCGCTTTTGAGATTGCCGCCGTGGCGCCAGTGGCGCCAGGCGCAGTATCCATGGTGATCCGGGGATATCCCAACTTTTGTGGTGCAGCTTTCGTGGTGTCGCAAAAGCGCCATGCATGTGTGACCGGCGCCTAAGGAATTCATTGTTGTCACTAGCCCCTCCACATAGACCCCCTCCCACAATCCCAAGCCAGCTGGCCGAAGGAGGGCTGGGGGGGGCTGGCGACGGCAGTGAAATCCTAAATATGCAGTTTCAGCTACAGTACGCATTCGAGTATGTGAGTACCAATGGGTACTGTACTAGGTACGCAGCCGGGTGTGATATGGAGCAGCAGGGGTGATATGGAGCAGCAGGGGTGATATGGAGCAGCAGGGGTGATATGGAGCAGCAGGGGTTATATCGGCCTTTATCGCCTTCTTAGTATTTGACCCCACTAATTTCCCTGATGCCTAAGCGGTCAAATATATCGCGTATTTGACTGCTTAGTCAAATACACGATATATTTGACTACTTATATTTGACTCCTTAGAACTTTAGACTTAGAAATTTTCTCTCCAACTTAGAAAAAGAAACTTTTGAAGAAAGCAGAAATACACAAGATGGGATTTGAACCCACAACCTTGTGAATCTCAGTCACTCTTCCTTACCACCCAGCCACTGTACTACCGATGCTGAACCTAGTTTAAACAATGATCTTGGCTTTCAATGCAGTACAATGCGGTATAGGCTATAGTATAATACTAGAATTACAAGGATATGTCGTATATGAAGAGAAACTATTGCGTGGAGAACACGATAAATAGATTATAGACCTCATAGTTGGTCTATACAGGATATATAGACCTCGTAAAAGACCTCGGGGACCTCGGTCTTTTACTCGGTCTATATATCCTGTATAGACCTCCTAACCGGTCTATAATCTATACATATCACCCGCCTAGGAAGGGCAGTGATTGGCCCATTCCTAGGAAACGGTCACCTGATATAACCGATATCCACTGTACTTGGACTTGTACCTTGTGGTGTTGCAGCATGATGGGTGCGTACGGTATTACTGTAGGACTTCGCAGCTGGAGCTGCATGGAGGTCCCATACCCACGTTTTGTTGGGATGTGTACGTGGGTACGGTGTGTGGTAAGGGGTCGGGGATGGAAGACTTCTGTTGACGAAGCTCTACTACTGTACATTGTACTTCACGCCTCAGCTCTTGGATTTCCAATTTCAGGGCCAACATTGTGCTGTAGGTGTTGGCGGATAATGCTCGGTAATATGGGATATAATGCTCTCAGTAATGCTCCACAAAAGGCCATAATATTATAATGCTCCAAATAATGCTGATAATGCTCCGCCGGATTGAATATAAACACCTGAACCTTCCGGTATTGGGCTAAGAAAAACGCTATAATATTGCACCCATGCTATGATAAACACATAATACAATATCAGGTAAACATGTACGCTAGATACAAACCCACACAGTCATACGCACAATCTGGATCCGCCTCAGAAACTCGGCTGAACTAACGGCCTCAGTAAGACCGGTGCCAGCTAGACACCAAGCCGTTTCTGATACGCCAAGAAGGACTCCTTGACCAGCTTCTGCCTCTGAGTTTCCCTCTCCAAACGGGACTTTCCTTGTTTGTGTCTCGCGGTAGCAATATGGGACATGATTATACTCTTCTTCCCTGACAATGTTGTATGGCATGCCAGGCACACTAACTTGCCGCAGTCGCTTTTGAGCGGCTCATCTGGGAACTCCCGCACCCGTGTTTCGGCACTGATGGCCACTTCAGTGCTCTGTCCATGAGCTACTCGCGTCCTTTTGGAAACATTTTCAGACTTGGCAATAGCTGTTTTCTGAAAAGACCGCTTCCTCGCTATCGCGGCAGGATCTGCAGTTTCCAACTCGACGACGTCACTATCATCAGAGGACTCCGCCAAAAGCTCATCTGGAGAAAGCCCAGCTTCCTCCTAATCCCAAGAACGGCATCGCGGCGAGTCAGCCATCAGCGTTGGCTGCTAGTTAGCTGGTCTTACACAATGGTCAATGTCCGGTGAAAGTCCAGCGTTACTCTAGTCTTCGACAAAAACATGGACTCTTGCTTCGATGAAGAATGTTTTTTGTAATATTGTGGACGGTAACCATTGGTAACCGGGCAAGGTCTGGAATGTGTGCGTGTGCGCACCTCCACCGTTCCATGCCGGCTCACATTTGTTTCGTTGGTTCGGCGTTGTTACCATGGTTACCTGGATCTTCAAAAAGTAAGTAGCTGGCCGAAGATAGACTTCCAGGACCGGAAGTTTCTGCGAGAGTTTCCACACTGTGCTGGACCACAGCTAGCTACAGTGCTGGCAACTGAAATCCGACCCCCCGGCCGGCGCGCCGCCCCGGGGGGTCGGATTTCAGTTGCCAGCACTGTACTAAGCTAGTACTGTACAATGTCATGCAAGAGTTCATAACCCCCAAGACTCAAGAGTGTGCAACAGGCATAGACCCAGCGCTCGGCGAAATTCCTACATTACGTCATGCGCAGCTTGTCATCCGAGGTAAATTTGGGTTCTTTGCGATTTCTGGAAACGATACCCTGAACCGCTCCTAAATCAAGGCTGTAGTCTCGACTTTTCGAAGCTTGTTTTTGAAGACATTTCGGACGTACATGTACAAGTCTTACTTTCTCAAAAACAAACTCTATCTCCAAGAATCCATGGACATCGCGACAGGAAGAAGTGGTTTTTAACGTGATTTTTAGGACTTTTTTGGACTTGGAGCAAAATTCTGCACACTTTCGCGTGTTTCCATGATACGACAAGTTGCGCACGGTCTGCTCACATTCAAATACAGTGCTGCCAACAAATGACAGCGTGCAACAAAAAAAATCTTTCCTTGCAAGGGCACATTTTCGGCCATAACTCTTGAACGGCTGGTCAGATCGGGACACAATTTTCAGAGCATTTGCAGCTATTCATGCTTTTCAACTGACTTAGCACTCAATATGAATTTACAAATTCGATTTTCAGCGAATTTTTGGGTAGTCTGCCACCTTAAGGCCGTTAAGGGGGCAGCCTACCCATAAATTTCATATGGCATTCAATTGACCGTAACTTTGGTGTTTCTCAATGGATTTGAGTGAAATTTTGACCACACACTCCTGCCACTATGCTGGCCCTCAGGACATGATTTACAAGTTCTTGCGCCTCACTGACAGGCTTTCCAGGCCGGAAAAACCCAATCTAGGATTGCGATACGAAATTGACTTGGTGAAGCAGCAAGGCGGACCGATACGTACGTTCAAATTTCTCCAAAACCTGACTGCGTGTAGGCGTCAAGAACTGTGCTTGTCTGATGACACAACCACCCGTTTTATTTTGGTTTTTCACCATAGAGATGCGTAGACGTAAACGGGAGTCGGAGAACGTACGCGTAGTTTGATGACTGCCTAACATGGAGGTAGACACAGCGCTTTGTACCGTGGTGTGATGAGAAGTTTCTCTTGTACCAGGCCACCAAGTTGCACCAACTTGAGGGTGCGGTCATAAGCCTCACAAGTGACGACCAATGCCTGATATTTGTATTTGTATGGGGCGAACCTCGAGGGCCTCGTCGAAGCTGCATGAGGAAAGCTGTAGCGTTGTCCGTGGTTTGTTCTTATCAGAGAGTAGTACATGTACTACCTGACACTATGTACTGTAGTATACTACATGTACTACCTGACACTAGCCATTGGCGGACTACTAGTATGCTCGGCCAATCGTCAAATTATGCTTTTGATTATGCCACAATTATGCCAACAAATATGCTGAATTATGCTCGGTTCCACTATGTATTCACGCTGTACATAGAGGATTGAGAAACCACGCGTACACACACGGCCATGTCCTAAGCATAATTTTTGTCTAAACCGAAAGATTATGCCGACCTTACACGTTGGAATATTATGCTGGAGCATAATTTTGGACGAGATCCCAAGATTATGCCAAATATTATGCCGGCATAACCCGCCAAGGGCTATGACAAGGAGTCGTAACTGGGATATTTAAAAAAACACATCTGCAGGCTTTCTGACAAAGCTGTATTACCGGTATGCCTCTAAGCATAATGTTTGTCTAAACCGAAAGATTATGCCGACCCAACACGTTGGAATCCGTATGTTATGCCGGAGCATAATTTTTTGACGAAATCCCAAGATTATGCCAAATATTATGCCGGCATAATCCGCCAAGGGCTACCTGACACAATGTGCAGTAGATGATTTCGATCTGATTTGTATGCAATGCAATTCAATTGGTGTACCCCCCCAGTCTGGTTGCATATTTTTTGGCATAATCATCTATTCCTCAAGAAGACTACATTTCTTTTCTGCAGCAGCAGTTAAACTGTAGGCTTTCCGGAGGTGATTGTGAGAACTGCATGGCTGCTACGAAGAGTCCAGTACAGTACTTTTGTTACCACTAGCATGTCAACGCCATCTAGTACCAGGGCCAATAGGCTGGGCTTTGCGCAAGCCAAACCACTGGCACTGAGTTGGACCAGCTTGTGCTGGAACAGTTCCGCCATTTTCACAAGGAGCTCAGATGTGCTGAAGCAGTTGGTGGGCAGCAGCCAGCTGTACTCGAACTCGTAATCGTATACAGCTGTGGCTGCTCGGTTCTGGAGAACCTTAGCCTGGAGCCACTGAGCCTGAAGCTGTTCATGCCTGTACTGCTGTAGTGCCGTGAAGAATCCATGCTGGTCTCGGAGTGACCTACACGACGTCGCATCTCCATTATAATGATGCCGATAGGCACTTTGTATTGTGCATGGAGCGAGTGAGTGAGTGAGTCGGATTGCCAGATTAGCCCAGGAAGGAACACACGTGCTGCTAATATAATAATATTATTACACATTACACACCACGTCACATACTTCCACCTTGCGCACAACAACAAAGACCGAAGCGAGGGCGACCTAGAAAACAACCATTAACCACACAACCCGCGGATCCTGGCTCACAGACTCTGCTTGCTCCGCCGTCGCTGGTGGCGGTCGTGGAGGAGAGTGGGCGTGGTGGCTCATCGGGCCGGCTTGTGTCGCCGCCTTTGCTCCTGCCGTCGGTGGTTCCTTTGTCAGTGCCCCCGGCGGCTTTGGTTGAGGGCTTGAGGCGGTGCCACTTGCGGTCCCGATCCCACTGCCTCCTCCTGATCCTCCGCCGTCGGCTCTTGCGGCGGTGGAGCTTGCCAGTGACAAACCGCGAGCAACACCGACAGTGGCATTAACACTACAATTGCCGACTCAAAAAGACCTACCTTGCGTATCAACAGCTCCCACACCAACACCAAGAACGCAATCTCAAATTCTCCCCATTGTCGTTTGGAAAGCCGGTGCTTCCCTCTTGGATGCACATGTTTCTTTTCTCCTATGTATCGGCGCACAGGAGTAACGATGATTCCGAGACCTTTGGTCGGAGGAGTTACTTTTGCCCCGCCCCCACTTCCATCCAATATGCCACCGCCCCCGCTGTGCAGCATCTGATGGTTCTGTGGTACTCAGTGAAAAAAAAAACAGAAAAAACAGCAACCACAACTAATCCACCATCCAAGCTTTACGCCCACTATTGAAAGACCAAGACGATCAACAGCCAACTACAACAGAAGCTACGCACTCAAAGGACAAGGGCCAAAGGAGTGACATGGCAGCAGGGTGACGATCTCCAACAGCCCACTGCCTCCCTCCAAGGGTCCCTCAACAGTCTTGAGGAGTGGGGCCGCAAGTGGCGTATCTGCTTTGAGCCAGCCAAGACACAGCGCATGACTCTACATCGCAAGCACGCCCCCCCCCCCCCCCGCCCCTGCACTCCACCAGTCACCTTTGGAAGTGAAGCACTCCCGGAGACAGATACCCTGAAGCTGCTGGGAGTCATGCTCGACCCTACTCTCTCCTACAGAGCGCACACTCGCAGTGTTGCACTGCGCGCCTCCCAAAGGCTGGGTTTTCTACGAAAGGCAGCACCCATCCTGGACGACCATGGTCGAGTGGCAGTCTACAAGGGATTCGTGCGACCCCTACTTGAATATGCCCCACTGGCATGGTCGAGCGCAGCCGCAACTAACATGGCCCAGCTGGATAAGGTTCAGCAACGTGCCCTGCATTTCCTGGGACCTGGAACCATCCGCCAAAGTCTTCAGCTTCGCCGAATGGTGGCAGCCCTGTCATACTTTTACAAGCTGCACTACATTCCAGGGCCTTCCCAGGTAAAGGCCATGCTGCCACCAACCAAGCCCCCTGCCGTAGCTAGCATGTGCACCCGGCAAAAACGTCAGACGCACCATGGCTTCCAGCTGAAGTGGACACCCCCTCGCACAGCCCCTGACTACCTCCTGCGATGCTTCCCCTTCTTCGCCATCACACCCTGGAACAACCTGCCGGCGGACCTCCTGCTTCACGAACCTCATTCAAGACGCCTCCAAACCTTCAAGGTGAACGCCAGTATGTAAGGATCTAATCCGAAAGAGATGGCTGTGGTCCACACAGTACCTGTGACGATGATAATTGAGACCCATTTAGTATTAATTTGACCTTTCTACTAGTACTTTGCTTGTTATGATTACTGTTTTCTTTTTTCTTTTTCAAAATGTTACGAGTTATGACAAACTGTCCACCAACGTAACCAGATCTTATACTTTCTTCATCATAACTATATTGGCTCACCATCCGAGTTCAAAATTTTCTTTTTCCCTTTTGGTTTAGTTATTACACGTATTATTTGGTGCAACACTAGCGCCCCTTTCTCGCACCAAATTATTATTTTTGCTACTTGACCATGCAACCCCCCCCCCCCTTTTTCGATGCCAGGTTGCAACGCTAACGCCGAGACCCCTGGTTGGTCGAGTTGTTCCCTGTACATCAGCACGTCGTCCCTACATCCCCTGTGTCTTGTTCTGTGTTTGTCTCCACACGTCTCTTGTAGGGCTGTGTTCCCAATAAAAATAAATAAATAAAATAAAATAATAAAGGGTGATGGCCGAGTCAAGTTCAATAGACCGGGTCAGGCGGGATAGACGAGACAGAGAGAGAGCGCAGAGGAAGCGGATGATGGAACGGACGGCGAAGGCAGCAGTGAGTCGGAGGGCGATGATGGGAGTGATCGTGCGAGTGAGAATGTTAGTGTTGTGCGTAGGTTTCGTGGTAGCAAGTCTTCAGTGTACAATCATCTGCTAGCTAGTCCTGATTGTTGCAATTCGTATTCCGACTCTTCTTTCACTGTATTGTGCCGTGGTCGTCATGGTTATGGACTACAGTTAAAAGTTTTGGAAGCTATCTATCAGCGTCTGTACAAGCCTAATTTGTGTGTACAGAAAGATAGTATAATTGGGTTGAAATTGTTCAAGTAACGTGTCGTGTTTGGTGCGGCCAAGCTTGGCCGTTAATGTTCTAGGTGGAATGTACTGCTGTTAGGTGTTATCACTTTGTCCTTCCTTCTTTCTTTCTCTTGTTTGTTCATTTTTCCATTTGCAAGTTTATTGTTAGCACACGCATTCGTTATTGCTCTCGTTTTCATTGCTAAAATTCACACTTGTAAATTTTCACTGCTGTTGTTCTTAGTGTTATTTCTCTAACTTAGATTTATAATGTTCAATTTTGTTTCAGTGTCCTTTAGTACAACGACGATAATCGATTCCTGATGAGTGTTGTACGAAAACTTGTTGTTGTTTCTTTATTTTACTTCACCATATGAACAGGCAAGACTGCCTTCTCACCGGGGCTATTGGCCCACGGCTCTCACAATTATGATGAAAATGTTTAAAATGTGTATGAAGAAGAAAGGAACGGAAAAGAAGATGAAAGGAAAGGAAAGAAAACAGTAGGTATCAATTTTATGAAGGGGAGGGGGTATGAAATGGGTATTATCATAGTTGATGAGAGAAGTATGATATCCAATATTCTTGTTCTATAGACTATTTAGTACGGGCTTTTCTTGAGAGTCATGCATGGGCAAGGCAGGATTCAGTGGCGTGTCCAGGATTTGGCCGAGGGGGGGGGGGGGGGGGTTGCGGCCGGGATCAAGGCGGGATGGGGTGGGGGTAGATGACATCATGCTACTGTCCCAGGTCAGCCATTTTGAAAACCGATGTCAAGAAGCTCCTCCTGTAGCCCCCTTCTTCAACAGTTATTCACCCGAACGGCCCCAGAGACTGTTCCGGAGGATCGGCGCACCACACGGGGACAAGTGTCGAACTTGCTTCAAATTCCCTTTCTTCGTGGGCCTGCGGGACGATCGACCATGATGTTTCGGGGAAGCATTCTCTGGAACGCTCTTCCCTCTGATTTTAGAGTGATACGTGTCCCTGGTCCCTTCCGAAAAGCTCTTTCTGCCATTGATATACTTACTTTGTGAATATCCTCGTTAAACTTTTATTATCTGCCATAAATTCCAACCTTCTCATCTATCAATCATTTGTGCATGCATGTCTATAAAATCAACCACGTGTTCCTGACTCCATGAGATTGTCTTTCTATTCTTTGACTCCATGAAATTATTGTCTTTCTATTTCTGACTCCATGAAATTGTCTTTTATAATTTTTTCCTTTTCTTCTTTTGGTCCTTTCTGTCTTATATTATTATTATCATTTCTTGTTTTCCCTTGCATATCATCCCTTCATCAGTCTGTGAGAACCTGTCCTATGGGCAGGTGAGAAGGCATCTCTGCCTGTTCATTTGGTGAAGTAAAGTAAACAACAACAACAACAACAACAACAAGCCGTAAATCTCACACACCACGAGCAGTATTTCTGTAAACGCAGCAACAATGTACATTGTAAACTTCAAATTTGCCGTTATGTGAGCGAATCAAGTGCAATTATTTATGCGAGTCCAACAATTTCTCACCGCTCTCAAAGAGTCGAAGCATCCTTTACATAGGCAGCGGTACTTGCCACTGTGCGCTGTTCTTCATGTTCTGGCTGCTCGCTGACAACAGGTTCTTCCACGTCTGGCGGAGTGTGACTGTCAGTCCGCTCCGAAAGTTCAACTGGAATAACAGCGACTTCATCACTCCCACTGTTTCCTGTTGGAGCGGCAGCAGGAGTTGCGCCGCCACAGGAACGCTTTACAAAAATTCCAGGCTCTGCTGGCTAGAGCTTGGCCTTTTGGGATGTCCCTGAGACATCGAAGAAAAGCCTTAGAGTCAACCAAAACACGATTCGAACGAGGATGATCGCCTGAGCCCTCGGCATTCGAATCGTGTTTTGGTTGACTCGATCGAAGACTTTTCTTCGATGTTTGTACCGTTGAAGACGCGTCGAGCACGTCCCAGCAGGGATCACACTTTATTGCATTTCACGTGAGGGTTGCCTGTACTACAGCCAATGAGCGCTCTTGCTCAGCGGTCTATATTTCTCGGTATTGCCCGGCAAGTTATTGCCCGATCAGTTACATGTACGCGCATGCGGACTGTCATTCTTGTACTTTGTGGTTCGTGATCAGATCAAGTAAATTTTAGTTGCTACAGTTCGGAGTTTCAAATTTGAAACACAAAACAGCAATTATCACCCACACGCACATCAAGCAAGTGGAAGTTGGGGTTGCCGAGCTGCTGCGGCTGGATCATATCAAGTGTTTTGTAACAGAATTTGTAATCAGCGAATTGTTTGCAACAATGCATTTATACCTGGCGGCCCCGCAAAGCGGGATTGTAGAAAATTCTGTAACAATGCTGGTAGATGGCAGGCAGTGCAAGAGATTAAGGCCAATGATCCTAACTAATGCTGCTGTGCCCTTGTGGGGCACGGCTATGCGCAGGTAGTCAAATGACTGCTGGGACCGGACGGTCCTGCTGTATGCTGGGGCCAATTGGCCCGGCTGCTGGACACAATGTGTCTATGCTGGGACCATGTGGTCCTAACTAATGCTGCTGTGCCCATGTGGGGCACGGCTGTGCGCAGGTAGTCAAATGACTGCTGGGACCGGACGGTCCTGCTGTATGCTGGGGCCAATTGGCCCGGCTGCTGGACACAATGTGTCTATGCTGGGACCATGTGGTCCTAACTAATGCTGCTGTGCCCATGTGGGGCACGGCTGTGCGCAGGTAGTCAAATGACTGCTGGGACCGGACGGTCCTGCTGTATGCTGGGGCCAATTGGCCCGGCTGCTGGACACAATGTGTCTATGCTGGGACCAGCTGGTCCTGCTGGGACCATGTGGTCCTGCTGCTGGGCAGCGCGTGCCGCCAGTGCTTGAAAGCTCATGCAGAGAATTGTTCCAAAATGAATTCAGCTGAGGGGCTTTGCTTGCTTCCCCCCTTTCTGGAGGCGCTAGAACTTAGAAGTGGGTTGTGGTGGGCGGGAGAAAATTCGCACAACACTGCTGATATTGCAAGCCAAGGTGCTCAAACAAATTTGTTTGCATAGAAAGGTCTCGCTGCTGTTCTCTGCCAGCAAGGCTGCGAGTCCCACGCTGGCGCATGTGCCATTTTCCCACGCTTGGGGACGATGTACGATGACAGCCGGCGTTGCGGACTGCCTGCGAGGCGCTGGCCGCGAGTGCTTCTGTGGCATGATAACTTTGGTTTGCCCGTTGCAAACCTACATTTATCACCCACACGCACATCAAGCAAGTGGAAGTTGGGGTTGCCGAGCTGCTGCGGCTGGATCATATCAAGTGTTTTGTAACAGAATTTGTAATCAGCGAATTGTTTGCAACAATGCATTTATACCTGGCGGCCCCGCAAAGCGGGATTGTAGAAAATTCTGTAACAATGCTGGTAGATGGCAGGCAGTGCAAGAGATTAAGGCCAATGATCCTAACTAATGCTGCTGTGCCCTTGTGGGGCACGGCTGTGCGCAGGTAGTCAAATGACTGCTGGGACCGGACGGTCCTGCTGTATGCTGGGGCCAATTGGCCCGGCTGCTGGACACAATGTGTCTATGCTGGGACCATGTGGTCCTAACTAATGCTGCTGTGCCCATGTGGGGCACGGCTGTGCGCAGGTAGTCAAATGACTGCTGGGACCGGACGGTCCTGCTGTATGCTGGGGCCAATTGGCCCGGCTGCTGGACACAATGTGTCTATGCTGGGACCATGTGGTCCTAACTAATGCTGCTGTGCCCATGTGGGGCACAGCTGTGCGCAGGTAGTCAAATGACTGCTGGGACCGGACGGTCCTGCTGTATGCTGGGGCCAATTGGCCCGGCTGCTGGACACAATGTGTCTATGCTGGGACCAGCTGGTCCTGCTGGGACCATGTGGTCCTGCTCTGCTGCTGGGCAGCGCGTGCCGCCAGTGCTTGAAAGCTCATGCAGAGAATTGTTCCAAAATGAATTCAGCTGAGGGGCTTTGCTTGCTTCCCCAAGAAGAGTCAGTGGTTAGTGGCAACCCCGCTTATACACACTGCTCTTAGCCATATTTTCTTTCTTGCTTTCTTTCCGCGGTTGAGTAAACGCTGTGCTACATGCATGCAGATAGGCTTAGCAGTGACAGTGCGCAACACAATGCGTTAAAGAGTTTGAGTATGTGGTCCAGGCTGGAGCAGAGATCCTTAATCGGACAAGCTGCTGAGAGGTCATATTCTCACATAAGGGGGTGCAGAGTGCTTAGAGTATTTTGGGCAGGATTGATACAAAAACAGTGCCCAGCAGCACGCGCATGCACACATGGCAGTGTAGCCGGCTCATTGCTGGCCAGTAGGCAGGCCAGCCGGCACACGGAGGTACGTTTTGTACATGTCACTAGCCCAGCGGCCGGCCTTCTGGAGCTGCCAAGCTGAGGCATTCCTTCCGGCCATTGCAGTAGCCCCGCCAATCCTGAGGGAGTGACTGCTAACACCCGGATCTAGGGCTCTCGTCATCCAGTAGTTCACATCTTTGACTGTGAAATATTGCCCACTTCGGAATATGAACAGCGGTGACGTCGTTGGCGTTGCGTGGCGGATAGCGTGGTACTTGTGCGTTGCTTGGACAGGGCAGAGCTGGCTGCCGGACCATGGCTGCAAGATGACTTACCCCCAGTGCCACATTGGGAGGTCTTCGTTATCCCGAGTCGTATGCTGATCTGAGTCCCAGTGAGTGAGACTTGACCCAGGGTCAGAGTGCGGCCATTCGAAGCGGAGCGGGGAGAGGCGGCAGTATCCTCGCTCACTATGAGCAATCCCGCAAAGGCTGTCATGAAGGTGGCCCAGAGCATGCACCTGTCCGATTCGCAGTAGTGGGAGCGCTGGATCACGGTCAAGAGCTGCTGCAGGTCTGATTGGGTGATAGCCTGGCGTTGACATTGTGTCGGTGCTGCTTGCTGGCGGTGCTGCCATTGCTGACGCTCCGCTCCCTTCAGGGCTGCTGTAACTCTATCGTGCTGAGTTGTGTGTGACGGCCCACCATGGCAGAGGAGGTAATACCTCACGGCGGATACATATACTCGGATGGTTGCGCTAGATCTGTGACCGGGTACGCAGTGGGTGATGAATGCAAGTAAGTCATTTACCGACGGCCTACTCGGCTGGCATCCCAGTTGTGTACACAGCTTCAGATACGCCCCAGACCCTGGCGGGTATGTGCGGGCAGAACTTGGGGCTACTGAGTCCCTAATTAGGTCGCCGGCCTTTATCAGTAGCGTCTGACGGAGATGATGTGCTCTATTGAAGTAGTCTGTTTGTTGGCGTTGGGCAGCATGATGCGCCCATTGTTCTCCCCATAAAGAGAGCGCAATGGCAATTGGGTAGAGTTCCCGCCAGATAATGCTGCGAAATAGGCCATCCGACTGGTCTGCTGACCATGTGCCATAGAACCACGCTGTGTTGTAAAGCCCTCCGAAACCGACGCCAGGCGTGTCAGTGAAGAGCTGAAGGCTGGGGGACTTGGACCAACTAATGTCTCTGAATAGGGCAATGCCATTCCATGGGAGCGCCGATTCGAGCAACTAGTATGATAGCTCTGCTCGGGACCGCTAGAGCTGAGCTGGCAAATGACTCCGCATGGAGCAAATGACTCCGCATGGAGCCGGCAAATGACTCCGCATGGAGCCGCCAATGACTCTGAGTAGAGCCACCTAATGCTAAATATAAAGGTATGCATGACAGTTGAGAGCATATATTCTCATGGATTGTAAGAATACATTCTCGCGCCACATATATACTGGTACACACAGATTATAGACAGCAATAGCGACAACACGCAAATTGAAGGGTAGTTGGCCGCAGCCAGATGTGAACCGAAGCACGAGTGAGGCATGAAAGCAAGCACTGAGAACAGAGTGTGTCTCAAATGGGAAAGATGTGCATGCGGATAACAGAAATAGGCCATGATGCAGAACCACTTGGGACCGTCAGATTAATTTTCCTGGACCGAGCCAGCCGGGAAAAAACCCTCGCGCCGACGGACGCAGTAGTGAGGGAAAAAACCGGGTGTATAACCCCAATGGCGATTTGGCATCATGTAGGCATGGCAAGCACATATTGGCAAGAGATAAAGAACACGCCCGATGCCGTATATGCAACAGAAACATGTTGAGCGAGAAATACAACGTCATGTGTGCGCCAGAAACGTGAGTTGAGGTAACGGGTGGGAGGTTGGGAAGGAAAGTGTGTGGGAACAAATGTTCCGCAAGTTGCATGCTCCAGAGTCAAAACAGCAATGACAGTGCAAGAGACACGACTAGCGCATGCGCACGGGTCGGACCAGCTTCCGGGGCTGAAAGATGCATGATCAAGCGATGCACACCCGATTTATTTGGCATGACACCAAGACATGCCCTCTCGCCCCAGGTGAGCATCCACAACATCAGGGTAGTCAAAAGCTGATCTAAGATTCTTGCTGAGAGTAGAATGCTTAACACCCTTAGGACGTGATGCTGGTCTACCAACAGTTTGTTCAGGTAGTGTGTGCGTTGCATGCCTACAATGATGGACAACACTGCCCACGCTTCGGCCCAGGCCACTGTCTATACTCGACTCTCGCTGTTTCTGCTATGCTGGGGCCAGCACTACTGACCCATCCGAGTCGTTCTCGAGCCTGAAACGTTTGGCTGAGGGTTCAGCGGGCACTGCTGAGGGGCGCAGGAGCCTGAGGAGGAGTGCTAAATCTACGAACTCCCCTCGCAGCACTTTCTCCACCACTCTCGGCCACATGTGCAACACACAGGGGACGGGTGTGGGCATGTGGTGGAGATGCATGTACAGGCACGTCAGAGTCAAGCCTACCTCAGTAGTACCTGCCGAGTTCAGGTCTTGTGCGCAGGCGATATCAGCATCCGGCTCGCCAGAGTCGTCCCCGGAAATGGCTTCTCGGATGGAGGAGCGGATTAGCTCGCGGATCTCCTGGTGCTGCTGTTTGAAAACGACTCATGATAGGCTAGCTAGAAAATTCGCACAACACTGCTGATATTGCAAGCCAAGGTGCTCAAACAAAATTTGTTTTTTTTAAATTCGCACAACACTGCTGATATTGCAAGCCAAGGTGCTCAAACAAATTTGTTTGCATAGAAAGGTCTCGCTGCTGTTCTCTGCCAGCAAGGCTGCGAGTCCCACGCTGGCGCATGTGCCATTTTCCCACGCTTGGGGACGATGTACGATGACAGCCGGCGTTGCGGACTGCCTGCGAGGCGCTGGCCGCGAGTGCTTCTGTGGCATGATAACTTTGCCTTTGGTTTGCCCGTTGCAAACCTACATCTAACTTGATCTGACTACAAACTACAAAGCACGAGAATGACAGACCACACGCGCGCGCATGTAACTGAGCTGACAATAACTTACTAGTTCCAGCCACATGAACCAGCCGCCTCAGCAGGTGAATGCAACCTTGACATCGATATCGATGCGTTGGTGAGCAGCCGACGAAATTGACGAACTGAATGCATTCGAGACGAAGTTGTGGAGCCCATCCCAGTTTCAGTTCCTGTTCCAGGACTTCCTACACGCAGTGCTCAATCACGAACAACAACACCATCGATATCGTAAAGAAATAGAGAATTTCAAAACCACAAACGATGTTTACCACTGAACAAGTGTGTCGGGAGACTGAGAAAGTCGGAAAGGTTTCTCTCCATTTTCTGGAATGATTGGGTCAAGCATGCAATAAATGATTTACTGCGCCTCATACGCACTCGTACACGGGCAATACCGGCTTGATACATGACCTCACGGCTGGCGCCGTTCGCCGGGGCGTTCGGTCATGTATCAGCCGGTATTGCCCTTGTACTCGTTTGTACTCGTGCAGTAAATCATACGTACTGGTTAAAGGGGAAGTTAAAGCAAAAATTAAAATTTCACCAGTTGTAGTCTTCGGGGTGCTGAGTCGAATGGTCTTGGTCCGAAAAAGCTGAGACGCTCCCTTCCTACTTGAATCCCAATCGAACTCGCGCACTTCCACCGAAACTGGGTGACTGCGCCCTACTAGATGGGGATTTGTATGCAAAATGTCACTAAAAGCGCCATTTCGTTCTTATAAAAGCACGGATGACCGCGATTGGCCCATATGTTGTAGTCTTTTGGACGCTGAGTCGACTGGTTTTGGTCCGAAAAGGCTGCGATGCAGCGTTCCTCCTTTATTCCCAATCGAACATGGTTGAACAAGCGGTCACGTGCTCCTGCGTACACCAGTCACCTGGTCACCGTGCCTGCAGGGTACAACTTACTAGCCTGTTTGACCTTTTTTGGGTGCAGTCCTGTCACTCGAGTTGAACTCGAGTTGAACCTTGGTGTGAAAGTTGTCGCCTGCTGGCGTGGTGACCAGGTGATTTGGGCACCCAGGAGCACGTGACCGCTTGTTCAACCATGTTCGATTGGGAATAAAGGAGGAACGCTGCATCGCAGCCTTTTCGGACCAAAACCAGTCGACTCAGCGTCCAAAAGACTACAACATGTCATATGGGCCAATCGCGGTCATCCGTGCTTTTATAAGAACGAAATGGCGCTTTTAGTGACATGTTGCATACAAATCCCCATCAAGTAGGGCGCAGTCACCCAGTTTCGGTGGAAGTGCGCGAGTTCGATTGGGATTCAAGTAGGAAGGGAGCGTCTCAGCTTTCTCGGACCAAGACCATTCGACTCAGCACCCTGAAGACTACAACTGGTGAAATTTTGATTTTTGCCTTAACTTCCCCTTTAAGTTTAACACAGTACACAGTCGACAGGTCACCGTGTTTCTGTAGCCGTGCATGCTCACTGTACGTAGACTCTACTCTGTAGACTGTAAACATGTACTGTACTAGTCTGGTCGTGCTCGTACACACTAGAGAGCGGTTAGAGTTTTGCTAGCTCCTGTGTTTTTTGAATTTCTTGACGTGGTATGCGTTGATTTCGAGCTAGTTCTTCATGGCAACGAGCGGAGGTAGCGCAGGCTCCGGCACTGGCCGGTGTTGTCAATGCAGTGGCAATTCCGTCTGCAAAACGAACTGCAGTTGTCGAACGAAAAGTAGTCTTTGTATTCAATGTACTCCTGGAAGGAACTTTAGATGCAGGAATCGGCAAGATCGGTTAGCTGCTCCCGTACAGTCCAGTTCAAACCCAGCGCCAGCGGGGGTCATTACCGTACCTTCCGCCGTACCTGAGCCAGTCACTGTATCCCAACCCGGAGCGAGTCATAGCACTGCTAGTACCGCCGGTAGTAGTAGTAACGATAATGTGTCGGAGTCCCAGCAATTAGCCTGGGACACCCTGGACCAGCCATTTGACGTTCACACCCTACCCACGGAATCATGCACATCCACAGCAGCGGACACATCACCGTCACTCCCAAGCACCCACGGTCTTAGCGAGCCACCAGGTGCAGCTACTCAACTGCTTGCCAATCTCGACCAGAGTCAGGTTGACCCTCCTGCAGTACCTGTCTTACCCACCCATGGCCAAAGTGATGTAGCTTTGAGCCTGGGCGACCACGATGCCGACTCTACTGGCCAGATTGTTTCTGCGGCATACGAGGAAGCTGTGCACTTCCTGCCCAACCTTTACCAAGTGTCACAGGGAGGCGCGGGCGCCAAGTTTGTGAACCTGCTAGCAGGTCTCTATCGAAGGTTTGGTGAGGGCGGGGCAGGAGAAGGCCTTGCACTCAAAACCGCAATGGTCGCGACCCAACTACTCCTGCAACAGCCAGTGGATTGCCGTGACCGGTCCAGAGAGAACATCGTCAGCACCTGAACCGCAGACTTGAACTATGGGAACGTGGTGATATAAACAACCTTATGCTTGAGGCCCGCACCATCCAAGGGCAGCTCAAGCAAAGGCATTGTCATTCAGGATACTCGAAGAGTAGACGGACACCTCATGACGACGCTCGGCGATTCGCCAATCTGGTTCATGAGGGAAAATTGCCAGCAGCCTTCGAACTCTTGATGATGATGGCGCCAAAGGAGTGCATAAGCTGAGCGCAGAAATTGATGGCAAGACTGTTCGTCAAATTCTGGAAGACAAACACCCACCAGCGGGGCCTGTTCAAGAAGATGCGGTCATACCAGACGCACCCCCACCACCGCCGCATCCAACATATTTTGCGGCTATCAACAGGGAAATCATCCGTCAGGCTGCACTTGACACACAAGGTGCAGCAGGCCCCTCAGGAATGGACGCTGCTGCATGGCGCCACTTGTGTACGGGTTTCAGGACGGCATCTGATGCCCTGTGCGATGCGTTAGCCTAATGTGCAAGACGGCTGGCATCAGAACACATTGACCCATCCTCACTCGATGCCTTCCTTGCCTGCCGCCTCATTGCCCTTGATAAGGACCCCGGAGTCAGGCCGATTGGTGTCGGCGAGGTTGTGCGACGGATTATCAGCAAAGCCATCCTCAAAGTCACCAAGGCTGACATAATCCAGTCGGTCGGTTGTCTCCAGCTCTGTGGGGGCCAAGAGTCAGGCATAGAGGCAGCAATCCATGCCATGAGAGAAATCTTCCAGCAGGACGACACAGAGGGTATTCTCTTTGCAGACGCCTCCAACGTGTTCAATCGCTTAAACCGTTCTGTGTGTCTCCTGAAAGTAACACCTATGCCCCGCACTCGCCGTAGTCCTTACCAACACGTACCGACAGCCCGCAAAGCTGTTCGTCGACGGGGAGACCCTTCAGTCTGCTGAGGGCACAACGCAGGGGGATCCCCTCGCCATGGTGATGTATGCTCTAGGGACGTTGCCATTAATCCGCGAAGCCGCTGCAGCCAACGCCGTACAAGCGTGGTACGCTGATGATTCTACAGCTGCAAGTAAGATAATTCGTCTCAGAGAATGGTGGTCTATCCTGGAAACGCGTGGTCCAGCTTACGGCTACTATACGAATGCTGCAAAGTCTGTGTTACTCGTCAAACCACAGTTCCTCAACATCGCGCGGGAAGTGTTCGCCGACACTGAAGTTCGCGTAACCGCGGACGGTCACCAACATCTTGGAGCTGTCCTGGGCACAGAGCAGTATTGCAATCAGTACGTCGCTCGAAAGGCAGAGCAATGGTGCAAAGAAGTCAAGCGCCTCGCAACCTATGCACTTAGCCAAACGCAAGCCGCCTACACTGCATTTAGCCAAGGCCTCAAGCACAAATGGCCATTTCTGGTTCGTACTGTACCAGGAGCAGCAGATCTGCTACAGCCACTTGAGTATGTGATCCGCAATGATTTCATTCCGGCATTGACAGGGCGTCACCCACCGAATTCGGTGATCCGCGCTGTGCTTGACCTTCCGCGTCGTCTCGGTGGTCTCGGTATTGTTGACCCCAGTCTGCTGAACGATGAACATCAGCGCTCTCTGTCCATCACCCATCCACTCATTGACAACATCATCCAACAGCAGTCATCCATGGAAGGCATATCAGGGCGGATGCGGGTACTGAAGGCAACAGCTAGGACAGCCGCTGGAAAGAAGGAGAATGACCATGTCGTCACCCTGATGGCCCAACTCGAGCCAGACCTGCAACGCACCCTACAGCTTGCCTCGGAGAAAGGCGCCTCAAGTTGGCTGACATGTCGGCCATTGAGAAGGCATGGCTTCACCCTGCACAAGGGCGCCTTCCGCGATGCCATATGCCTCAGGTATGGATGGGATCCTGATCGCTTACCTGCAACATGCGCGTGTGGAAAGCCATTCTCGACCACCCATGCCATGTCATGTGCCATCGGTGGCTATCCCTCGTTACGGCACAACGAGATCCGAGACCTAACAGCAGCATTGCTACGCGACATCGCACATGATGTTCATGTTGAGCCGCACCTCAAGCCTGTGACCGGTGAGCGCTTTCCGCTGCGGTCCACCATCACGGCAGAACAAGCTCGGCTGGATGTAGTTGTCAGCGGTCTACACGGTGGACGGTTTGAGAGGACCTTTCTAGATGTCCGGGTTTTCAACCCATTTGCCCCCTCAAATCGGAAACCAACGATCGCTGGCAGCTACAGAAAGCATGAAGAGGAGAAACGGAGGAGCTATGAGAGTCGCATTCTCAACGTTGAGCACGCTTCCTTCATCCCCGTGGTGTTCAGTACGACTGGTGGCCAAGGGAAGGCAGCCTCCACTCTCTTTGGCCGCATTGCAGGCATCAAGTCTGAGAAGAATGGTGAGCCTTTCTCTGTGGCAATGGCTTTGATCAGAGCCCAGCTGTCCTTTGCTCTCGTGAAGGCGGCCGTGGCATGCCTTCGTGGGCATCGCCACAAGTCGAGCAGGCATGACCCTCATGCATATTCTGCCACACTTGCTGTCTCCGAGTGTCATCTGTAGACAACCTGTCTGTTTCCCCCAGTTTTTCTCCTTTTTCTCTGTATCATTTTGTATGTTATAATTTCCGCGGATTCCAGTTTTTCTCCTTTCATTATAATTTTAAGCGCAGTTTAGCGCGTATTGGCTTATGATTTCTTTTTCTTCTGTTTGTATTTAGTGCTTGACCGGTTATTATTTTCCTTCTCTTTATTTTGCGCTACATATTATTATTTTTCTGGTGTAAAAAAAAACTGTACTAGTCTGTAGTGTGTACAATCAACACCAGCTCGACCGCGACCGTGCAACCGCTTTTGGACAATCTGTCCCCGGGGAAAATTGCGATTCCGCGGCCGCGTTTTTTTCTGTGTTTTTTGCGATTTTTTAAAAGACCGCGTTTTCCGCGATTTTCCCGCGTTTTTTGAACTTTTTTGTTGCACTACACGTACACACAGTTTTTCGATTTTGACAGCATGTTACAAGGCGAGGACGCGTAGTGCTCCTGACTACAACCATAACCCGGTTGGCAGAGTCCCGGTCTTGCGACCATTTGAACCGTATTGGGAAAACCCAGGTTCGGACCCTCGTTACTCTACGGGTTACTCTACGGGTTGGTAGGATTTTTATAATTTTCGTTTTTTGTGTTGTAGAAGTCGTCGTGTTGCCGCCGTAGTATTGTTCACGTTGCTGCCGCTGCAGGGATCACGTCTGGAAGGATTTGTGATGTTATTTTCTTGTCTTCCTCTGTAATTAAAATATTTGTAAGGCCACACTGAAGAAGGTCTGTGGTTCGACTCACCCGACCGACCGTAACTTTTTTTCGGCGGGCTGTCGTGTGACTGACGTACGTGGACTGAACACGTCCACGTCTACGTGCTGTGCAGCGTGAGCATGAGTCTGCGGACGCAGGCGGCTCCTTTTGGACTTGACTTGTTGTTGTACTGCAGTGCAGTGCAGTGAGTGGTACGACTGCTGCCTTGTGCTGGTAGTAGAGTCTACTCGATACGACCACCGGCAGACTGGCGAGACTTATTTTGAAGTGACCGTCCGGTTGAGAGTGATTGCCTCGTTCCAGATTAAGGACGGCCTTCTGTTTTGGGATGAAGGACAGACGAGATTGCACTTTCCTCCTGTATTGGGAACGATATTTCACCTGTACCGGTAAGTTGCTGCTCCATGTGTGCAAGCCGCACAGGAAGCGTCGATGGAAAAAGCCCATGTATTCGTGCACGCCGACACCAAACTAGCAATACATGTACCGGTACATTGTACAATTTGTACTTCGAAGTAGTTCCCGAACTTACTTTCAACGCGCATCGTTCTTCATTTGCTTGATGATTTGGACAGTCAGAGTCACCGCTTGAAGTTATTCTCTTCTCGTTCCAGAGCTACACAATGTTTCAAAGTATTAGCCAGTGATCCCTTTATACAACATGTATGGCATAACACTGCGTAATAATGCCGATGTACTGGGTGTCTAAAGGCAGTACAGTGTATTTACATGTTTTTCGATTTTGACAGCATGTTACAAGGCGAGGACGCGTAGTGCTCCTGACTACAACCATAACCCGGTTGGCAGAGTCCCGCCTTGTAACATGCTGTCAAAATCGAAAAACATGTTAAACTACCAAGCAAGGCTTCTGTATATAGTGTATTTACATGTACTAAAAAATATATTTAAAAAAAAAATCCGCCCGCCCGCCCGTAAAAAAAATGTCCATGTTAGTCGAACCACACACCTTCTTTAGTTTGGCGTAATTTATATTTCTTTTTTCTTTTGTTCTTTTTCTTTTTTCTTGTTACTACGCGTCCTCGCCTTGTAACATGCTGTCAAAATCGAAAAACATGTTAAACTACCAAGCAAGGCTTCTGTATATAACGTACACACAGTGCACTGTTCGGTCAGCAACGTCTCATCGTGGCGGCTTTTTACTCAAATATGACGAGTGTTTACACCAGAGACTTGTAACTGATTGATTTCACTACATACTCACTGAAAATTGCCGCGCATCAATATTATTCACCGCATATTTACCGCAAATTATGCCATATTATGCCGCGTTTTTTTGCGATTTTTTTCCGCAATTTCCCCCGGGGACAGGACAATCGTTTCAGGCCGCGCGCACCCCGAGCCTAGTCTAGCTCGACCCGGCGCCCTGCCTATTATTTTTCGAAACCAAGGTCAAACTTTTTGAGGGGGGGGGGGGCGCGCCCCCCCCCCCCCCCAAACCCGCCACTGGGATTTGGACTAGGATAGAGGACAAGTACATAATTGATGGGCTTCTGTTCAGGCAGAATCTGTGAAGAAGACATAGTAGGCACAACATCGGAGAGCTAGTTGAGGAGGGAGATAAGGTCATAGCCAGACAGCAATGCTTGGAACGTGTGGCGTACGTCGCAAGCGCGAATATCAGCAGGGAGAGAGTTCCATGTGGTACTGCCAACAAAGGCGATAGAGCTAAGGCTGAGGGACCAGGTAGGAACGGCACTCTGAGCAGCTGGCTGAACTGACCACGCGTGACACAACTTCTGTCTACATCCGTGGCAATGAGGGAGTAGTAGGATGTGAACAGTGAGCTGGCTCTGCCATGAAGGCAGCTGTCGCGAACGTCGCGATGAAATACATGTACATGAATTCGGAATAACCAATTTATATTTGCATTACATGACGATGATTTTGTACTCTCTTGCTTGCTTACGTTGTGGCTGATTCCACGCTTGGGTTAGCCGAAGTCTAGTTCCCCATCGTCCTTTCTAGTGATTGATTTCATTCTACTTCGAAGTAGCTTCGAAGCAATCCTTCGTTTCTCTATTCTTTGCATTTCGTTCACAAACAAATCCTTCGTTATGTTTTCGTCCCGTGAGTATTTTCGCGCTCTGGATTTGTTTTGCTCACGCGTGACTTTCCTTTCTTTTTGTTATGCATGACCATGATGACGTATTTGGTGTGACGTATGTGTACGTGACCACGTGACTGCGTGTTCACTAACTACATACTTGACTGTACAGACACTAGGCTAGTGCATTTTAGCGATTCGCTCTCCTTGCTGTTCACTTCTTCTCCATTTCTGTTTTGTCGCTGCACTAGTTCCTTTTGTTACCATGCCACGTAAATGAAGGTCGTGGTCGCCATTTTATGCATGTTCTTTGTGCGCAGTTGCCTGTGGATGCAGCTGCCTTTTTCCGTTGAAATTTGATCTTGTTTGAGAAAGAAACAAACTTTCCAAATCAAGAAACGTAAATGTCTTTCATGTCCGTTGAGTCGGGATCTTTATGATGTCGCGAGTCACGACATGAAAATTTGGTGCTGAAACCCCGTTTAATCAACCATGGCCTCGACGGAAGGAGGAACGTCAGGGTCCGGACAAGCAGAGTCAGGCTCCAACAGTGATACGTCGAAAATGGATACGGTCACCCTACCGGTGCAACTGACTTCTGTAAGCAGCTCAATTCAATGCCTGGTGCGAGATCTGCAACAGGAGGAGCACGATGCTGACCGGTTTATTGCCGGGCACGTGCCCCCGAATGACGTTGAAGACTTCCTGGTAAGCTTTGAAAGCATTGTCGAACGATTAGAAATCAAATTGAATCAATTTTCGAATGGTGTTGCTCAAATGCCCGCATCCACCAAGGGACAACGTGCCCAAGTTGAATCACTGAAACTGGAAATCAATGGAATGACAGTCTTGGTAGAATCAGCGGTCTCAAAAATCAGAAAATTAAAACAAGTGGCAATCAGACACAATAAACAAATGGCGATGGTCCAAGCCCCATTGCCAGCGGAAGATCCGCATGGTATTCAAAACCTTGTCAATTGCAAAACAAAACAACACAATCTCTATTGGATGCCATCCATACACTCACCAACAATGCTCCTGGGCGTTCCGAATCACAGTCCACGCATCCCCATCATGTACGATTTCCAAAACTGGAATTACCAAATTTCAGGGGTGATGTCCTCAAATTTTCCGAATTCTGGGATGTATTTCAATCCACGGTACACGACAAACCGGCTTTATCCCACGCGGAGAAACTGGCGTATCTCAAAACATGTTTGTCGGGCACGGCACGCAACGTCCTCGATGGGATCGTCCTCGACAACGACCACTACCCAATTGCTGTCGAATTACTCAAAGAACGGTTCGGCAGGCAGCAAATGGTGCTGAATGCCCACTATTCAGCCCTGGTCGATCTGCCACCGGCCTATGACACGGCCACATCACTGCGCCAGTTGTACGACACAGTTGAAATACACATCCGGGCGCTCAGTGCTATTGGCGAAGACTGTGACCAAGGGATTTTTGTGTCTCTGATCACGTCAAAGCTGCCGAGTCCTGCCATGTTTCAACTGCAATTAGCTAAAGGTGAGGAGACGTGGTCCGCCGACCGCCTCCGCAAACATTTACATGACTATATCATGGCAAAGGAAGCAGCAGCTCGACCAACATCAGTCGGTTCTGCACAGTCAAGCATGACTGTACCGCGGTCCACGAATGCCAGCCCTGGCGACATGCGGCCAGTCCAGACGTTGGCAGTTTCGGTCAAGAAACCACAACGCGCAAAATGCTTCTTTTGCAAGGAAGCCCATTACACAGATGAATGTGACCGGTACAGAACTAAGACCAGACGCCAGCAAATCCAGGGTCGGTGCTTCATTTGTTTCCGGGACAGCCATATGGCTCCGGCTTATCCAAACCCCTGGGCTTGTGCACATTGCCACAAGAAGACACACCACCGCAGTCTCTGCCCTTCCAAATTTGGAACTGGCCAACAACAACAATCGAAACCACCAATCAAAGCCAACACAACATGTGCCACAGCTCCTAGCTCTCCCAGCCAACAACAGGATGCAGTCATCCTGCAAACAGCAGTAGCCACAATTGGCGGCGCCACAATTACCCAGCCCGCGCGGCTCATGTTTGACACTGGGTCGTCACGGTCTTTTATTACACACGAAGCACAACACGCACTTCAACTTGCTGCCAATGGTTCAGACACCATCGCCATGGCTGGCTTTGGCGACAGTGCCCGCAAGGTTGTCTGTCTGCCACGTGTGCAACTCTCTGTCGGGTGTGATGATGGCTCCACCGTTACGGTCATAGCCAACGTAGTCGACAACATCACATGTCCCATCCAACGCTTTCCACTCGATTACACCAAATATCCGGTTCTGCAGTCTGTAAATCTTGCTGAACCCACACCCCTTGCAACAGAGAGCGTGGTTGTCGACGTACTAATTGGAAGTGATCATTACCATCACCTCATTGGCCCTCAGGTCATATCCGTTACCGCTGACCTAGTGCTGGTCGAGTCCAAGTTAGGGTTTATTCCGTCTGGCAAAGTGTCTGGTGATACGCCCCCAGACACCGTCATGCATCTGTCGGCGGATTCCATAGCGGATGACACCTTACCTGCACTCGAAGATCTGTGGAGCCTTGAGAGTCTGGGCATTAATGACGACCCAGAAACAACAGACAACGACATGGTGAGAGAACACTTCAACGCCACAATACGCAAAGAAAACGGTCGCTACACAGTCAACTGGCCGTGGAAGGAAAAAGCTCCGCAAGTGAACTATGAGCTGGCCAGAGGTCGACTCGTCTCCCTAATCAAGCGGCTTTCTACACAACCAGACATCCTACGACACTACGACCAGACAATCAGAGACCAACACGCAAGTGGTATCATCGAGGAAGTTCCGAATGCCGTGCCCACTGGGCCGGTCCACTATTTGCCACACCACTGCGTCCAGCGTCAGGCCAGCACAACCACCAAACTCCGCATCGTATACGATGCGTCAGCAAAAACCAACAAGGATGGAAACAGCCTCAATGACTGCCTTCACAGCGGCCCCAGCTTGCTTCCCGACCTGGGTGGCATACTGGTCCGTTTTTGCCTGTTCCCTGTTGGGATCACCAGCGATATTGAGAAGGCATTCCTCCAAGTGGGCCTCGACGAACCAGACCGGGACTACACCCGCTTTCTGTGGCTCAAGGACATTTCTCTACCAGTCTCATCAGCAAACCTGGTGACATATGTCGAATCCCGTTTGGTGTTATTTCCAGCCCGTTCTTGCTGTCTGCCACCATTCATCACCATCTCGACAACAGCAACAGCACGCTCGGTTCTGAAATCCGCGACTCCACTTATGTGGACAATGTGATAACTGGGCGCAACACGGCTGACGAAGCCAGTACTCTCTATGATTCTGCAAAGAGCCTATTCAACGACGCCGCTATGAATCTCCGTGAATGGTCATCAAACAGTGATGAATTTAACCACACCCTGCCAGACTTCGACAAAGCCACATCCAACAATGTGAAATGCCTCGGCCTGGCTTGGGATACGAAAGAGGACACTCTCAATGTCATTTCTCCTAATGTGGCTCACAAACACGCCAACACCAAGCGCAGCATCATCTCCGCTGCTGCTCGCTTTTACGATCCCGTTGGCTACCTGTCACCTCTGTTTGTTCGAGCCAAACTTCTGATCCAGGACATCTGGAAAGCAAAGCTCGACTGGGATGATCCGGTTCCCAACAGCATTGCAGATGATTGGCAGGCTATTGCCCAAGACCTGGACAAAGCCGACACGTTCAAGCTACACCGCTTCACTGGTCTTGACCCAGCATCTGTCACTCGCCGCGAACTTTATGTGTTCTGCGACGCATCCGAAAAATCGTACGGTACGGTTGCCTATCTCCGTGAGGAAAGCGCCACAGCTGTGGCCACAGTCCTGCTCGTCAGCAAGACGAAGGTAGCTCCACTCAAACAAATGACAATTCCTCGTTTGGAGTTGATGGCAGCGCTAATCGGTTCTCGGCTTATCAAATTTCTCCAGAACACACTGCCATTTGATCTCCACCGCACTGTTCTGTGGTCCGATTCAACTTGTGTTCTACACTGGATCAATGGCACGAACCAGCAATCTGTGTTTGTCCAGCGGCGACTAATGGAAATCCAGTCGAATCCGACAATTGCATTCAAGTTCGTCAGTACGGATTGCAATCCTGCTGACCTACCCTCGCGTGGCGCGACAGCTGCTGCATTGCACGACAGCAAACTCTGGTGGGAAGGTCCTGAATGGCTACGCGGTGATACCAGCTCACTCGGTGAACTACCATCCCCTTCACTTGCCACAGCTGCAGCAATGGTCTCAGAACCACCCACTGAGGTATCTGTCGCAATCAACTCTTGCCCTGGGGAGGGTCCTTTCATCTCTATCGAAAGGTATTCCTCTTGGTCGAAAGCGGTACGCGTAATGGCTTACGTGAAACTGGCAGTACAGAAGCTGCAAGGCAAATGCAAACAACAAACACAACTAACCACAACCAATATCAAGGAAGCTGAAATGGAATGTGTACGAGTTATCCAAGGTCAAGAATTTGGTGAAATTAAAAATGCAATTCAGAAAAAACAAAAAATGGAACTCGTTACCAAACTCGGTCTACTTATCGATACCAACGGCCTAATTCGGTGCGCAGGGCGCATGAAGAATGCTAGGTTTCCAGAATCTGGTCCAATACTGCTGCCACGGAAACATCCTGCCACGAGGCTAATCGTGCAACTGTGCCACGCTCGCGTTCGGCACTCCGGTACTAGCCAGACGCTCATGGAGGTGCGTAAGCGTTTCTGGATAACTCGTGGGCGGGCCACCGTGCAGACAATATTGCACAGCTGCTACCACTGCAAGAAATGGGAAGCGAAGCCATACCCAATGCCGGATTTTGCTCCACTGCCGAGCAAGCGTGTTAACAGGTGCATACCATTCTCGTACACTGGTATCGATTACTTCGGCCCAATGACAATGACCAAGGAAAGCGAGAAATGCAAGGTATGGGTTTGCCTGTTCACATGTTTGACTACCCGCGCAATCCACCTCGAGCTAATGGAAGACATGACAACAGCCTCATTTCTACTGGGCTTTCGTAGATTTATTGCCCGTAGAGGTACGCCGATTGAAGTTTTGTCAGATAATGCAAAACAATTTCACACTGCCTCGAACGTCATTGGTGAAGTTTGGAATGACGTGAACCACACCGATGACTTTACTTCGTTCTGTGCTACGAATGGAATACAATGGAAATTCATAGTACAGCTGTCTCCATGGATGGGCGTCGCATACGAGCGCTTAGTACAATCAGTGAAAAGGGTCCTACGAAAGACAGTGGGCACTTCAATTCCAAACCGTGATATGCTCAATACATTTCTAATGGAGGCGGAGGCGATAATTAATGCACGTCCACTGGTCTACGTTGGAAACGAATTGGATTTTGGTAATGTTCTTACTCCCAACCATTTCTTGTCTCTAAACCCGAAGTTGGGCACTCCTGGTATGGAGGGAGACTTTGGTAATGACCCAACGTTTGAGCCTGACACGTCTTTGGCTAACACATTGCTAACTGCCTGGACGGATGGTCAACGCCTACTACAGACTTTTTGGTCAGAATGGCAGTATTCGTATCTACCCACGCTACGTGAACGTGGTCAGACTGCACTTCCGCATGGAAGACTACAAGCACATGATCCACCTGCTGTGGATACTGTTGTCCTAGTCAAGGAAGAAAAGATGCCACGCGGCTCTTGGTTAATTGGACGAATTGACAAACTGCACAACAGTAATGATGGTGAAATCAGATCTGCAACAGTTGTTTTGCCATCCAAGCGGCAGATCCAACGTCCACTAAGTCTGTTGTACCCAATTGTGCAAGCGGAGAATCACGATGCAGCGCACGATGACCCGCCGCTCGCACAACCTGCACAGCCTGTACAGCCTGCACAACCTACACAGCAACAACCAGCTCGACCAACACGCCGTGCAGCCGCTGGTTCCCGTGCCAACCTGAAGAACCTAATAAGTCAAGGTGCAGTATAACTCTGTAAATAGTCTGCATGAATGTATTTATACACAGTACACTCTCTTGTTGAACACTAAGCAATCACCACACACTCATTTACACTTTGTCTACACTACTGCAATTGCAATCGCTCTTCTTCTCTGTTGTGGGGAGTGTCGCGAACGTCGCGATGAAATACATGTACATGAATTCGGAATAACCAATTTATATTTGCATTACATGACGATGATTTTGTACTCTCTTGCTTGCTTACGTTGTGGCTGATTCCACGCTTGGGTTAGCCGAAGTCTAGTTCCCCATCGTCCTTTCTAGTGATTGATTTCATTCTACAGTCAACTTCGCTAATAACGACTGCGGATATAACGACAATTCGCGAATAACGACCGAATTTCCATGCCCAGAGCAAAGTCCCATCTAACTATATACATTTAGCTTCGGATATAACGACTATCTGAATAACGACAATTCGCGTATAGCGACATGCTTTTAGTGCCCGTGGTCATATTCACTGCTTGAATAACGACTTTCTGGGCTTTTGACAGCTATTTCAAGTACCTTTCAGTCAAGTACATATACCTGTCATGCAGAAGTACCAGAACCTATGGTGCACCGGTGATGGATAATTATTGCACACATGCAAGAAAATGCAGCCAAGGGGGGGGGGGCTTTTTCTTCCTTTTTTACGTTGGCTTCAAAATTGTTGGATTTACCAGCACACCTATACATGTATGTATACAATGTACATGTAGTTGTACATGATTGTACAGTAATCATCATACATGTACATGTCTCTGGCCCTGTAGATGGCTCAAAAGGCATATTTTTCAATTGATTTCCCTTGCATATTGAATTTTTAGTTCCTTTCAACTGCATTATGAAAATAAAGTACACATTGACATAGAGCAAGAAAAGAGCTTGATTTTGATATGCATATCATACTATACAAAATATGGGTTCACATACATTCAAATGGGACTTCGGTTATAAGGACACTTCGCGAATAAGGACACTTTTCTGATGCCCCGCCGAATGTCGTTATTGGCGAAGTTGACTGTACTTCGAAGTAGCTTCGAAGCAATCCTTCGTTTCTCTATTCTTTGCATTTTGTTCACAAACAAATCCTTCGTTATGTTTTCGTCCCGTGAGTATTTTCGCGCTCTGGATTTGTTTTGCTCACGCGTGACTTTCCTTTCTTTTTGTTATGCATGACCATGATGACGTATTTGGTGTGACGTATGTGTACGTGACCACGTGACTGCGTGTTCACTAACTACTTGACCATGTTGACTGTACAGACACTAGGCTAGTGCATTTTAGCGATTCGCTCTCCTTGCTGTTCACTTCTTCTCCATTTCTGTTTTGTCGCTGCACTAGTTCCTTTTGATTGATTGATTGATTTTATTTTACTTCGCAAGTTCAAACGGGTTCCTGGCCCAGTTATATGAAAGCGAAGGATAGAATTTGCCAAAATCCTAATGAGCAACAGCATAGGCAATATTATCATAAAAGTGGAGTACTATGCGAGCGAGAATACTGAGAAGAAAGGAACATGTCAAAACCTGACGAAACACAACCTATTTCAGGCATACATAAGGAAGGCAGGCTAGCTTAAAATCTTGCAATCTGGATACGGTGCGCACCTCTCTAGGCAAACTGTTCCACAGCAATGCTCCTGCGGTGGCGAATCTCGTTTGGCCACACCGACTGCGAGCTGGCTGGCTGAGCAGACCATTGGCATGCTGATGGCGCGTACTTCTGCCGCTGCATGCTGCTGGTTTGAGAAGCTGGGCTAGAGCAAGGCTAGTGGAGTCATTTAGACAACGCCAGATGAAGATCAGGAGCTTTTGTTTGAAAAGTTCAGTGACGCGGTAAATCGAGTTGGCAGCCAGGAGGGGCTGCATCGCGGAACATGGCGGGCTGCCATCAATGCATCGGATCGCCCGGTTTTGCATGGCTTGCAGACGCTGAAGTTGGGTCACGCGGAGGGCTGCAGAGAAGCTGCAGGCACCATATATCATATCCGGCATGACAATAGCCTTTACATATACCTTGCGCGAGCTGCGGGAGAGGCATCGACGGGCTCGCCACAAGGCGCCTATCTTCCTCGCAACTTTGGTCACTATGGCGCTGACGTGTACATCCCAACTCAGGCGGTTGTCAAGAAAGACACCAAGATACCGCGCAGACTTCACTATCGGTAGAGAGGTATCGCAGCACACGATAGAGACCTCAGGCCCGGCATGTTGCGGTGAGATAGTCATTACCTGGCTTTTGGAGGCGTTTAAAATTAGGCCGCGTGACTTAAGCCATATGGCGAGATCAGTGACAGCTGAAGAGACGGATTTGGAGACTTCCCCAGCGGAAGCTTTTGAATCATACAGAGCAATGTCGTCTGCGAATTGCACGCTGGGTATTGGCGATGAGACCGATTTCACATCACGGGTGTAGACGTTAAAGAGAACAGGCCCCAAGACGGAGCCTTGGGGCACACCACAGGTGCAGTCAAGAGCACGACTTGTGGCCGAAGCGACTGTAACTTGCTGCCTGCGATCTGTCAGGTAATTCGCGAACCACTTCAGGGCGACACCAGAGATACCAACGTCAAAAAGGTCTTGGATGAGGATACCATGCCGGACTTTGTCAAAAGCCTTGGACATGTCGAGGAGGCACAGCCCAGTTACCAGACCACTGTCCTTCGCCTTCTGCAAGCTGTCCGTGAGAACACAGAGGGCATCCTCAGTGGAGCACTTCTTCCTGAAAGCAAACTGAGAATCAGGTAGGGCATTACTCAAGTCTAGATGGCGAACTAGCTGACGCTGCACCACTCTCTCCAACAGCTTTGAGACAACTGGAAGGAGGGAAACAGGGCGATAATTGGTGGGGACTGATGGGTCCCCGGTCTTGTAAAGCGGTACAACGGTCGCCAGCTTGAACGCCAAAGGAACCGTGCCAGTACGGAGGGAAGTGCAAAACAGTACTGCTAAAGAGTATGCCAATAAATCGGAACACTGCCGCAATAGCGAACCCGGTATGCCGTCACTTCCCGTAGCTTTGCGAGCATCTACCTGCTGAAGGAGACGTTGAACGTCCGATGGAGTTACAGGGGAGAACTCGGTTAGGGAGACAGGCCCGTTGGGGCCACACGGAACGCCGAGATGGTCGGGTCGGTTTGTGTCTGTAACAATAGAGTGGAACGTGTTGCTGATCTCATGGACGTCGCAGCACGGATCTTGACGGCACCGTGAGCGCCCTGTCACGGCATTGAGAATTTCCCAGGACTTTCTTGGGTTACCAGCATTCTCTTTGCACTGGGTGGCGAAGTACGCATTTTTCTTTTGCCGAGAAGCGTTCCGAGCAATGCTACGTGCTCGTTTGAACTCAGTGTGAAGATTTCCATTCGTTTTGTCCTGTCTCCAACGTTTATGAATGCGACGTTTTCGCTGCATTAGCCTGTGTAGTTCTGCGTCTACCCACCGTGGTGTGGACTGTCTGGGAGGTTTTGAGTTACATAGTTTTTGAGTTATCCATAACGTGCATAAACTTGGCATGCCATTCTCTCCACATGATATTTACATCATTGAAGTCAGAAAACTCATGCAGGTTGGCCTCACAGATATCATGACGGAACGCGGTACTGTCTATCTTATGGATTCTTCGCATGTGCCTTGGGGCCTGCCGTGTAGTCCGGGGAACATCGACCTGGATATTGCACTCCACGGCACTGTGATCACTGATATCAAGAGGTACGACAGTAGCTACAGTTGCATGGGTAGGGTCAGCCAGAATGAGATCAATTATAGTACCATTCGGACAGCGGGGAGTTTCACGAGTGGGTTCTCTAACGATGTTCTTGAGGCCATAGGCGGCACAGAGGTCACTGAGATAGTGATGCTGGGGACCAGGCTGTTTTGGGTCCATGTTGACGTTGAAGTCACCAACCATTGTAATGGAGGCCGATTGCAGCTTGGCACGCAGGATCACCGCTTCTAGGTCTGTCCAGTAAGATACTGATTCCCCGGGGGGACGGTAGATACAACCAATCAAGTGGCAGCCAAGTGGACCTTTTATTTCCAACCAAGCAGACTCGATCTTGTCGGAATGAAGGTCAGAACGGGCTCGAATAGGAAGGTCTTGGTGGTAATAAAAGCAGACCCCACCACCCATCCGGCCGTGCCTGTCATTACGGTGTAAATTGTAACCATGGATACTAAGTTCTCCGTCTGCAATTTCGGGACTCAGCCACGTCTCCGAGATACCCAAGACATCGTAGCTGCGGTCGCGGATGAGGGCAGCTACTTCTGCACGCTTGTACCGTAGGCTACATATGTTTATGGCGCCGATCTTGAGAGGCGCTGCGGTCTGGGTAGGTGGAGGGTGTACTGAGGGTGACTGTGCATGCGGAGTGGCAGGATTCCTAGGGGAGAAGGGTTTGGCAAGAGGGTTCAGCGGCATGAGTGTTCAGGAGGAGATAATTTACAGAAGAAAACGGTATATACAAATAGAGCAATAGATGGGCTGGGTTCATAGAATGTGGACAGTTTTCAACGAGTACTTACTCAGTGGCTTCCTCTGCGGGCAGCTTCAACTCTCTCTGCCAGCTTCTTGCGCTCACGGTTTGAATACTCCTTAGCCCACGCAATTTGCGGGTCGTTCAAGGCAGAGGCAGGTGGTTCAGTGCGCCCGGATAAGACAGTGGCGGAGAAGGTGTGTTTGCCTGCTGCACATCTGAAGCCTTCTTCATCAGGAGAGGGGGTTGTCCCGCTGCTCTTTTCTTTGCCTCCAGGTTGACTGAAAGCCGGCACATGGTTACTGGTATCAGTTGTGCCAGTGCTGGTCCCATTGGCTAAAAGTGCCTGGCGATAGCTGTTGACTGAGGCAGTGTTCAGCCCTGCGTTGCTAGCTGCACCTGTCTCCACACTGACGACAGCTGGCTCTGCAGCGGCTTCTGCGGGCTGGGTAGTCACCGTACCCGTATCAGTGGCTGTACTGACGCTGGGGGGAGGGTTTGTACTCGTACCGGTTGTGTTGCGGTGCTGCGTTTGTGGAGGCCGGGAAGCTGTAGACTGTGCCCCACGGTTGGGACATGCTTTAGCCTCGTGGCCACTGTTGTTGCAGCGCCAACATGTTTGCTGTTGGCTACGGTGCCATACTCGCAGTTTCAACTGACCTACGGTAACCGTAGATGGAACTGGTGATCGGAGGACCAGGCTGAGAACATGGGTGCCAGTACTTATTTCCAATCCCTCAAACAATACTTTTTTCTGTTGAGGCGACCGGCCCGGGGGGGGGGGGGTCGACCCAACAATTCGGCCGAATTGGCCCAGCGCAGCACACAATTTACTGTTTTGAAGCCCGACAGGGCACCCAAACACATGCAGATGGGTTAAGTCCACCCCGGAAATCTCGCAGAGCACCTGCTTACCGGAAATCCGGATTCCTGCGTCCAGTATCTTTTCCCGCTCAGCAGAACTCTTCACTGTAACTACGCAATGTCCAGGCTTGCCCTGAAGGTCCACCTGGCAGACCTGACTTATATCTACCTTACTCTGCTTGAGCGCCTTGGCGTAAAACAAGTGGTCTGCAGACCAGTCCTTCTCAATCCTAAAAGAAAAGGAGGCCGGAGCAGGAGCTCCAAAACTGCCAACCATCTCCATCGTACTCGAGAGGTCAATTTACTTTGTTACCATGCCACATAAATGAAGGTCGTGGTCGCCATTTTTATGCATGTTCTTTGTGCGCAGCTGCCTGTGGATGCAGCTGCCTTTTTCCGTTGAAATTTGATCTTGTTTGAGAAAGAAACAAAGAAACAAACTTTCCAAATCAAGAAACGTAAATGTCTTTCATGTCGTGTGTGGAAGACGAAGAGAAGCAGACGTTGCACGTACAACTGGTGGAGCTGAGGCATAGATAGTCTGGCAAATAGGGGAGCAGTGGGGGTCCTTCTGGGAAGTTGGAAGATGGCTTGGCGTATGCCAGACTTAGGGCCGTTTCACACGAGGTACAAAATCGCGTACATGTCACATTTCCGGTTATGTTCCCTAGGAGATGGAGCACTTTTGGCGCGAAATGTGAAACGCATCGTGTACGTTTTCAGCAAGACCAGGAGGGGTGTAGAAAGCAGGATATACCCAGCGTTCTACTGACAAACTTCGTTTTCCTTGCATTGTGATCTGTCGTCGTGTTTGCTTTTTTTGCTTCTGTTTGCTTTCATTGCTGGTTGCTGGTTGTGCCTTCCGTTTCGGACAATGCCTCGCCAAATATTCTCTGATGACCTGGAGGCTAGACTTATTGAGTTGTGGGCCGACTATCAAAAGTCAAAAAGTGGCCAGATGGTGAAGCGTATTGTGAGGGAAAGGGAGATCACCGAGAAACTCAATGCTGCGTTCCGCTCAGGATGGTTGAATCCAGAGAAAAACTTGAAATTACACTTTGAACAAGCGAGGGCAATGCAGTCCTTCTACGCCTCGCCATCCTTTGCAACCTCTCTCGTCCGTTCATCTTTCTCTCCTTGTGGCGATCAAAGAAAACGAGAATCAGGGAGAGAACATCTCCTTGCCAAACTAATAATAATTATTATTATTTTGTGTTCAAAACTCCCGCGTTCGCGTGCGGATTCCATATTTTACGACTCCTGTGCGAGGCAGGTCAAAGCTGCCATGGCAACTGCTGCTTGAAAAGCATGTTGCGACACTCGTGTGAAATCACGCGCTGTGTACTGTGCCTAGAACGCCCATTCGTGAAAAGCCATGTATACCTCGTGTGAAACGGCCCTTAGGCCTCGTTTACACGACAACGATTGAAAAACGTTTTTCAATCGTTTTCGAAACGTTTTTGCTGTTTACACGAAAACAATAATCGTGTACCCTGCAACACTTTTTTCGGCGCGCAATGGTCACGTGCAAAAAGTTGGCCTGGCGCAGGCTGGCGGCGACATGTTTTGAGTACAAGGCTCGTACTAGTAAAACGTTTTTGCCGTTTACACGAGAACGAAACGGAACGAAAACGATTGAAAAACACTTTGAGGCCGTTTTTCGTTTGAAACGTTTTTGAAACGTTTTTCAGCGTTGTCGTGTAAACGCTCTTATCAAAATCTGTGGAAGCGTATTCTTTTGAAAACGTTTTTGACAAAAACGTTTTTCAATCGTCGTGTAAACGAGGCCTTAGCAATGCGTATCAGTCGATGTAGCAGCAGTTTGGATAGAGCGGGAAAGAAACAGTTTGAGGCATAGCAGAGAACAGACTGGATCATACTCATGTACCAGGCCCGACGGGCATTGAGTGAAAGGCACCGTCCATGGCGCCAGAGCTGCCCGATTGTAGTAGCAGTCTTGGCAATAACGTCCACTTGGGGCTTCCAGGACAGTTGGTCATCAAGCATGATTTGAATCCTTATTTTTTCTCTACACTATTTCTTCATATTTTCATCGTTTTATTGCACATTGTCGCCACCGTTTTACATTGCATGAATAAAGTGTGCACAAATATCGATTCAGCTTGTTATATTGATTGCGGTTATCAAATTTATTGTCTCCTCGCCATTTGTTTAATTTTTAAATTATTACATGTATAATAAACTATAATTACATGTATATGTATATGCCTTGGCTTGTGGCATGTTGTGGCGCATGAATCACGGAGTGCATGCAGTCATGTATACGTTAATGTCAATAATAAGTAATAGTACAGTCATGTAAGTATTGATAATAATAAAATTATTATTGTATGTATGTAGTGACTCTGTCAGCTGTACTAGTACTACTGTCAGACTGTCACTGCCTAGCATGCCTGTACTAGCTGTAGCTGTCAGTAGATCTCTGTGCGCGGCATGGCACTGCTTGGGCTTGTGCAGTGTCATGTTGTTGTCAGCGTATTTTTAAAAATGCGCGCATAAACACACACACACACACACACACACACACACACACACACGTGTACACACACACATACCTGTCCTGTCCTGTCCTGTTGAGCCACTGCCATGAAGGTTACGTGGGCCCCGGAGGGGCAGCTGAGAGAGAGGAGGAGCACACAGCCCTGTGACGATCCAGGTGATGCGGTAAGCGAAATCGGCGGGAGCTGGCGCAGACACACGTGAAACCCTGACGGTCCTAACGGTCGGACGACTACAAGTCCGCGAGCAGCGATGACGGGCGCGGCCACGTGTAGACGCAAAGCAGCGGTCACAAGCCTGGCAGTGAGCGACGCAGCACAGCGGAGAAGCAGGCAGCGGCAGGGGCGCACCGACTGCTGACTGGGGGTAAGTACACTTGTGCCTTGCCAGACCTCCACGGGACTTCAGCCAACGGCCACACTCTCCACACTGGCATGCACCTTTCTGCTCCGCAACCGGCTTCGCACGCTCAGCCTAACACTTGTGGCGTGCGCGATCACTGGGGCGTGTAAACTGTCGGTCGCAGGTGTAGCAGGTGACGGGAGGGGTATGCTGGGCATCTACCGGTGCTGAGTACGCCGAGCGCCAGGTGGAACGCGACTCGCATTCAGCTCGCCATTCCCCTCGAGGCCGCGAGAACGAAGGTCAGACATGATACAATCCTTCCAGCGCCGACGAGGGCCATGAGCTGGGCGACGCGACGGAAGCGTGCCAAAGAGAACTTGCTTCGGCAGCCGGTGGTCCTCCATCCGAGCAACATGCCCGAGCCATTCAAGGCGGCACACACATACACACACACACACACACACACACACACACACATACACACACACACACACACACATGTTTTGCATTCCACTGTACTATCACTTATCAGGTAGATCTACACGTGCCGTGGCACATGTGTTTTATTCGCGCGCTTTTCTTGCATGCAGGATCTGCAAAGGCCACACACTGCACACCAAAACAGCCGAGATCTCCACCACTCCGATCCAGAGTCCGGCCAGACTGACCAGATCAGAGTCCATGATCCAGATCAGCCGAGTCGTAGATCTACTTGTACAGTCCGTGCGCCAAGGGGTACTCAAGGGCTGATTTTATTTGCAACCGCGGGAAACGAAGTCACCAAGACGCCTTCATTTGAGGCTTTTGGAATTGGAGAATTTATTGAATTTAGGTATGGCTCTCGTCCCTTCTAGAGAACTAACCGAGACCCTGTGGGGGCAGAAGGAGACTTCTTTGGCTCCGTGAATACACTAGCTATGCGGTGGTCTAGTTAGTTTGAGTGTGTGGTTCGTATTCAAAGTGTTCCAAGCCGCAGTTCACTCGAAGGTCATCGTGGATACGTCTGCACTTGAAAATCAAGGCTGGAAAGGACTGCCTGGTGTGTCCGAACGGTATGTTTTGCACTGAAGGCGTTTTTTGTATGAATTGTTGAAAGTGTCTACTTGTTCGAAATGCAAAAGACATGGTCGTAGATCCTTGGCCCACAACACCCCACTAAATAAACTATGACCTGTCGTGAAATTATGTGAAATTGATCAACACAATCATCCACAAATTATCCTATGCCAAAGTACTGCAAATGCAAATAATGGCATCCCTTTACCTAGGTCATGTTTGTAGGGCCTTATGCCACATCTTTGCATGATTTCTTCATGCAAATCTTGTGCCTAGCTTCGAAAACACATTGCGCTAAGGGCCGAATATATACCTGTGAATCAGAACAACAGCACTCACTATTGCTTTCATGAGTGGTAATGGTCAGCTGAAAGGAAACTTCTATCCATCAACTCATAAGTAAAGTAATGACTAATCCCCTTGCTGCGCATGTGGTTCCTTCGTATTTACATGTACCGTAAAGTACCGCCAGAGCGCCCCACCATCTCGTCCTTTCGGGGTCGTATTGTGGAGGTGGTCTCCTGTCTGTAGGTTATACGACACGAACTTTGTACACATATTGCACGTTCTGCAGACAATCCGTACCTTGGAGCGGACACGAGCTTCACACCAAAACCTGCTTAGTGTGACCTTAGTACACTAAGTTGGTCACGCCGTACGAACTTCGTTGCACTCTGCCATACGATTTTCCTTTCCCTGGCTGTAAAATCTGTCGCGGCAAAATCAAGGTGGGGCGCTCTCGAGGTACTTTACGGTATGTGCGCCTCTCTGTGTTCGGTGAATGATTTTGAATATTTGCGCACGACTTCAGGATAGTGCACATTGTGTGGATGTACCTGCGTATGTAATCCTTTCATGATTTAAAAATCAGGAGCCGTGCTTCTCATCACCGTGGACAAGACAATTACGTAGCGTTTGGAGACTTGCACAAGTACAGTTGCGTGTCAATTATGCGGCAACCGCGAAATAAAATATTCTGGACGACTGAAGCTACAAAGCCATCTTGTGTTAACAGATCAAAAAGACAGTACTTCGAAGTACCTGTATTTATCACTAGTATTTAACTTATACAATTGTGAGAAAAGTTCAGAAACCACACTTACACATACACGCGCACACCATTGGACCATTCTTCTTTAACGCCCATCGCCAGAGGCGATGATAGCGATGCTACAGCAGAAGCCATAGCAACACAAACACACACACACACATGCGCGCACACACACACACACCTGTCCTGTTCTGTTGAGCCATTACCACAACTTGGCACAAGGATCGCATCGGCCCCAAAGGGGCAGTAGAGCGAAAGTGAGAGGTGTTGGCTTCAAGTTCACCTATCTTTACGGTGAACGCAACCTTGTTCGAAAGTCATGCCAAACGGATTTATCTACCACGCGTGCGCGTATACAAAACGGAGGAAGGATTACTTACTCTCCCTGTATGATGTATCTGTTGTATTCGTGAACAATGTCATTGATGTTTTTCCATGCATGTTTTTGAATATGCGAGCATAACTTCCAACATCAAGCACATTCTTGCTTCTCATCAGCATGTACAAGTTTATGTTGGGCAGTTATGTAGCGTTTGTTTTACCGGCTGCGTTTGTTGGTTCTTGCAGGTCATTGGCATGCTGTCTGTTTCACAGAAGCTCGTGTAACAGGTTCACCGTACAGCTATGAATGCAATGTAGCGTGTCGAAGCCACTTCGGTATGACGTGATGCCTAATTTCCTGGTTGTACCAAAATTGCGAGTATGCAAGTGATCGTCAAGCCTGTCCCCTGTACAGTAGCCGTCTTGCCTTGCTACGCCTGGTTCTGACTCTGCGTTCTCGTATACTCTATGCAATGTTACAAGGAATACTGCTCCCTTCTCAATCAATTCATTGGCAACAAAACGCTCGGCTATGCCCTGTGACTTTGCTGTGCGGTTTGTGCTTTGTCAATGTTGTGTACCAGTTCATGATCTGTGCTTGCTGGTCTGTTTGTTTTCTCTCGCACAATTGAGGCGCTGTAGCACAGTCTCGATCATCCTGCCCAGGCTCTGATTTCACGTACCACAGTACGGTTTCTCTTGTTGCTCACTGTAATGTGTATGATACAAGCTCCTTGGTACTCCATCATCACCTGGTGCTGTTGCTGCCATTGTTGGACCCTGCTGATATCCTTCTCGCAATGCCCGAACGTTGTTCCAACAAATGCACTACTCGCTCTTAGTTGTCACATTCGGTTTGGTCTCGTTCCAGTCTTTCGAATTGAGTGAGTGCGGAAACTTGTATGAAGTGGTGAAGCAAAAGCCGTGCGCCGGCAAACATTCAATGTCCGGGTGTAATGACGCACCAAGGCCCCGGGACTTGCGTTCAATTCCTGAGTGATTTTTGTGTACCTAGCCTCTAGGTATCATACCATATTTGTTTGGTTCAACCGTTTTGGATGCCCACTGCAATACCATTCACTGTATTATGTGTGTATGCTATCCAAGAAATCTCCCATATTTTTGGGTGGACAAACCTCGCCATAAGTCAGTAACCTGGCATTTTGCACCAACAGAACTCCTAGGATATCAGCCCCGTCTCAGTACCTGGGGACAGTTGTAAAGAAAAAGAAAAAATACCCTTGGCCCACAATGCCCCACTAAATAATCCGAAGGGTGTCGCGAAGACGACAATTTTCTTACCTTTCTTTCGTGGACGAAAAAAGACACTTCGCTTCGTCCGTTGCGCATGAAACGAAACATGAGGGTAGTGTTTATCAATTAGAATAGGTATCATGCACGAAGGAATGGCGAAAAGGTACTATGCTCGAGCGCTGGTCGTCGTCTTGTTTGTCAATTTTGAGTCCCATTGAGAATTTTCTCATTCAGACCCCTCAAATTTCCCGCGGTTGCAAATAAAAGTGCAACTTCTAGACGACTTTTTTGAATTTGGCGCACGGACTGTGTAATGTATTTTTTGTTTGTAGTTTGTACACACTTGCCAACCACTCCGCGATCCGGAGCTCCGCGAATCGGCCCTGTCTGGTTGCAACAGGTCTGTCTGTTTTCGGAGTGCGGTGTGTCCTCACAGGACCTCAGCCTTGTGGTGTTCTGCCACTATCATACCTTGTAATTGTACACACTTGTAAATTGTAGTTGAGGGTATTATTGATATCTTTTAGTAACATAGAGAGCCTGTTGATCTACGCGTTTGTAAGCATTGGATTAATTGTAAACAAATCGCGTTGTACCATGTTGTACCGAACGTGAATTTGGCACCACTACAAGGATGACGACCCTTTGGGAGAAGGATCAGGACGCTGAAAACCCGAACGTGAATTTGGCACCGTTGACGGCATGCGTGGATGACAATGATCACTTGCAAATTGGTGGATGCAGTGTGCAATCTCTCGTTGAACAACACGGCTCGCCCTTGTACATAGTTGACGAAAGGACAGTGCGCCAGTCATGCCAGGCATACAGAGCGGCCTTGTCAAAGTACTACCCAGGCAAATCTCAGCTTTTCTACGCGTCCAAAGCCCATTGCTCATTGGCTGTGGTTAGCTTGGTGTACAGCTGCGGAGCTGGTGTAGACGTTGTCTCGGATGGTGAGCTGATGACGTGCATTCGAGCTAACATTCCCGGCAAAGACATTATTTACCATGGCAACAACAAATCCTTGGAGGAAGTTCAACTGGGTGTAGAGCATGGTGTGACGTTCGTCTTGGACAATTGGCATGAACTGAACTTGATTCAGCAGGTAACGGAGAAGCTGGGCAAAACAGCCAATGTGTGCGTACGACTAACTCCGGGCATAGAGTGCCACACACACGAGTATGTGCAGACGGGTCATCTCGATTCCAAGTTTGGCTTTGACCCGGACCAAGTAGACGAGCTGCTTCAGCGACTCCTAGGTTTGCAGGAACGCATTGAACTGGTCGGCTTCCATGGCCACATTGGCTCGCAGATATTTGAGCTGCAGCCTCACCGAGATTTGGCCACATTCATGGTTGGTGCTGTGCTGAAGAGTCGTAAGATGGGCTTCACCACAGTGCGCGATCTGAACATGGGCGGTGGTCTCGGAATCCGATATGTGCCAACTGATGACCCACCAAACATCGACGCGTGGGTGCGTACGGTGTGCGAGGCAGTCGTCCACGAGTTCAGCAAGTGTGGCAGCGACAGCGGCTGTGATAGCTCCTTGCCACGACTGATCTGTGAGCCGGGACGCTCCATCGTGGGCACGTCGTCTGTCACGGCCTATCGTATCGGCAGTACCAAGTCAGTGCCTGGCGTGCGTCAGTATGTGTCCGTGGACGGAGGCATGAGCGACAACCCGCGCCCGATCACGTACGAGTCGAGCTACACGGCTGTGCTATGCCGGTCGGCCACGGCACCGGGAGTTGACGACGTGCGCGTCACCGGCAAACACTGTGAAGAGGGGGATATACTGTTGCGCAATGTCAGCCTACCCGAGCATCAAGCGGACGATGTTCTGGTTATGCTGGCGTCTGGTGCCTATCACATGTCCATGGCATCCAACTACAATCGTGTCATGCGCCCGGCAACCGTGCTTCTCACTGGCGACGGCAGCGTGGACGTGATTCAGCGACGGGAAACCTACGATGACATCCTCCAGCGTGATGTAATACCCGAACGGCTGGCGAAGGCGTGTGCCACGTAACTGGAAAATCATAGCAGTCTGCCGCGAGAATGCTCAGCCGTGATGTGATGCTGTAGCCTGTAGTGCAGTAGTGTACATGTGTGATGTCAGTGCTGGGTCTTGCATTGCTGTGTTTGTTCCAGTCCAGTACTCTCGTGCAGTGCACAAAGTGGTTTACTGAACTCAAGAAATCATGGCTCTGCTTGCAAGCTCTGCGTGCGCGCGCTTGTGTGTGTGTGTGTGTGCGCGCGCGCGCGCGCGCGTGTGTGTGTGTGGGTGCATGCGTGTGCAATTGAAGATGGTCATTCCAGCATCTGCAGTGTCTCAATCACAAAGCACTTGCCAGACTATCGATAGCATCTTTCTTATAGGGCAAATGTATTGTCTCTAGCTCGCTTTCCCGTTGACTTGGTACTCAGTATACATCTTGCGTGGATTTGTCATTTTAGTTTTTAGCTGGAGCTTGAAAGTATTTATTTTTCTCGTCCTCAACTTTTTCCCCGGAAATATTCTGCTCTGGGTGTGGTGTACGTGTGTCTGTGCTCTGAGCAGAGCAGAGTGTGGTGTGAGCAGCTCACACCACACCAACCTACATTGTATGTTCGCCTTCTTTCTAGCTTCTAGTCCTCTACTGTACTTACCCCTTACCCCTCCCCCCCCCCCCCCCCCCCCGGGACCCCGTGCAGCATCATTGACGCCGAGACTTCAGATCGGCAGCTATGCTCAAAACTTATCAGTGGCACCATTGATCCTGCTGAACCAGAAGCTACACATCCTTTACAGTGTATAGGAGTATTTACATTGTTATTATTTATTCCTAGTTTGAAGGATTGGATTTATTTATCATTATTATTATTGCCTCGAATGGTTATCAGTGCAATGGACCTTACTTTTGATGATGGAGATGTCTTGGGCTTGCTGTAGCTACAGCTCTCAATTCCCCAACACACGAAGAGCTGTGCGGCATTAGAAAGGTTCAGAGAGGTGTGTGAATGAAATGAGTCACAGAGTGTCATGTGCCACTATGTGGTTGTGAGAGTTTGGTCGACCTGCCCGTACCTATAGGGATTCCGCTTTGATCCAATTGTTCCTCTCCACGCAGTTATGC